>NC_043717.1:74816362-74886984 GCF_006229205.1 Suricata suricatta
CGCGCGGCTGCCTGCGCCAGGGGGGCTGGTCCCGGGCGGGCCGCGGGCGGGGGGAGGTGCTGTCCGAGGGCGGCCGTCTGGGGCCGGGGGTGGAGCTGGGGGTTCGGGGGTGGACCCGGAGGCGGGAGGCTGGCCCGGGACCGCGCTAAATTGGCTGGAGGGGCCCGTCGGCGGCGAAGTTGCTAGCTGGGGGCAGAGACGGCCACGCGGTTGCAGGAGTAAGAGATCCCCTTGTGGCGAGTGCGTGAGACGAGGAGTCCGGCGTCCCTGCCATCCCCGTCGCCCTCCCCGCCTGCCCGGCTCCGGTAGCTCCGCTCCTGGCCTCCGCGTGTCCCCTCGCTCTCACCCCCGCCGCTCCCGGCTGGCTCCCGCGGCTCTGCCTCCCGCGGCTCTGCCGGGTCCCCTCGGCCCTCGCCGTGACCCTCCCGGCCTCTGGCTTCCCCTGACCCCTGCTTGCTTCGCCACTGCCCCTGTTCCCTATTCTGCCCTCGCTAGTCACCCCGCCCCGCTTCGTAATTCCCGATGCAATTGCCTCTTTGAGACCTTTTTTTTTTTTTCCTCTCCTTCCTTTTAGATTGGCCAACGGCTCCTTTCAACCCTGCCTCGTTGGTGGCCACTGGAGAAGCGCGGGGGGCTCCCCAGACAGCCGTGGGGACAAGTTAGAGCCAGCACTTGACCCCGGGCCTCGCGTGTAGCTTCCCTTCCCCTGCTCTAGGTGCCCCGGTGTCTGGAGGGGGGTGCGGGTGCGGGGGTGTGCCCTCCGGTACACGTCCCAGCACCCGTGCAACCCTCTGGGCTTGTGTTCCAACTCGCTCTTGCTTCCTGCACGGTGGTCAAGGAGAACCACTTGGTATCATGTCCCGGTATAGCTACCAAAGTCTCCTGGACTGGCTCTATGGGGGCGTGGACCCCAGCTTTGCAGGCAATGGGGGCCCCGACTGTGCTGCCTTCCTCTCTTGGCAGCAGCGGCTGCTGGAAAGTGTGGTGGTCCTGACCCTGGCCCTGTTGGAGATCCTGGTGGCCCTGCGGCACATCCTGAGGCAGACGAAGGAGGACGGTAGGGGTGGCCGTGGCTGCCAGCCAGAGCAGGTGACCCAGCGGCCAGAGGAAGGCAAGGAGAGCCTGAGCAAGAATCTGCTCTTAGTAGCCCTGTGCCTGACCTTCGGGGTGGAGGTGGGCTTTAAGTTCGCCACCAAGACCGTCATCTACCTGCTCAACCCCTGTCACCTGGTCACCATGATGCATGTGAGTGTGTTGACTTTTTCCCTGGCAGCCTTAGTGATAAGAGTCATTTGTGTGCTCGGGACACTTGGAAGTATAGAGCACTTCATTCTGCGGGAAGTGGGACCCTTAAACATGATTTTCCCAGAGTGGCTGTTTTTGTGTGGATTCCACATTTGGCTTTCCTTCACCTTTGCACAATGCGTCAGCCCCACAGTGGAGGCAAGGGACATAGTGACAGAGCCCTAGGAGCCACTGGCACCTTTGGTAGGCTGTCCCTCCCCTCCCAGCCCAGCTCTGGCCTTTCACAAGCAGGAAGTCCAGCCCCAGCCAGGTGCCCTTTCTGAATCACATCTGGGGACCATGGCCCTGCTGCAGTGAATGTCCCAGAGGCCTGATGACACGCTTTCCTGGAGGTGGTCACATAAGGTCCCTTGTCCCTGCTGTGGTACTTTGGGGAAATACTTCTATGGGTTTCTCTTAATGACTCTTTTTCATTGGGGAGTTTTATGCTCTTAAGGTGAGGTCTGCCTTTGAATTTTGATGTGTGCATTGGAGCAGGCTGACACCTGAACTTTGGGCTGGTGCTCTCTATCCACGGTGAGAGGATATATATATATATTTTTTTTTTTTTTCAAACCTCTCCATCTTTTCGCTCTTATTCTATTTCCTGTGGTCATGGTCTGGGGTGTTCAGGGAGCTGATTTCTTTACCTCCCATTAGTGGTACTAAGAAAAACAAATGGGATTGAAAAGGAAAGTTGCCAGATACATAAAAATAATCTGGGTGAGGCCCAAGAGTGAGAGTCTTTCTGTACTCAGCCTGTGTGGAAAGATGTTCTAAAACTATAAAATCATGGAGGAGGAAGAAGAGGAGAAAAGGGAAAAAAAAAATCTTTATTTCGGATTTCGGGCTGTGAAAAACGTGGTGTGTTTTATTCAGGGATACTTTTGAAGCCTGTCATTAGCATCTTTATTGCTTTTATATTTGTAGACAGTTATTCTCTGGAGACTTGCAACAACCCTGTGTGGGGCAGGAGGTCGAGATTATTATCTCGGTTTTACAGGCCTGGTGGGGCCCAGGGATTGGAGGTTGCTTGCCTACAGCCAAAAGACGAATTAGCATCTGGGTTGGAAAGCTTACCAACCCTTTTTGGGGTGGCCAGCGGTCTGTGGAAAGACCAGGAGGCCTCAGAGGGAGGCCCGGGGCTGATCGGCATGGCGCTACTTACTTGTGTGGCTCCTGGGCTTTCTCGCTTGCTCTGTATTCTAGGCCCCTCCTTTGATTGCAGGTTCCTGGTCTCAGTTTCCCAATCTGTAAAATGTGGCAAATGGCCTCCAGTCCCTTCCTGTCTTGCAGATGTGGCAAGGGGGTATGGATAGCTATGTGGCTGTCAGCAGCGAGTAGGGCTGGAGGGCAGCATTTTTTTTTAAGAGAGGGCTTCTTGGGATGTACTGCTGTTCACAGGAAGTTCAGGGCTCTCCCAGCTAGACCTTTTGTGTAAATTTGAGCCCAGTCTTCTTTCTTTCTTTCTTTTCTTTTCTTTTTTTAAATGAATGGGCTTTTTGTTAATGAGAGGAAACAACGCATCTCAGCTGCTGATGTGTGAGGCTCTTGGGACAGGAGTGCTTTTTTTTGGATGGCAGGTGGTGAAGGTCAGAGGGTACTTCTCCCACAAAGGGGTCTTGAGGCCTCTGGCAGCCACGTATCTAGAAGGTCAACAAAGGACTAAATTAAACCTGATGGGGGCTGCTGCTGGTGCGATGACATCAAACGTGGCAGCACCATGGTGTTGAGTGGAAGGGTTTTTAGAAGCTTTTAGAAGACTCTAGAGACTTAGTTCTGGCATTATTTCATTGTGTGGCTTCGAGGAAAAGTAACTTCTTGGGCCTCAGTTTGCCCATCTGCCAAATGAGACAGACAGAGCTGCATGCCTAACTCTGGACAGTCAGCATTCTATGATTCTTTTCTCCTCAAGTAGTGGCCAGGTATGCAAAAGAGTGCTATTCTACAAATGCTTTTGGCCTCCTTGTGTGGAAAAAGGAACCTCATTTCTTCTTGCTGGGGTCAGGTGGCTTTGTTCATCTTCTGCTTCCGGTATCTCCCTAGGGAAGTCACCCTGACCTGGCTACCTTTGGGCACATTTGTAGATGATGATGGTGCTTGAGGCTGGTTGCTGCAGGGGGGTGGATGCTTGGGCGGACGCAGGGGACTATGGACTGTTTCCTGTCACCTGTGCTTCTTCTATTGTCCTGTGCTTAGCTTTGCTCTTTACTCCTGTCCCTGCTTTGTGTCATTTAAATAGTAGCCTCAGGTCTGCCGTGGGACCCAGCCTTTGGTCAGTCCCACATCCCGTGCCCTAGTAGGGCTCTTGTTAATAGGAGTCCTTAGAAAATATTCACAACTAATGGTTGGAAACCGTTTTCTGACTTGACTGCCACAAGGGTTAATAAAACCTTACACTTATCTGGCACTGTACTGCTTATAAGGCACTTTCACATACATTATCCTATTTAGGCTTATGATAGGTTAACTTGGGCCTGGAGAAAGAGATGTTAAAATGTTTCCTGTGACCATGTATATATATTCCAAAGGGGAGATATTGAGCACGGAGAAATGCTTTGGCCAGTGAACTTGCTGAATTAGTCTACACTATGGCAGGACATTCTGTGGAGTTCAGAGGTCCCAAAAAGGAATGGGACACATTGGCTGAAATGAAAGGGCTAGCCTGGCAGAAAACATTTCTGGTGTGTTTCTCCCAACAGGATGACTCAATTTTGGCTGCATAGAAAGGCCTTGTTCTCTGAGTTTGTGTAAGTTTATAACAAGGACAGTATTGCTTTAGGCCAGGAAGTGGAAGAGTTGGAGGGAAATTGGTTAGTCTCCCTATCTCCTGTTTTTCAGTCTGTAAAATATTTATTCCCAAGGCCTTTTTAAACAGCCCCTCATCATGGCCATGCATCCTTGGGTGGCTGCCAGCGTTAGAAGCATAACGAAGGGCAGTTCTGGTGTCTGAGCTCTGTTCTTGATTAATATTCCTGATGTCTGGTTTCTTTTTGGTCTTCTCTGATTTCTCAGAGGCCCTGGGACCGTGGGTGATCGTGGTATGTATGTATGGCTGAAGCACCACCGTCTCCTGTCTCCCCTTCGGCCGGAGCACGAGAGGGTTCTGGGGATCCATAAGCCCCAAGATTCACTCACCATTCTTAAGCCCCTTGGTGAAGATCAGTGGTGCCTACCAAGGAGCATTTCTTCGAGCATGGCTAGTCCCTTTGTGCATGTTATTCTGGCAGGTATGGGTGACAGGAAGTGAATTTACTCAGCGCTTATGCTATTAACCAAAAGTCACCCAGCAAGTTCATGGTAGAGGTGGCTTTAAGACTGAGCCGCCACGGTGGGAATTGAGGCTTTAGCAGAAAGAGATTCTCGTTGCTGTTTAAGCCATAAAGTCTACAGTTTCTCAGCAGAAGGGTTAACATGCTCGGCAGTTGGATGGGTTCTATCTGTATAAACTGGTGTTCTTAAATTAGTGGCCGTTCATCTCTCTTGCATGCAGTTATACTGTCTCTGTCTTTGGTGTGGAACAAAAAAATCCAACATTGGGTGACTTTTCTAATTGTCCAGTTCACATCGGTTGTGGACGTGTCTGTGTCTGTGTCGAGCATCTCCTGATTGGACACCAAAGTCAGTGGGGCATAGCATATGGTCATGCACATAAGGCAGGCTAGATCCAGGCTGGACATTTGCCAAATTAATAATTGATGCCATAGACCCTAGAGCCCCATGCCACTGTTTTTTTTTAATGTTTATTTATTTTTGAGAGAGAGTGAGAGTAGGGTTGGTGGGCAGAGAGTGAGGAGGACAGAGGATCTGAAGCAGCAGGACGATGTGGGGCTTGAACTCACAAACTATGAGATCATGACCTGAGCTGAAGTTGGACGCTGAAGGGACTGAGCCACCCAGGTGCCCCTTAGTCAGTTGTTCTGAGTGAGCCTCATCCTTTACTAGAGTTACCATTGCTATTGAGTCCCTATCTTTATACTATATTAGAAGTCTCATTTCCACTGAATCCGGCTTGCCTGCTTTTCTTCACTGTTTGATTCTCCTATTTTCTCCTTCCTCACTGCAAATGTAAGAATGGCACATCTTCAAGACATTCCTGAGCTTTTTATGACACCTTTTGGAGCTAACTGAATAAACAGTGGTGTGTTCTGTTCGCTCTGTGATGGATGGATTTGTTTTAGAGAAAACGTGATGGATTAGAGGATTCAAGAACTGGGCTTTTTGCACACACCCCCCCCCTGCTTCCCCACCTCCTGAGAGACCAGCCACACCTCCTCATCCCCATCTGCTGTCTGGAGCACTGGTAACTGCCCCTGCTTGGAGTTGATGTCGGTGGGTAATGGGTACAACGAGGGATCCGGCCATCTGCTGACAGCTCATCAGACGGACTCTGTCCTATGTCATCAGTCCAGGGGGACACAAGAGGCTGATGTTTATATGGGCCTCAGCAGTGAGGCATGACAGCCCTTTTTAGTTTGTTTTATTTTTCTCCCCAAGGAAATTTGCAGAGAATTTTCCATCTTCCATCGTTACCGTCTTTTGGGGGCGTCCATTATAAAGAGAAGGTATGTGTGGATTGGTGGATCCAACAACCCACAGACCACCCTGGGACTTAACACTATGATGCTAGTTTTGCTTATGGCTTGCTATGGGGACCTGAGCAAAATCTTTTCCTGTCTTCGTCTTCTCTGTGAAATGGGCCGTGTGAAAACAGCATTTTAATCCTCTATGTGGTCACTTAAACAGAGAAGCTGGATAGAGCTGATCAGAGCTGGCACATGACCAGTGTATTTTCACCTCAAAGTCAGAAACTGACAAACCTCCACTCCTTTGCACCTTTCTTGATAGCTTTTGGAAGTAATTCCCCTGAGCATTTCTGTTGCTCTTCCCTGGCTCCTGGCCTGCATCTGCATACCCTTCTTAGGTACAGCCTATAAAATTTGATGTTGTGACTCTTCCCGGCTAACACAACCCAGCATGGTGCTTGCTTTTAAAGAAACAGTATGTTGCTGGCTCCTACTCACGGGGTGATCCACAGGCTCCCTGGATTTTTTTTTAACTTAAAAAAATTTATTTATTTTGAGAGAGAGAGCGAGCAAGCGAAAATGAGAATGAGAACGCACACAGGGAAAGGACAGAAAGAGGGAGACCAAATCCCATGAGGTAGGACACTGTCTGTCAGCACAGATCCCGATGCAAGGGTCAAACTCACAAACCGTGAAATCATGACCTGAGCCCAAATCAAGAGTCGACGCTTAACTGAACCACCCAGGCACCCCTCCCTGGATTTTTGTCCCTTTGCTATAGCTGGGCCACCTTCATCATCATCGACTTTGTAGGATTTGTTGTGTGTTCTTCCCTGCTGTAGATCATCCTGAAGATCTTTCCAGATGACTCTGAAACTCCAGTTACTCCAGTCATTCTGGTAACACCTTTTGTCATCTTTCTCAACCCTCTGAACATTCCTCAGATGATTTGGTTCATTAATGTATACCTTTGCATACATGTAGGTAATACTGCCTTTGGCTGAGTCACCTTTTTTTTTTTTTCATGTTCAGTCACCATCATTAGCGTGAGTGCATTTTTTTTTTATAATGGAAGGGGTCAGTGTTATTTTTTTCTTCTCCTCTGCAACTTCCTGCAGAGAGTAATACAATACCATACACATACATTGGTTGTTTAACGTGTACCTGGATAATGCTGACCGCCCGATGGACAGAGCCAACTTTTTCCTCCCTTTTTTGTTTGCCTCCTGTGACCCTGCCTGTGTACCTTTGAGGTCTGAGGGGCATGGTTCCTGTGTCTCTTGTGGCCATTTAGAAGGATCTCCTCTGTTTTTTGAAATCGCCAGAGAGAGGTTGTTGAGCTCCAGCTCAGAAGTCTTTTTTTGTTGCATTTCCATCACAAAGAGCCAGTGATTATTAGCACTGCAGCCTGCTCTCGCCCCCGACTCTGCTCACTTTCATCCCAGTGAGGAAATGATGCTGTTGGATCTTGGTCTTAATCCCTCGGCAGACATCTGGACAGGCCTACTTCTTTTCCTTCCTTAATAATGTATATATTAAAGAAATGTTATTAGGCTAGTGACTCACTTTCCACCTCTTTCTAGGTGTTTCAGTGGGTAGCTTATTGTCATCATGCCTCATTGAAATGCCCTCTGTACGAAGAGCCAGATTTGTCAACTTCTCCTGGCCTTTTGTATCTTTTTTTCGTACTTTAATTTTTTTTCAGCTTTATTGGGGGTAAGATAGCTGTAAGATACGTAAAGTATGCAAATGATGGTTTGATGTGCATGTACATTGTGAAAGCTAACTCACTGAGTTAGCATATTTGTGGTCTTACATATCTTTTGTTAAATTGAGAATATCTCCTCCCAGGCTCCTCTTCTGCCAATAACTGGCAGTGTGTACATGAAGACATTGGAGGGTGTGGAGAGAAAGGATTCATGAATTTTCTTTGTGAAAGATGACCTTGGAAACTTGTAGTGCAGATCCCTGGCTGTCTACACGGAGTCTAAGTAGGTGGGGGGCGGCAATGGGATTCCGCATTTATTACACGCTCCCTAGTAATTCTGATGTTGGTGAGCCTTGAGCCCCACTTTGAGAGACATTATCTAGTTGCTAAAGTATTGGAGGTAGCACATTGGTTCAAAAGCTCATCCTGACTAACATGAATCTGGGTGGCCTGTGGGAAGGGCATTGAGCCTCCTGGCAGTGCCTCAGTGTTTATGTAGGTGTTAAATAACGTGGCTGCAATTAAAAGTGTGAGGGCCTCAAGTTATTGTGAGTTAGATTTTAAGGTAGCTTCAGCATTCCAGCGGCTTCTTTGGTGACTAGGAGTTATGTCACTGAAGTATTTCAGCCAGGCCTCTTATCACCTTTCAGTCCTCCCTCCCTTCTAGTCTCTAAGATCTTTGGAAACTAAGGGGAGGAAACACGGACATAGAGTTATTGCATGCTAACTCTCTGCTTGCAGGATACTTGTTTTATTTTTTTAATTTACTTTTGAGAGACAGTGTGAGCAGGGGAGGGGCAGAGAGAATGACAGATCTGAAGGATCTGAAGCGGGCTCCATGCGGACAGCAGACAGCCCGACGCAGGGCTCAAACTCACAAACCGTGGGATCTTGACCTGAGCTCAAGTCTGATACTCAACTGGCTGAGCCACCCAGGCCCCCCACATTCAGCAACTATTTATCCAACGATTCAGAGTTAAATACGAAACATTCTTTCCCCTTGCGTTACTCACTTTAGATGAGACAGAAAAGAGAGCAACAAAATTACAACATGACATGTACAGTAACAGATTTGAACAAGACATAGAGCCCAGAGGGTCTTTCTTTGTTAACCTAGTACAATGAAGGAAAGCCTTCTAGAAGAGGGGACAGTTGAGCTGGCTCGCGAAAGAGACCCATTAGCTGCAGGAGCACAGGGACTCTTGTGTGGTTTTCTAGTCTAGTGTTTCTAGCCGGGCCTGGCTCATAGTAGGTGCTCAATGAGCACGCAGGAATGCATAGGTTT
This sequence comes from Suricata suricatta, assembly GCF_006229205.1. Taxonomy (NCBI): domain Eukaryota; kingdom Metazoa; phylum Chordata; class Mammalia; order Carnivora; family Herpestidae; genus Suricata; species Suricata suricatta. Next base: position 74,825,166 of record NC_043717.1, read on the forward strand.
GTGTTTGCTGGATGTTGCAAGAAGGAAGGGAATTCTAGCCATAGGAAACAATGTATGCAAAGCATAAGAAAGCATCTCAACTGTAACTGGAAGTTGTTGGCATATTACTGTCAGGGGCAGATTTCATCTCATTTCTCCCTTGGCAAACCAAAGAAAACTCCAGAAATGCTCTGTCATTTCGGTGCCGCTGACAGCCAACTGCATTTGCCCATCAGTGCTCAGTTAGTTGGGGGCTTGCAAGCTAGAGCATTGTGTTCTCTCTCAGTGCTGTCCCAAGAAGGGCCCACTCTGCCAACGACAGACAACAAAGAACATTGATGAGAGCGAGCAGGTACAGAAAATGAGATAGCAGGCATCCCATTTTCAACCGGAAGATTTTTAGTGGCTCATGGGGTGGCTGCCCCCACTAAGGTCCTCAGCAGAACCCCATTGATGAAATGCAATGCTGTCCTGCTACCTTTCTTTTTCCTGTCCTTTCTTTCCTGCTTCCAAGTCTCTCCCCCAGCCCAGCGCATTCAAGCTTGCTCCCTTCCAGAATAATCTAGGCTCCAATGCAATCCTTTCTAGCATCCAAAATGGCCATTCCATCAGAGGAGGTGATATCCATGGGGGAATTAGGAAGAAAGCCGTTCCAGTATGAAGAGGTTCTAGACCCAACTGGATGTGTATGGTGGGGAGGATTTTCCAAAAGGGCCTTGTTACCCCAACTTGATCTTAATTTGGTGACGTGTGTCCCAGTTTTTTTTTTTTAATTTATTCTAACAGAGAGAGACAGAGAGCATGAGCAGAGGAGGGACAGAGACACAGAATCCAAAGCAGGCTCCAGGCTCTAGGCTCTGAGCTGTCAACACAGAGCCCGATGTGGAGCTTGCACCCATGAACTGCGACATCATGACCTAAGCCGGAGTTGGACACTTAACCGACTGAGCCACCCAGACACCCCTGTCCCATTGTTTTTGAGCACATGGCCTTTTCCCATGTTCAGTGTCTTGCTACCCTACTTGCTGGCACCCAGCGTGAGTTTCTCTGCAAGGTGCTTGAAGTCTTGGGGAGGACTCTTCCTCTGGACATCAGCCCTCTCTGTTTACTCTGTTTCTTCCGAGGGAAAGAGCTGCCAGCTAAAAACGGCATGGTTTGCACATCTGTCCATGTGTGCTGTGTTGAGGGATCTGGCCCTGAAGGGTGGGGGTTTCAGGGATCTCAGTTACCTGTGTTTCTGTTCCCGTAGCTGCTGGAGGAAATGCCAGAGGGAAGAAAGTAGGGTGTGTCTTGTCCTCAGCCTGGAGGTGCTCAGGGAAGGGGATGGATGGCAGGAGCCAGGAGGTTAGAGAGGACTGTCCTGTCTGGCAAAAACAGTCCAGTCTGTGCCCCGTTGGGCAGATGTTTAAGTGGGTAGGAGAGGAAGAAGCAAAGTCACCCAGAGGAGAAGTCAGGAAGCACGGACCCATGCTATTTCCATCCTGATGCCTTTAGTCTCCCTCCCTCTATCCAGATCAGTGGTGGTATAAACTCAGGGTGTATTTGCCTGTGTGTTGAATTGTCTTTGCCAGTAGACCAGCTGTGTTTGCAGAAAGCCTCTGCCTGCCTGTGCTCTGGCTATTGCTAGCAAAGAAACATTTCATTCAGGTGGTGATTAAATAGGGCACAGAGCCAGATTGCACATTAAGGCCCTTAGCTATGGCCCTGGGAGCCCTGGGTAAACACTTATTGGACGTTCTGGGCAGAGTGCTAGTAGAGGCTGCTGGATGTGAAGTGCTTTCTTCAGAAGACAGGTCGAGGGAAGATAGGGGTGAGGAGAGGCTTCTGAAGAGACTGTTGATCCTCCTTTCCTAGTTTAATCAGAGCCATATTGACCTTGGAAGGCATTTATTTGCCACATTCCTGCTGGGACCCTGGAGGTTCAGAGTTGGGACATAGCAGGGAGCCTAACTAGGTCGGGCAGTAGAAATGCCTCTTTTTCCAAATGCAAGTTCAGCCACGCAGCTCGAGGTTTTGGACCACATTTCCCAGTTCTGCATTTGAGCTGCTTCACCACATGATGTTAGATATGTAACATAACTGTTGCAAACCTCAGTTTTGCTCATCTGTAAAGTGGGAATCACAGCACCTACCTAATAGTTAGGGCTGTTGTGAGGATTTAAGGAAATAATGTACATCAAGCATTCAGTGGCAGTTCTGGCTCATTGTGAGCACCTAATATTTGTTAGCAGTTTTTCAGAGTAGTACTCTTACTGTGACTTATTTCAGGGCAGTCAGTGGTGACACAGTGAGTGGATCAGCACACAGAGTGTACAGACCCGAGGGGGGTAAGGGCCTGGGTTCAGATCGTACCACCTGCTGTCTGGCTCTGGGAAAGTTACTTAACCTCTCCGAGCCTACGTTTCCACACGTGTAAAATGGACTAATAATCATACGTATCCTGCCAGGCTGTTGTGAGGATTCCATGAGAATAAATGAGAAAACCCTTGTGAAGCACTTAAGTACCTAATAAATGTTTAATAAGTTTTAGCTGTGATGATGATGATGCTTGTAATGATGACCATGATCATTGTCATCATGGCTGCTTGCTCCTGTGAGCTTGGGTGCCTGATGCTGGGGTTAGACGGTAAGGCTCACGTACAGGAAGGCAGCATTGGGAATCTCATCTAAGTAAAGCTTTCCTGGAACATAGTGGGCAAAAATATTGGTTCCATGATGTCTGTGCCCAAGCAACTTTTTGGGGCAGGGTTGCTTGGCTGTTTGAGGCCTAAGGACAGCTTGATTGGTAATTTGGAAAGTTACTTTGAATCACTCAGTCCGGTCTGAAGAATTTGAAGGATGATTGTCACTGGTAGAGAGCTTGGCTTTCCCGGGACCTCTGAGCCACTCTTCCATCAATGGGCCGGCTTTATGGGGCAAGCTATTTTGAGATTTGTAGCCTAGGAAACCAGCAAGTACATGATGGAAGTACGGAAGGAGTGGTTTGGGGGGTGGACAAAGACAGGTGTGTGAATTTATTTTTCTCCTTTTTCATTAATTCCTTTTTATTGAGAGGGGGTAACTTTCCCAAAGGCCATCTGTTATCAGGGTTAGGTAATTATTGGGGGAGGTAGGGCTGCATCCAGAGCTCTAAGGACAAAGGTAGGTTTAAAGTAGACCAATGCTGGGACACCTGGGTGGCTCAGTCCATTGAGCGACTGACTGTGACTCAGATCATGATCTTGTGGTTCGTCAGTTGGAGCCCCACATCAGGCTCGCTGATGTCAACCTGTCAGTGCAGAGCTTGCTTTGGATTCTCTGTTCCCCTCTCTGTGCCCCTCCCCCACTGGCACTCTCCCCCAAATAAATAAATATTTTAAAAAATAAAGTAGACCAGCACCTTACTTTCCATGTCAGCAAACAGACAGGAAAAAAAAAATTAGACAATCCTGGTAGCTCTGGGATATGGTAAACCTCTTGTGTTTTCAAGACCAGCCAACTCTTTCAGAACTGACTTTGCTCTGGGGGCTAAGCCGCCTTTAAGTGCTGCCTTCCAGGGCCAAGGCCTTGATCATGTGACTGCACAGCTGTGGAGTGGGGGTTGCTTCCCCTTAGACCCTTTCCCCCACCTCAATCCATTGGAAGGCCTTCAGGCAGATTCCCAAGCATTGTGGGTAAATAGGCAGTTTCTTAGCTTTGGAGTTGCAAGAATTGAGAAGGCTGAGGTCACATTTTCTGTAATAATCCTGGTTCCCTGGCTGGAGCTGGTTTGGAAGGCCTTTCTAGCACATACAGCAGCCCAAAGAAATAGCAGCTCTTAGAAATTAGCTGTGGAAGGTCACCCCTTCCAAAACCTAGGGGAGATTGTAACAAAGGGTCCTCTTCATATGACTACTTGTTCCCTGTCCGTTGGCATTTGCTAAGAGTTTCCTTTTTTAAGTTGGAGGCACTTGAGTGTGTGTGTGTGTGTGTGTGTGTGTGTGTGTGCGCGCGCGCGCGCCTGTCACTGCCCTTTATTCTCTGTGCCCCGTAGGAATGTTGCTGAGGGTCATGTGCATAAGTGCCTTATTATCTTCAGCACTTTTACACTTACTCTCTTGGGGTGCAGCAGCTTCCTGCAGCTCCCAGTGGCTATTTCTCCCAACTTCTCGGGCTCCCAGGCCCACAGGGAGCAGCAGGGCACCCGCTTGGGATTGCCATTCCATTGCATAGCACCTTGCTGGACTTTCCAGTTCAGCCCTCCTCAGAACAGCCCTGCAAGCTTATCACCAAGCCAAGGTCATGTTTCTGTGCTTGCTTGTAAAGTTTTTGGCCAGTGAGGAAAGAGAACAGATTGACGCCCCCACTCCCCCGCCCCCTGCCAGGGCATTGTGGCTGTTTTCCCTGGGTGGGGCTTTCAGGAGGTTGGGGGGTGTTGCTGTCTTGATCACAGGAGGTGAGGGGTGACCTTTAGGCCAAGGCTTCATTGGATTTGTGGAGAAGAATGTGAAGCCTGCTGCGTGGCAGGAGCTCCTGACCGCTGCGGACTGTTTGGCCATACCTCACGGCTGGTGGTGCTGTGTTTGCTCAGATGGACACACAAAACCAGGCTTGGATCATCTTCCCAAGTTTCTTACTCCCTGCTTTAGGCTTGTTTGGAAAAACAGTTGGCAAAGTGTGCTGGGGTCCGCACCTGTTGTTGCTATTCCGCCCCCTATCCCACCGTTTGTCGTGGTCAGTTCTCAGTGAACTGGGGATTAACCTTGGCCCCTCCCATTTACATTTTCTCTTCCCCTTCCCCTGGGGCTTAGGGGTCTTGCTTTCCAGTCATAACTGTCTATCACTGTTGAGGACAGTTGGTGCCTACTGCCCCTAGAGGAATCCCCACTCCTGCCTCCCCCAACCTTTTAAACACTATAAACCTGGAACAGAGTCAGGTAGGTAAAAGAGAGTCACATTTAGGAGAAAGATCTCACTAGAAGTTTTGGCTATCCCTGTATACTCTCGGAAATTTAGTAGCAGTAATCGCACTTGTAACATTTTTGAGCATGTTCTTCCCCAGGCAAGGTGTTAAATACACCGCCTGCCCATATGTTCCCTAACTTGCCTGCCTTCCACAAAGATCGTTTTTGTTTTATCTAACTCTTTCTTTCTCTCCATTCTGACCGATTTCCCCTTTGGTTAACTAAAGATACTGTATAGCGTATTCTAGCAAAACTTCCTTGGGTTTGCCAGAACGGCAGGGTGATGCCAAGTCAGAGCTGAAAGAAACCTCGGAGACCATCCAGTTCACCTCCTTCCTCATTTTTCCGGATGGGCAAACAGACATCCAGAGAGGTGAAGTGATTTGTACAAAGGCACAGAGCTAAACAGAAGCAGAGCCAAGTCTCCTGACTCCTGGGTCACGGTCTCCCTTTCATGCCACACATGGCCTCCTTTGACCCCTAACCATTCCAGCACGAAAGGAGCTGGACTTTTGTTCTTGTCCACTAGTAGAGAAACAGAAATCTTAGGTTGTTTGAGCAGGCCTCAGAAACTGTCCAGCAGGGATGAGACAAAGGCCAAAGAGGAAAAAGGTCAGAATAATCTGTCAGATCAGTGGGATAGTTCTGTTTATCTTGGTAAACAATGAAGATAGGGATTAGGTGTTAGCTAGCTCTGGGCCTAGACTTCATTCCACAGCTGGATGATAGAACCTCATAGTTGGGCCTATGCAGGTGGCCTCTCTGTGCTTCAGGGTTCTTATGATAAGACATAACAGCACGTGGGCTCTGGAGCTGGACTGGCCAGGTTCAGATCCCAGCTCTCCTGCTTTCCAGCTGTGTAGCCTCAGGCAAGTTCACTGACATTTCTAAGACTGTTTATTTTTCCTCTGTAAAGTGGGGAGAATAGTATCTACCTTGTGAGGTTCTTGGGAGAAGTAAATGCATGGCTCCATATAAAGTATTTGGAACAGTATCTGCTGTGTAGCAGGAGCTTAGGAAGTATGGCTGTTCTCATTGTAAGACTGGGATGATCTCCACCCTTCCTGATTCATAGGGTAAGCATGGGAATCAAATGAAATAAGGTATGTGAAATGAAAGCTCTGGCTCAAGGGGAAGAATTCTCTTTTGAGAGCATGAACATTCAAAGGTTTATTCTCACATTGTGTCTAGGATCAGATACTGATGGATATTTCCTTAATGATCCGGTAGGTTTATATTTTATAAAAACACGGAGCCCGTCAAGCGATGCGTATTGTGCCTTTTCCCTCCCTGTGTATTCAAGGGCACTTGAGACTCCTGCATCTCAAGTAAAGTGGTTTGAGGATTCAAAATGAAAGGCAATTATACTCTTCCCTTAATGCTCCTATCTTATTGATGGCACTGACATCCATCTAGGGACCCAGGTTAAATCCCTGGAAACCTTGACACATTTGTATTCCTCCCTCTTCCTCCCTTCCATCATCACAGTCTCTGAGTCGTCTTGATTCTGTCTTTCATTATCTCTTCCATCTGTCTCTTCCTCCTTTGATTACTGTGCCCTAATTCATCCAATTGTTTATCTTTATCACCGTCACCATCTGGCTTATTATAGCAGCCTCTCGACTGATCTGTGCTTTGTTCATCCTTTACACTGCTGCCCGAATGATACGAGTAGCACACACGTTGGGTCATGCCATTCCCTTGCTCAAAAGCCTTTGAGAGCTCCCTATTACCTTGTGCCTTATGCGTATATCTAATGGTGCTCTGAGCTGATTTTGCTGATTGGTCATACACATGCTTTCCCAATGAGTCTCCATATAAGTCCAAAATCTTTCTTAGCACAGCATAGGCAGCTGCTGTCAATCATTTTGAGTTGGCACATAGACTCTGGCTGGCAAATAGAAAAACTCTTTAGAGAACTCCATGATGATAGGATTCAGGGTCTTCTGTGACCTTTCTTTCCAGCCTTAGCTTCTAGGACATTCTTATTCCATGTGTGCATCGTGCACTAGCACGCTTCTCCGAGTTTATACTCTCTTCATGTCATACCCTCAGCCAGAAATATTGTCTCTCCTCTTCCTGTTGAAATGCTCATCACTCAAGGCTCAACTCAAACATTGCCTCTTGTGAAGCTTTCATCAAACCTCCACCCCAGACTTAGGCACTCTTTTCCATTTTAGCATTTTATTCTGCCCTGTGTTACATAATTGTTTACATATCTTCCCCACTCCTTAGAGTGTATGTTCTCTGAATGCAAAGCCTATGTTTCTGGGAATTTCTCTGTCCCCCACAGCATCTAGTGCCTACTAGACTCCTAATTTGGAGAAATCCCTTTGTTTTGCAGATGGGGGAATTGAGTCTTAGAGGGAAAGGGTCATGAGTTCATTTTGGGACTTGTTCAGTTTCAGGTGTGAGAGACATGGAGGCTGGAATGTCCAGCAGGCAGCTGAGTTGTAGTTAGAGTAGAAATGTCGAGTTTGGAGGCTGTCTAGGGAAGATAAAAGAGAAGGCAAGAACATTGTGCCAGTTAGAGAAGAGAAGGAAGCAAAGTGATCTGTGGAATGCCTACCTTGGGGGGCAGAAAGAAGACTCAGCGAGGCACTCATCCAAGGAAATGCAAGTTGTTTCAGGAAGCAGGAGCAGGTCCCCTATGTCATGTGATGCAAAGAGGTGGAGACCCAGGAGGTCTTGAGAAAGAGCAGTTGGAAATGGTGAGTACAGGCTGGTTCTGTGGCCAGCCATCCACCTACTTCTAAATAGTTACCTGGATGTTTGAGTGGGAAGAATTTGCATGCAAGGACATTTACCTCAGTGTTGGTAAATAGAGAATGTTGGGAATCAGCCCACCAGGAGCAGAAAGGTAAATCTGGCCAGTGGAGTATTGCACAGCTTTTAGTTATTTATTTATTTAAATAGTTTACTGCCAAGTTGGTTTCCATATAACACCCAGTGCTCTTCCCCACAAGTGCCCCTCTCCATGACCATCACCCCCCTTTCTACTTCCCCCCTCCCTCCTCAGCTCTCAGTTTGTTCTCAGCATTCAAAAGTCTCTCATGATTTGCCTCACTCCCTCTCCCCAACTCTTTTCTCTCCCCTTTCCCCTTCCCATGGTCCTCTACTAGGTTTCTCCTGCTAACCCTATGAGTGAAAACCTATGGTATCTTTCCTTCTCTGCCTGACTTATTTCACTTAGCATGACTCCCTCCAGGTCTATCCATTTTGCTACAAATGGCCAGATTTCATTCTTCCTCATTGCCATGTAGTATTCCATTGTATAGATAAATCACATCTTTTTTTAATTTATTATTTTTTTAATAGTTTATTGTCAAATTGGTTTACATATAAAACCACATCTTCTTGATCCACTCATCAGGTGATGAACGTTTAGTCTCTTTCCATGATTTGGCTATTGTTGAAAGTGCTGCTGTGATCATTGGGGTACATGTGCTCCTATGCATCAGCACTTCTGTATCCCTTGGGTAGATTTGCAGAGCTTTTAAAAGGGAGGCCGATCTTTGTATACCCTTTGAAAGTTGTTTATGATATATTGCTAAAAAAAAAAGTTGTGGTATGCCTGGCTGGGTCAATTAGTAGCCCATGTGATTCTTGATTTTGTGGTTGTGAGTTTGAGTCCCACATTGGGTGTAGAGATCACTTAAAAAGTAAAGAATAACAATAAAAAAACAAGTTGCCAAGCAGCATGTATGATAGAAACCCATTTCCTAAAAAAACAAAGCCTTTTATGCATCATGGCTTTGAGTGCATTGTAAAAGTCTAGAATAATTTTAAAAAAATTGAAAAGGGGCACCTGGGTGGGTCAGTTAGATAAGTATCCAACTTTGACTCAGGTCATGATCTCACAGTTTGTGAGTTCAAGCCCCTAGTAGGGCTCTGTGCTGACAGCTTGGAGCCTGGAGCCTGCTTCAGATTCTGTGTCTCCCTCTCTCTCAGCCCCTCCCCTGCTCGCACTCTGTCTCTCTCAAAAATGAACATTAAAAAATTAAAAGTCTAGAATATATCCCAAATGATGCTTACTCCTGAGTGATTAGGGGAAAGAAGGTACTCTCACTTTTTAGTTAATTCATTTCTGTGTCATGCAAATTTGGCGTTAAGTACAAATTTCTTTTTTTTTTTAAGTTTATTCATTTATTTTGAGATACAGGTAGAGTGAGAGTGAGAGAGAGAGAATCTCAAGCAGGCTCTGTACCACCAGTGCAGAGCCTGATGTGGGGCTCGAACTCCTGAACTGTGCGATCATGCCTGGAGCTGAAACCAAAAGTCTGACACTTACCCAAATGAGCCACCCAGGTGCACCAAGAAGGGACAAATTAAATCTCAATCCTGGGAGTAGAGAAGCTTCCAAAAAGAAGGATGAGATCTCAGGCCAGTTAAGCCTTTAATAAAAGGAACGATTGGGGGATAGACTGGACTAACTAGCTAATTGCCTTCTGTCACTGAGAGTTAATTAAGAGCCTCTTTTCGGTTAAGTTTGGCTTGCCAAAAATGTTTTGGCACTGGCAGAGTTGCCTTAATGGCTCAGAGAATACTCTGGTAGAATTTGGGGTGGTCTGGTGGGCCTTGGAGTTAGCTTTTGGACCTGTCACTAAGTTGGGGGCTAGAAGTGGGCATAGAGAAGGTGGAGGCCAGGAGTCCTGAGCCCTGGCTGCACCTTATGGTCACTAAGGAAGTGTTTAAAAAAATACCAGCACCTGTTTCCCTCCACCCCATTCTTAAAGAATTTTCTGGACTGGGCCCTGGGCAAGCAGTATTTTTTAAAGCTGGTCAAACGATTCTACTGTGCAGCCTGGATTAGGAATCATTGGTGTCAAAGGACAGATTAAATGTGTCCTGAGCCTAAAGTGGGTGGATTGCTCGCAAGTGCTCATCTCATTGCATGCTAGTTAGTTGCTGGTCTGTCAGGAGAGCTCTACACTGGAAGATTCAGGAGTTCATTCTACAGTTATCGGGCCTCGCATTGGCCTGGGTTAATTGACTCGCCCTGACTCCCGACAGTTTGTAGGCCGAGCGCCAGCACTCCACCTGGGTCTTCTCCCTTTCCAGTACGGAGCAGGGTGCCTGGCACCTAGGTGTTTAATCACTGTCACGTGAAGTGACAAAGAACTTTGTTTTCTTATGCAATGCTGCTTTTTATGAAAAGCCCAGGGATGGGAAAATCTGACTATTCGAAAAGTCTGGTGGGAGAGAGGTTGGAGGGGAACTGCCTGGCATCTGAAAAGCTTATGATATGCCAGGCTCTCTGCAGTGAATCTGTATCACTCAACATTTATTATGCAGTTGCTCTGGGCCTCACAGCGGACCAGGGGCCGTGAGCCACGCAAGGACTAGCAAATATGGTTTCTGCTCCCCAGGGAGGCCATTATCAAGCCTTAATTACTGCATTTTTTAGGTGGCAGGATATGTGCAGAACTTAAAGCGGGAGAATGCCAGAGGTCAGAGGCTCTTTCGCATGCTTCGAGTTCAGGCGCTCCATTTTGCAGTTAGGGAAAGAAGCCCAGAGTGGGAAAGCCACTTGCCCAAGGTCACACCACTAGGGAATGGCAGAGCCAGGCTGGTGTGCCAGGCCGCCACCCTCTGCGGTCCTGTTACACTCTTCCATGTATCATTTGAAGGACAAGGGAACCTAATGACCCATGTTGAAACTTGAACAAGATATCCATTTTGGGCTTTAGGCTTCCAGGCTTCCTTACAGTTGCAGCAAGTGGGGTTTTGACTTTGAGTCTTTCTTAAAACCTTGCCTGGGGAGGGCTAGCACTGGTTACCCCTGGAATTGTAGCTCAGGCCCAAGAGGCCTAAAGATGGCTAATTTTCCCTTTATTGAAACAGCCATGGACTTGAGCCCCTCCTGTGTCTAATTATGGCACTTTTCTATTCTTTTGGGGAGGCGAGCTTTCCCCAAACATAGTGTGTTGATGACTTTTCTGCCTTGGCCATTCTTTTTCAGGTAAACCTGTTGTGAAATTGACCTTAGAGGTAGGATATGCATGGCTTCAAGTGTGCTTCTCAGAATTTGCGTAGTGGGAAGGGCTCCTACTGGTGCTGGCATCAGGCTGGTTCTTTTTTTTTAAATTTTTTAAATTTATTTTTGATACAGAGAGAGACAGCATGAGAGAGAGGGAGGGGCAGAGAGAGAAGGAGGCACAGAACCGGAAGCAGGCTCCAGGCTCTGAGCTAGCTGTCCGCACAGAGCCCGACATGGGGCTCAAACCCACGAATGTGAGATCTGACCTGAGCCGAAGTCAGAGGCCACCCAGGCACCCCCAGGCTGGTTCTTTTAAACCTGTTCTCAGTCAGTTTCCTAATCAGAAATTCAGTGTCAAGTCTGGGACGTTCTCTGAAGAGACAAGGGTACTTCCACGTACAGATACTGGGCTGCTCTTCACAATATCCTCTCAGAACTCACAGGATTAGGGACCTGCTGGCTCCGTCTGGTGTGCCAGGTTACAGGAGTACTCACAAATAATATTTTATTTTCTATTTTATTATTCTACTTTTATTTTTCATTTCATTTCATTTTTTATTATTTTTTAAAAAATGTTTATTTTTGAGGGGACAGAGAGAAAAAGACAGGGTGCACAGGTCGGGGAGGGGCAGAGAGAGGGAGACAGAATCCCAAGCAGGCTTCATGCCGTCAGGACAGAACCCAAAGTGGAGCTCAATCTCACAAACCATGAGATCATGACCTGAACCGAAATCCAGAGATGGTTGCTTAACAGACTGAGCTACCCAGGTGCCCCACAACTAATATTTATTGAATGAGGCTTACCATGCGCCAGGCACCCTGTGGGATTGGTGTTCTTATTGGCATTCCTGTTTTATGGGTGAAGGTGATCAGATTCAGAGAAGTTAAGTAGCATGCCTGAGGTCACACAATTAGAAAGTGCCCAAGCTGGTATGGACATCTAGGTCTGGCTGACTCCAAGGCTGGTGTTGTTAACTACTAGGGAAATAGAGCCTATCATTTAAAAACATTACCAGGTATATTTTCTTTTGTACTGAGGAATGATCTGCCAATTTTCTGCAAACCAATTTAAGAACTAGTGAGAAAGTCCTACTTGTGGTTCTGTTCCACTGTGAGGCGAACTGTGTCAGGATACCTGCCAGTCACCAGCACTGATGTGTCAAGAGAGGCACTTCCCTTCTGTAGAATTCATGTTCTGTGTCTGTCAAAGAAAGGGTTTGACCAGATACCTAAGCTCCCTTTCAGCTCTGATATTTCCCGACACTTTGGTTCAGGTCTTGCTTCCTGGCAGAATGGGAAAATCACAGTACTGGATGAGGGACAAAATGCCTCAGAAATACGAAAGTGGGGAGAATCAATTAGGTCAATTAACCTCAAATAGCTTTATCATGCTTAGGCAGTTACATATTGGTTCTGTTTTCCTTTGGGAATTTATGAAGCGCTCGTTTCTTGTCAGTTTCCCATATCAGAAAGTACTAGCTTTCTTACAATGGCAATTATAGAATTTCAGGCCTTGTAGTCTCTAAAAGTATTTCTAAAGATCAAACAAAGACTGAATGTTAATAGGGCACTTAAGTATGTGGGTGCTCATATTTTCTTTATGTTTGAATTACTAGGATTTGTGTTGTTTTGCAAGAGGGCTTTGGGAGATAGTGGTAGAAGAGAAGCAATCTAAATAGATTGTATGTGCAACTTCGATCTCACTCCAGAGTTGAAAAGCAGGTGTACACATAGTTAGTATCTAGTGTAATTTACCTTTTATTTATCTGTTTTGTTATAAAAAATCCCTTGTATTCAAGAACACTTAAGGTTAATAATCAGTAAGGCCTAGATGATGCCTTGTTAGAATGGTAGCTTTGATCATAAAAGCATTTTTACGTTATTGTTGGGGAGTGTGGATGTGTGTGTTCTTGAACCTGGAGCTCCTTATTTTGGATGGTGTGTGTATCATCCTGCTTCGGGCAGACTTCTAAAAGGCTGCCCCTAAAGCCAGCCTCTTCTGTCTGTTCAGATTACACACCATCATTAGGAGCAACAAACTCCTTTACCTGGGGACAGAAATGCAGAAGCCCTGATGGGTGGACTATGATGGCAATGGTGCTTGGCACCTGGTCTGTGCTGTGCAGATGTCAGCCTTGCACTCTCCAGTCCCAGATGAAAGCCCCTGGGATGCTCATCACTTGTCACAGTCAAGTCAGTTAGCCTGGCAGGGTTACCATGTGGAGGAGCTAACAACCTGGTGGTATTAAAACCTAAGCTGCATGCACATCCTCTTCCTCAGCTCCCGGTCCCATACTCGAAGCTCACTTGACCTTATTCTCACCTGAGTCTGGGTAAGCTCATAAGGAGAATCTGTTCTGACCAGAAGATCCTGGTTTTCAGCAAAAGGGTTGGTGAAAGGAGGCCACCACAGTAGCAGTATTTCTGTGGGTTTTTAAAAATACTGCTCAGTCATGCCATGATGCAGACCCGAACTTGGATACCCTGCTGGTTTGTTGATCTTTAGGCTTCTCAGGATGATTGTTTGAATCCCCGTTCTAATTTTGGTCTCTGTTTTCACAAAATTGTTTTTTAATTACTAAGTTTTATTTTAGAGAGAGAGAGTGAGAACAGGAGAAGGCAGAGGGGAGGGAGAGAGAGAGAGAGAGAAAATCTTAAGCAGGCTCCACATTCTGCATGGAGCCCGATGGGTGGCTCCACCCCAGGACCCTGGGATCATGACCTGAGCCAAAACCAAGAGTTGGATGCTCAACCAACTGAGCCACCCAGGTGCCCCTGGCCTTTGTTTTCAGAAGGAGAATTGGAATCCATAGCTTCATACATGCAGTACCATTTCCCTCATTCATTTGAGAAACCAGATTCTCCTTCCTTCCTTCCTTCCTTCCTTCCTTCCTTCCTTCCTTCCTTCCTTCCTTCCTTCTACCACGGCATAGGGCTTAGGAGTCAGATAGATCTCAGTTTGAAGCTAATTTATTCCTGCATGGGAGAGGCAAAGAGAGAGAGAGAGAGAGAGAGAGAGAGAGAGAGAGAGAGAAAATCCCAGGAAGCCTCCAAACTCAGTGTGAAGCCCGACTGCGGAGCCCAACAGTGGACTGGACCCCAGGACCCTGGGATCATGATTCGAGCTGAACTGAGCCATCAAGGCACCCTGAAGCTAATTTCTATCACTCATGAGCTCTGAACCTTTCAGCAAGTTACATAATCCCTGTCATCCTGTTTCTCATTTGTAATATGGGGCTGAGAGTTCCATAGACTTCATGGGGTTAGGGAAAAAGTTTAATGAGTTCTTATTTGTGGAGCCCTGAGAAACATGTATGGTATACAGTAGGTGGTCAAAAATATTCATCCCTGTCTTCCTCCTTCTCCCCACAAAATGGACCTGGTAAGCAAAAGCTTTTCTTTCTTTTTTTAAATAAATTTTATTTTTATTTATTTTTTAAACGTTTATTTATTTGGAGTGAGAGATTGAGAGAGAGAGAGAGACAGACAGACAGACAGAGAGAATGCACACATGTGAGCCGGGGGGGGGGCGGTAGGGCAGAGAGAGAGGGAGACAGAGGACCCGAAGCAGGCTCTGTGCTGACAGCAGTGAGCCTGATGCAGGGATCGAACCCACGAACCATGAGATCATGACCTGAACCAAAGTCGGGTGCTCAACTGACAGAGCCATCCAGGTGCCCCACAAAAGCTTTTCTTCTAATACCTCACAAAGGCTTTCTGGTGTTAGTCTGAACTAAGAGACTGAGGTTTGCCTTTTTCTTTTGATGATGAAAAGTAGCTATCAGGAACTCTGGATTGCATCCTCTCAGGAAGCCTGAAGTTGTTGACTTTTGCTTCCAGTTACAGAGTTAGTAAGATTGGGGCAGAAGTCTCCAGAGAAAGGGTGTGCACTTCTGCTGTTTGCCCTCTAGACGGTAGGGTGTGTGGGTAATGAGCTGGGTGTCGGGTGTGGGAGTTGGGTACCCAGCCTTAGGGAAAACATGGGTGACTTTCATTGGCTCCTATGCCAGGTGGCTCCCTGAAGGTTCACCCTTGAGATGGCTTGGAATCCAATAGACGTTAGAACTCTTGGTAATAGGCCTATTAACCACTTCTTCACATGAATAACATCAGCTTGCATTTATTTATTTAGTGCTGACTTGGTGCCAGGCTGGCCTGAGTGCCTTACAAATATTAACTCTTGTAATCCTCACAAGAATTCTAAAAGGTAGGGTACAGAGGAATGAAATAGCCTGTCCAAAGTCACACAGCTAGTGGTGAAGCTAGGTTTAGACACCAGACCTGGGGACTTCACTGACTACCCTGTACAGTCTCTAGTTTCTTTTCTTCCTCCTTTTTCTTCTCTTTCCTTCCCTTCCCTTCCCATTCCTTTTTAACTCTTGTATTATAATTGTTTTGATTTTTGTTCATTATTTTTTTATATAGTGACCTTGCTGAATGCT
This sequence comes from Suricata suricatta, assembly GCF_006229205.1. Taxonomy (NCBI): domain Eukaryota; kingdom Metazoa; phylum Chordata; class Mammalia; order Carnivora; family Herpestidae; genus Suricata; species Suricata suricatta. The sequence goes on from NC_043717.1 coordinate 74,840,489, forward strand.
TTTCAAGTAACGGTAGTTAATTTTTCTGAGGATTTTTTGGGTTCTCTAGGTTGTTAATCATAATCTGCAAATAAAGAGACATTTATCTCTTTCTTTGCAGCCATTGTCTTTTTAAAAATATCTTTTTCTTGCCTTACTGTTCTGGTTAAGACCTTTAGTATAATGTTTAATAGAAGTGGCAGTAGTGGGTACCCTTATCTTGACCTCTGTCTTAAAGGATATGCTTGCTGTGTTTCACCATCAAGTATGATGTTTACTGTAGATTTTTTTTCTTGTTGATCTCTTTATCACAGTATGGAAATTCCCTTCTATTCTGAGTTTCCTAAGTTGATATATTTTTTTTAGTCATGATTGGATAGTGCACTTTATCAGAGGCTTGTGCTTCATCTGTTGAGATGACTTTTGTCAGTGTGGTGAATTACATTGATTGATTTTCTAAACCAACTTTGCATTCCTGGTATCAAATCACAGTGGTCATGGTATATTAAGTTTCTAGTTCCTGAGTATGGGTTGCTTGTATTTAATTTGACGTTTTTACAGCTATGTTTGTGAATCAGCTGGCTCTCATTTTCCTTTTTCATCCTGCCCCGTTAGGTTTGGGTATTAAGTTTATGCTAGCCTCATAAAAAGCGTTGGGTAATGCTTTCTCTTTTTGTAAACTCTGTAATAGTTCAGATGAGTTTGGAGTTATTTGTTTCTTGAATGCTTGCTAAAACTTGCCAGAAAAATTATCTGGGCTTTGATGTCTTCTTTGTGAGAAGATTTTTTAAAATGTTTATTTCATATTGAGAGAGAGAACGTGAGCAGGGGAGGGACAGAGAGAGAGGGAGACACAGAATCTGGAGGAGATTCCAGGCTCTGAGTGGTCAGCATAGAGCCTGACATAGGGCTTGAACTCACAAACTGTGAGACCATGACCTGAGCCCAAGTTGGTTGCCTAACTGACAGGCACCCAGGCACTGCCCTGGGAAGATTTTGGATTACTGATTAAGTTCCTCTCATGACACTAGGAATTTTCAAGTATTCTATTTCTTCTTTAGTCTGTTGGTAGTTTGTTTTTCTATGAATATAGTAACAATAGTATCTACATTTTCAAATTGGTTGTTTTAAAATTGTTTAATAGCCTCTTAGCTGTAGAAACTGTAGACATTAAAAAAGATATCCCCCTTTCCATTTATAATATTACTAACTTTAAAAACACCTTTATTTAATTTTTAATTCCAGTATAATTAACATACAGTGTTCTGTTAGTTCCAGGTGTACAATGTAGTGATTCAACAATTCTATACATTACTCAGTGCCCATCACATACATGTATTTTTTTTAATTTAATGTTTATTTTTTGAGAGAGAGAGAGAGAGAGAGAGAGACAGAGTATGAATGGGGAAGGTGCAGAGAGAGAGGGAGACACAGAATCAAAGCAGGCTCCAGGCTGTGAGCTGTCAGCACCTATGAACCGTGAGATCAGGACCTGAACCCAAGTCTGATCCGCATACCAACTGAGCCACAGGCGCCTCATCACATACATGTACTCTTAATGTCCATTGCTTCTTTTACCACCCCCTCCCTAAACCTCTCCTTTGGTAACCAGCAGTTTTTTCTCTATAATTCAGAGTCTTGTTTTTCATATCTTCTTTTCTTTGTACATTGGTTTTGTTTCTTAAATTCCACATAGGAGTGAAATCATATGGTATTTGTCTTTCATTGACCGGGTTTTTATTTTTCAAAATATTGATCTCACCGGAAGCTTGTAAGTTTTATCTATTTTTTTATAGGAAGAAATTTGGGCTTTGTTAATCCTCTCTATCATATGTTAGTCTTCTATTTTGTTAATTTCTGCTCATTTTTAAAATTGATGGATCCTTCATATTGTCTTCAAGTTTTATCTCCTCTCCTTTTTTTAACTTAAGTTGGATGCTTAGCTCATTTATTTTCAGACTTTCTTATTTGACTATAAATATGAAAGACTAATAATTGTGTACGCCTACTGCTGCAGCTACATCCCACAAATTTCATTATGCAGTATTTTGTTAGGTCTTTCGATTTCTAAGCATTTGGTAATTTTCATTATGCTGTCTTAAGCCACGGTGTTCAAAAGGATTGAAACAATTTTTTTCTAAACATTTGTTTAGTTAGCTTTTGTTGTTGATTCCTAACTTAATAATATTGTGATCAGAGAATGTAGTCTCTGTCATTTGTGTCTCTGAAATCTGTTGAGACTTGCCTTGTGCCCTGGCGCGAGGCCAGTGCCCACTAGATCAACCTTGTTAATTTTGCTGCTCTTCTACAGCTTTACCCTTTTTTTTTTTTTTTTTTTTTTGGTCACCTTCTTCCATCAGCGGTTAGGAGAGTTGTTAAAATTTATCACCACCATGGTGGATTTATGTCTTTCTTCCTTTAGTACTATCAACATCACTTTGTATTTTTTAAGCTGGATTATTAGGTATAGTAGGTCAGTTTTTACATTTCTTTGTTATATCCATTGATCAAATGTTCAATATAGGGGTTCCCATTGCAACTTAGCCTGCAGATAGATTAATAAGGATGACTTGGTGAAAGCAGAAGCATCCCTCTAGGTGGGCTGGTAAATTGGATTTTGAGCTCCAGGGAAGAAACACATTTAAAATCAGAATTGCACCTTCCCGGTTATAGAATTAAATTCTTAAAGCAATTTGACTTTGCCAAACAAAATTAACACTCTCATATCCTCCGGTGTCAGAGGCTTTTGTCATCATTAAAGCAGTTTTGAAAGACTTATTTCTTTTGGGGTGGGTGAGAGGTTGGGAACGAGAGCTTTATTTCTCTTGGGCCTTATAACCATTACTGTTGGCTGGTCAGACGTGTTTCAGAACCTTCGGCATCTTTCTTTCTGTTGCCTAGCATTTTCTATGGGACCTGGCCCAAATCCCATTTACCTCTCTGCCTTTTAGGCTCAGTGCCTGTAATTATGTGGGTAGGCCTCATTCCCCTTCCACCTGACAGAGGTGAGGTGTGCAGAAATTGAGATAATAGTTGCATAGGGCTTGTAAATAATTCATCAGCTCTTCTGCTCGCTCTGCAGAAAAAAAAAAAAAAAGAAAGTCTGTGGGAGACAAGTGCTCACAAGGACCAAGCAACAGGAATGATGGCAACGAGTATACCTTTTATTAGATTTTCGAAGAGAATCAGACTCCATGAAGCTAAAAGTCCTATAGAGAGACAAATTACATTTGGTCACATTTGGGTGCAAATGGAACTTTTTGGCTCCAGCTCTTGAGCCCACATGGTTCTGTGAAATCTCATTTTCAGGCTCTGTTAGGGCAGCCCCTGATTCTGATTGCATTTCCCAACTGGGTACTCTGAGATGGTCCACTTTGCTGGTGCCTCCTTCTCTCTCACAGAATTTCAAGGAAGCAGGAGAAAGTGAGTGTGTTAGGACCCCCTCTTTCCAGCTGCCCTTTCATTTAAATGCAGCTACACTCCTCTTTCTATCTCTTCATTTGATTCTGTTTTATTTTAATTGTTTTAATGTTTGTTTCTTTGTGAGAGAGACAGAGACAGAGTGTGAGCAGGAGAGGGGGAGAGAGAAAGGGAGACACAGAATCTGAATCAGGCTTCAGGCTCTGCGCTGACAGCACAGAGCCCGAAGCAGGGCTCAAACCCATGAATGGTGAGATCATGACCCGAGTCAGAGCACTGAAGTCTGATGCTTAACTGACTGAGTCACCTAGATGCACCTCCCTCTTCATTTTTAAAAATAAACTTGTATTTTTTTGATGACAGAAACAATCTATGATCATAAATTTAAAAACTTAAAAAAAATACAGGAATGTGTAAAACAAAAGTGAAAGTTTCCGGGAATCCATCTCCCTGGAAACTTTCTTTCTGAAGACCTTGGCTGATACCAAAGAATCTCTCCTCCCCACCTTCTGATTCTTCATATTTGCTTTTCTCACCAAAGCATAATGCAAAAGAAATTCCAGCCTGATGGTGGTGGGGATGGTAGGGGCAAGGTGGAGCCCTAGATTGCACAGAAGATGGCTGCGTGCAGATAAAAGTTAAGGCTGGAAGGAACTGGATTTGGAAGCACCTATTATTCACCTTTATTTAAAAATGGATAAATATCAAGGCAGGGGATATGGTGCAGCTGTATTTCTTCGTGTCAGGGGATGGGTAGGTAAGAAGTACAGTCTACATGAGCGCGTTTTTGTGAAACTGCTTTGGAAACTCTAACATGCTCTACAAATAGGAGATTAGCATTAACATTAGTACTGGCTCTGGGATGTGGTATCCTGTGTTTCTCTGAACAGTCAGTACATATCTGTTCGTGGGCCTTGGCACGAAGAACCGACAAAATGGTATCCTGTGCCTCAGTTGTTACTTTTGTTTGCAATTTAATTGTCCTTGTTATTACCGCATTCAGGCAGTAGGAAAGCAGAAATCAACCTCAGAGAGGAAAGACCCAAAACAAGTGTAGCTTACTAGTGGCGCACACAGTTGAGTTATTCCCTCCCCTCGCCCCATGGAGGGTATTGAAGAAACACAGAAGCATTGCCTAGTTGTGCCTCAAATACAATGAAGTGAGTGACAACCCTCTGTAAACTGTAAAGCTGGGTAATAATGCAAAGGACCGTGAGATTGGCTGTCACCCAGCGACTTAACTGTAATATGCTTCCAGGCAGTTCCAGAGGGGTGTCATACGCTCCTTTCCTGTCCAGGTGCTAGAAAATGCCACAGAAACACAGTCTCCTGATAACTGTAAAGCCAGGAAGCTCAATTTAATAACACATTTGTCAGGAAAATAGAAGATAATGACCAATTTTTGGTAGATAGATAGTTGGCTGCTGAAACAAAGCCTATATTGAACTATTACAGAGTGGGAAGAAGCATTGCTATGACAACAAATTACTTATATTTGATTTAGAAGGAGGAGAGCAGTGCAGCTTAGTGGTTCAGAAAGCTCGTGAGAACAATTGTTGGCAGTGGGTATGTGTTAACATACAAAATGTTAAGTATGATCCATTCAATAATTGAGCACCTTGGTGCATTTTGCATCTTCACCCTCTTGGGCCAATATCCTACAACATAAATAAATTTTTTTTAAAACAGCTAGAAGATTTACACGTGAATTGTTCTGTATTATATGGTGCCTCAAGTGCAATTCACAGCTTTAATTTGCTGAACTCCCCAAAATGTCGTGTTTTTAAAATTAAAAACACACACACACAGCCACATTCAGAGACCCATTTCCTTTGATTTTTATTCCATCAAGACATGAATTATGGTAGTTGGGAGTTTTACATTCTGTAAATGATTAATCATCTTTGTGTGTTAATTTGAAAGGAAACTACTCTTAAGACTGTTTCCATGCTTTCCCTGTGTCCATGCCAGAGAGAATGAATAAACGATAGTTTGTATGAACAAGTTATTTGCAGTGCATCTGGGGAAGTAGGGCTGGGGCAGGTGGGGGAGGCACAGAGAACCTGCAGAAAGCCTGTGAATGTAGACGCTTCCTCATAGAGAGACAGCTCCTATTCCTTGGAGGCAGGTTTTAGGGTCTTGACAAAGTCTCAAGGGTGGTAAACCTAGCTCCTTGAGCGTCTTGAGGTGGGAGCTTCCGACACTTGCCATTCTTTCCTTCTTGTGCCTTTCTTTTTCCCTTCTTCCCCTTTACCCAACATCATGACCTCTCTCTGTGTCCTTCTAGAACTGGAAAGGAAAGTAGGAGATAGGAAAAAGCTTGGAAGATGGAGGCCCGGCTCCAAGAAGGCAAGTATACCTCCCTAAACTTTCCAATGGTCTCTGCAGGCAAAGGTCACAAATTTGCATATGGCCTCCCCCTTTCTTTGGAGGGAAAAATCTGATTGGTCATTTCTCCAAGGGAGGAGGCCACTTCATAGGGCTTCTTCTTAAGAGGAACTTTGCAAACAATAACCAGCCAGGCCTTAAGTTCACCTTCCCCTTTAAATGAGGAGTGGCCCCGAATCACAGCTGTTGATGAATCAGACTTTGCTTGGCACACAGTTTGAATTCCATTCTTTTAAAAGATGTGATGTTCTGTTTTGCTAGCAGGCATCATGTCAGATCATGTTCTACCCTCCTCAGAAACTTCTAGTGCTCCCAGTTACTTACAAGATAAACTGTGAAGTTGTTTGCCTGCTCCTTGTGGCCCTTCGTGGTGTGGAAACAGACCTTTTAGAAAAAAGATTGCAGGGTACCTGGGTGGCTTGGTCAATTGAACGTCCGACTTTGGCTCAGGTCATGATCTCACGATTTGTGACTTTGAGTCCCACATCGGGCTTTCTACTGTCAATGCAGAGTCTGCTTCAGATCCTGTGTCTCCCTCTCTCTCTGCCCTTTCCCCGCTCATACTCTCTGTCTCTCAAAAATAAATAAATGTTTAAAAAAATAAAAAAGACTGCAAAGGTAATACATACTTGTTATGGACAATTTGGAAAATAGAAGAGTTAGAAACCTTGTTCTGTAAGGGGGCAGACAGTAAATATTGTTGTGTCTGTCACAGCTACTCAACTCTGCCTTTGTAGCACAAAATCATCCATGGGCAATGACACTAGGGAAATGAATGTTTGGGTTTGTGTTCCAATAAAACTTTATATACAAATCAGAGTTGGTTTGAAGGCTATAGTTTACTGAACCCTGGTATAGGGAATAAAAATCACCCATAATCTTGCTACCAAAATATTAACATTTTTCCTAAGTTTTCTCTTTTATTTCATATTGTTTGACATGGTTGTGGTTATGTATCTTTAAAAAAATTTTAGAGAGTGAGTGCATGAGCACATGAGCAGGGGAGGGGCAGAAGAAGAGGGAGAGAAAAAAATCTTAAGCAGGCTCCACACTCAGCATGGAGGAGCCCAATTTGGGGCTCGATCTCACAACCATGAGATCATGACCTGCGCCGAAATAAGAGTTGGTTGCTTAACCGACTGAGCCATGCAGGTGTCCCAGACTCTGTATTGTATACTACCAATTTTGCAACCCAGTTTTTTTCACTTAACATTCCCATAATGTTTTCCATGTCATTTAAAGCTTGTCAGAAGCATAATTCTTTAAAAAATTTTTTTGAATGTTTATTCATTTTTGAGAGAGAGAGTATGTGAGGAGGGTAGGGACAGAGAGAGGGGGAGACAAAGAATACAAAGCAGGCACCAGGCTCTGAGCTGGCAGCACAGAGCCCAATGTGGGGCTTGAACCCACGAACTGTGAAATCATGGCTTGAGCCGCAGTTAGACTCTGAACTGACTAAGCCACCCGGGCTTCCCAGAAGCATAATTCTTAATGGCTATATAAGACTCCCTCTTATAGCTAAATCACAACTTACCTAATCGTTTCCTGTTAATTTCTCGTTTATAAATGACATTGCAAAAACTGCTCTGTACATAAATCTTTGTATTTCCCATTTTGTACACTATTTTCCTTGAAGTGGAATGATCAGGTCAGTGGTATGAATGCTTTTAGAGGAGCTTAATATTGGCTTTCCAAAAAGATAGTACCCATTTACATTCCCACCAGCCATGCAGAAGAGAATCTGTTCTACCTCGTCCTTGCCAACAGATACTCTCACTAAAGCAAAATCTTTCTCAAAATGGCATTGAAGTTCATATGTAGTTCTTTGATTATTAGGGTGTTTGGAAAAAATGTCAAGTGATTGTTGATTAGCTGCCATATTTCTTCTTTGGCTCTTGTCTGTAAATGCACCTCGCTATCCTGTTTGCTAATGCAGTTTTCCCCTTTTATTCTCTGAGTACCTGTGTCAAAATCTTACTCATCTTTTAGGGCCTGATCCAGATCTGAATTCATCTCCCCGTCCATAACAGCCCTCCCTTGTTCTTCTTACTCATTTGATCTCTTTCCTCCCTGTAGTATCTGTTGTAGGGCCTTCCTCTCTCCTGCCGTTCTCTGTATATGGGCTTTCTTCCCCAGAGCAGGGACTGGGCCATGTTATTTGTATTGGTTCCCAGAACCTAGCAAAGAGCTTACTATACGGGGCCCTGACTTATCTATTAGTACTTCGTTGAAACATTCCTGAGGCCTGCTGCATGTGACATTTTGAAAAAAATAAAAATAAAAACAATTTTGCAATTATCTGCAGTGTTTACAGACCTAGTTGGGATCACTGATAAGAATGCATTTCCAGTTGCTTAAGATGGGCTGTATCCCCAAGACCAGTGCACTCCTTTTTGTGAAATGTGAATCTTTAAGTTTTCCAAGTGATGATAAACAACAATTTTAGCACATATTAGGCTACTCCTCCCTTGCACATATAGTATAGTACTGTGTTGTGCAGTAGAAATTTCTGTGATAATGGAACTGTTTAATGTCTACATTTTCCAGTATGGCGGCCACTAGCGACATGTAGTTACTATGTATTTGATATGTTGTTACTGTAACTGAAAAAATGATTTTTTTATTTAATATTAGATACTTACATTGAAATAGCCACATGTAGTGGTGTCTACCATATTGGATAGTGCAGGATCATATCGAATATTTAAAGGTGCAGTGTCTTTTATTGCTAAGAGCTTGGTATTTATGGTAATCTATGGTAACATTGACGTTGTGGCTGCCTGGAAGTTTGGAGAGGCATCCCAGATCCTGGTGGAAACTTGGAGAGAGAGTGGAAGCTGTGAGTTTGGTTCACAATGGCACCTGCCTCCAGTGGGCAGAAAATCATGCCAGATTGGTAGGTGGAGGCAGAGCATGACAAGCTGGAACACCAAGAACAGACATTTGGGTTTGATATGTTCCGTAATAGGGAACCATTAAAAATTCATGAGAACAGGAGTGACAGATGAGTGAGGCGTTACAAGGTCACCTCTGCCAGGGGCACGCAAGCTGCTGGGAGAGGATGTGAGTTATTAGCCCCTCCTTTATTGGATAGGGCTGGGCAGTAGTGAATCACTAACTCCATCAAAACCCAGCCACATCAGAAAACACAAGTGATTTATTTTCACATTAGCTTCCAGTTATTGTGTGCCTTCCTGTGGCTCAGATACACACCAGCATTGAGCGCTGTGGGCTTCTAGTTGGGAGGTGGGAGAGAGTGGCTGTCTCTTTGAGGGGAGACAGGCCAGTCACTACTGCTTAGCCACAGGCGGAATTGACCTTTGCGATCCTGGTGCATTGAGCATTGAAAGCTGTGTCTCAGATGGGTCTCTGATCCTTTCAGAAATAATCTGGGAGTCCACCCATTCTGTCCTCACTTGCTTCGTTTAAGGGCTGGTTGTAAATTACTACATTTTTTTGTTAGGTTTTCAATCTTATTGTTGTCCTCCCCACACACACACCATTTTCACTTATGTTGACTAGTTACATTTCTTTGTTCTATCTACTCCTTCGTGCCCTCCATCCTCTCCCTTAGTACTTTGCTTATATTTCCATAACCCTGTCGTGACTTTAGGACCTGGGCTTGCTTAATAATTAACTGTCACTGTTCTAAAGATATGCCCCTGGACTCATTTTTAAGAAAAAGAAAAATGTTATCTAAGGGAACTCTCCCTCCCCTCACACTCTCCAGCATGCCCGGTGAATGCAGCTACTCCTGTTTTCTACCCTACCTGGGTGCCCATCCTCCAGGCCCAGATTGGCTTAGAGAGACAGTGTAGCACAGAAGTAGCCTGCTTTTTAAATGTGTATTTACTTTTGAGAGCATGTGTGTGTGCGAGGCAGGGGATGGGCAGGGAGAGAGGGAGACAGAGGATCTGAAGCAGGCTCTGGGCTGATAGCAGAGAGCCCAGTGTTGGGCTAGAACTAAATAACCACAGGGTCATGACCTGAGCTGAAGTCAGATGCTTAACCGACTGAGCCACCTAGGCACCCCAGAAGTAACCTCCTTTTGGGGAAAACATTCTATTCAAGTCATACCTAGAAGTCTTCAGAGGCCAGTGACCAGTGACCAGGGGCAAGGTGTTGAGAGATAGCTGATTGTTAAATCTCTACGTGTCAGCGGGGGTTGCCATTGAGAATAGAGGGCGCCTTCCACTTTACTCAAATTGCTGGCGCCAGAACTGGTGGCCCTGTTTGGGCCTCTCCTCACGTCCTTGCCCTTGAGACACAGCCAGAAGAAGTGAGTAGTACTTCCCTTTCTTGGCGTAGTGAAGCAGCGTCCTCACTGCTGCGTTGCCCGATCAAAGGAAAGAGGAAACTTCTTGTCTTGTGTTGCCACTGAGGAAAGGGGAAAATTTCATCTTAAAAAATTGTTTTTCTATTTATTATTTTTGAGAGAGAGAGAGAGAAAGAGAGAGAGAGAGAGAGAGAGAGAGAGAGAGAGAGAGAGAGAGAGAGAGAGAGAGGAAGAGCGAGCGAGAGAAAGCATGTGAGCGGGGATAGAGGATCCGAAGCATGTTTGGTGCTGTCAGCATGGAGCCCGATGTGGGGCTCAAACTCATGAACCAGAAGATCATGACCTGGGCTGAAGCCTGACACATCATGGACTGAGCCACCCAGGCACCTTGAAACCGAAAAATTTCAAAGAAAAAAGCTACCTTGAGCTGTACACTTAAGATTTTTGCAAAATAAAGATTTTTGCAAAAATAAACAATCTCATGTGGTTTCTTTCTGGATCACAGGGGTGGCATATTTTAAGCATTAAGAGCGTAGATTCTTTTTTTAAAATATCAAAATGTACATTAAATTTTTTAATGTATATTTTTGAGAGAGAGAGAGACAGAGTACAAATTGGGAACAGGCAGAAAGAGACAGAGACACAGAATCTGAAGCAGGCTCCAGGCTCTGAGCTGTCAGCACACAGCCTGACGTGGGGCTCCAACTCATGAACTGCGAGATCATGTTTTGAGCCCAAGTCGAATGCTTAACCGACTGAGCCATCCAGGTGCCCCAGAAGTGTCTGACTCTTGAGTTTGGTTCAGGTCATGATCTCACAGTTCAAATTGTTAGATCGAACTCCTGAGTCTGAGTGTGGAGTCTGCTTGGGACGCTCTCTCTCTCCCTCCCTCTTTCTGCCCCTCTCCCCTCACTCTCGCTCTGTGCTTGCTCTCTCCCCCGCAACCCAAATAAACATTAAAAACAGAGTGTGGATTCTTGCATCATGTATTTACTGAGTATATACTATTGGCTAGTAATTCTGGTAGATCCTGGAATCTGACTGTAGTGGATTAATCTTTTGGTTCTGCCAGTTGTTAGCTATTGGATCTTGGGTGTCTTATTTTCTTTGAACTTCAGTTTATCTATCTGTAAGACAGAAGTTATAATGCACACCTTACATGATTATAAGAATTAGAGAGTGTGTGTTGAGTACAGTGCCTGGGATCTTGTTAAGACTCAGTAAAAGGTAGTTATTATGAAGGCAGTCCATTTATGTTTGTAATAACTTCAAGGTTAAGTTCATTGACTCTGTGTCCTTCTCCCTCATTCCTCAGGATGCTTGCTTTTGCCTTCCTGAAGCTACATATCTTCTGAGTAAGAAACATTCATTGGGCGTGGCAGATTTAATAAGCTTTTCTTGACAGGAAGAGGGTTCCTAGGTACTGGATGTCTGAGGAAAACTCTAGAGCTGCCTTTGCTAGGGAAACTTAAGGTAATTGTCACCTGTCTGAGAGGTTTCTGCCCTACATGAAGACCTGGATGGGGCGTGATTGGTGACAGTGCATGCTGGACTTTTCAAGAGTAAGGTCCTGGGGAAAAATGGCCTCTATTTTCTGCAGTTGAGGGGATGGTTGGTGGGCGGGGGTTATTGTTTTTGAGTCAGGGAATCCTGCCTGGGGATGCTGTTGGCCTGGCTTTAAGGAAGGCTTGCCAGCTGATCTCTTAATCTTCAGTAAGAACACTGAAAATCTGTTATACTCTCACGTTCCTTAGAAACCGACCCAGCCGTCACTTAGCTGAGTCATCTTCTTGGGATTCTGTGGGGCTAGATTTTGATTTTCTGTAATACCCTGGCCAGATTTCTGTTTCAATAGCAAGAAGAAATATACTCTTGAAAAATTCCTTGTGGCACAAAATCTGTATGTTAAATCCTACTTTAAGTGCAGAGGGGCAGCTTACAAAAGTAAGGAATTCCACGGGCAGCCTCATAGGGAAAAAAATCCTTTGGTAATGTGAATCATAGCTTCTGGATTTCTTAGTTGTTACGTCTTGATTTTAATGTTTGCTTCAAGCAGGTGTTCCTAATTTTTAGGCTACAACCTCCTTTTAGTGAAACAAGTGAGTAAGTTATGTTCCTTTTATAAAATACTCAGGGAAATGGAAGTAGTGTCTTGGTTCCCCTTGATCTGGGTCCCTGGAGGCTAAGATCTTAGAGCTATAGCGGCATCTCTGTTAGTTCAGTTAGAATGGGGGTTTCCAGCAGCTTTTCCCTGTCTTTATTGTAAGGATTGTATATAGTCACTCTTCATGAAGACCGAATACAGAGTAATAGGATTTCTTTCTCTCTCCCTCCCTCTCTCCCTCCCTCCCTTCCTTCCTTCCTTCCTTCAGACAAGGATGCAGAGAAAGAGGGAGAGAGAACCCCAAGCCAGCTCCGCATTGTCAGCACAGAGCCCCCAACACCATGAGATCATGAACTGAGCCAAAATCAAGAGTTGGTCCTTAACCAACTGAGCCACTGAGGCACCCCCAGAGTAATAAAACTTAAAAAAAAAAAGCAACTGAACAAACTTTTCACTTCCTTCTTTCTACTGGCCTTTGCCTTCTCTATGTTCACCCAGTCTCTGAGATTACCTGCTGCTTGGGCTCAGGTACTAAGACCATGTTGCTTCTAAGACTAGAAGACACACCTGAAGAATGACATTTGGGTCCTAACTTTTAGGCTGACTTAGGGTGATGCTGCTGCTAGATATCCTCTTGTTTTCCTGGATCCATATTGTGAATTTTGACTCTGACCCTTTGGATAGAAAACACCTCTGTGAACAACCCATAAAATGAGGGAATCTTTCCATGAAACAAATGCATTTAATAGTATTACCTTGTAAATAAGTAACCTGAACAACCCACATTCCCTCACCCCTACTAGCCATATGGCCGGAACGGGAAAGTAGAAGATTTTTTTGTTTCTTTGATCTTGCTTAAATTGAGTTCTCAGATCAGACACATTCCTGTCTGTACAGAAATCTCAAAAATATTTGTTGCAAAACGATCTAATAAGCCAGTTTGGTTGTCCACAGTTAATATATTCTATTTTGGGGGGCAGAGTATCAAAGATCTCCAGTAGTTAAGAGGTAGGTAAGAACTATAGGTTTCTTCCCCACACAAACAGTATATTACAATGAAAACAATTCAGACCTAATTCTGTCACACAGACACAGTGGGGCACAACACAGTCCTATGGCCTGATCTCTAAGCCCAAAGACATTCCATCTCTTATTCTTTCCAACCACTATGTCAGACGAAAGATTCACTAGAGGTAGCATGTGCCAATATTGTAGTAAGTAAGGTTCCACTTACCTTCTCTTTAAAGGGCACATTCAAGTCCTCCCTTAAGTGTTTGAACATGAGGTTTGTTGCATCTCCTGAGCCTAAGGTGTCATTCCAAAGGGGTGAATGACATTGGGTCAACCACTCTTCTATCCAGGTCATGCATTTCCTCGTGAAATATAATTTCTAATATCTATTGTTGTAGTTAGTAAGCCATCTGAAGGATTTCATAGCTGAACCATTTGAGCGTGGCCTTTTATTCCCCTTAAAAAAAATCAGGTATGTTTTATACTCCTTTTAGGATACAGTTCTGTGAGTTTCGGCAAATCTATACATCATAATCAAGATAGAGAATTGCTTCCATCAATCCCCCGCCCCCCAAATTCCACATGACTTGCTTCTGGGCTTTTCAAAATAAGCAGCTTTATTGAGATATGATTCATATACCATAAAATTCACCCATTAAATTTTTTTGAGTGGGGAGGGGCAGAGGGAGAGGGAGAGAGATAATCCCAAGCAGGCTCCATGCCCAGGGCAGAGCCCGATGCAGGGCTCTATTTAACAACTATGAGATCTCATGACCTGAGCTGAAATCAAGAGTTGGACGCTTTATCCCACTGAGCCACCCAGGTGCCTCTCACCCATTTAAAGTATACAATTTGGGGGTGCCTGGCTGGCTCCGTCGGAGGAACACACGATGCTTGAGATATTGGGGTTGCGAGTTCAAGCCCCATGTTGGGTATAGAGGTTACTCAAATTTAAACAGACACTTAAAGTATACAATTCAGTATTTTGGGAGTATTACTAATTTCTAAAAACTGTGGTAAAATGTGTAGATAATATAAAATGTGCCATTTTAACCATTTGCACCATTCGGTGGCATTAATTGTATTCATAGTGTTCTGCACTCATTACCACCATTTCCAAAATAGTTTCATCACCCCAAAGTGAAACTGTACCCATTAAGCAATAACTCCCTATTCCTTCCCATCCCCATCCCTCTCCCCCTCCCCCAGCCCCTGGTAACCACTGTTCTATGTTTTTGTCTCTAAGATGGCACTTAATCTACGTATATCAGAAGTCGTCCTTTCATGTCTGGTTTATTTCACTTCACATAATGTTTTCAAGGCTTACTCCTGTCATAGTGTTCATCAGTACTTCTTTCCTTTTAAAGGCTGAATGACACTCTATGAATATACCACATTTAGTTTATCCATTCATCCATCCATGCACACTTGGCTTGATTTCCCCTGGCTATTGTGAACAGTGCTGCAGTGAACGTTGGCTTACAAGTATCTGTTTGATCCCTGTTTCCAATTTTCAGGGTCTATACCTAGGACTGGAATTGTTAGTTCATACTACAATTCTGTGTTTAGCTTTTTGAGGAGCCATTTTATATTCCTGCCAGTAATGTGCAAGGGTTCTCATTTCTTCACATCCTCTCCAGCACTTATTACCTATTTTTAAAATTTTAGCCATCCTAGTAGGTGTGACGTGGCATCTCATTGTGGTTTTGTTTGCTTTTCTAATGACTAATGATGTTGAGCATCTTTTTATATGCTCATTGGCCATTTGTATATCTTCTTTGGAGAACTGTCAGGGTAAGTCCTTTGCCCATGTTTGTATTTTTGTTGTTGAGTTTGTGATTGTGGGCTTTGATTGGTGATTTCAATTGCTAACTTATCACCCCTGGAGTGTGTATTCTCAATTAGGGTTTTTCAGATCTTAACTGCAGTGTTCTGGTAAATGTTTAAAGGACTGATTTATAGTATTTGCCAATTTCCATGGTCCATTTCAAGCTATCAATTCGTCCTTATTAAAGTAACAAAGGAGTGGGAAGGGATGTGCACAATCAACTCTTGTTAGCAACTACTATTGGGCTTCTAGCACACCACTGAATGTTAACTAACCACCCTGCAGTGAAGAGTAAAACACACACAGACACAAACACACACACACACACACACACACACACACACACACACATTACAGCATCTTTGTTGAAAGTATTTTAAATGAATTTGTAGACATTACAACTAAAAGTCAATGAAAATAATTTTCAATTACAATACTTGAGCTCCCTCACTGAAAGTAAGAATAGCTACCATTTGTTGAGTACATCATATGCTAACACGTTCCAAGTGTTTATAGTTGTGTCACTGCCTTCTGTCCCATTCATGGGATTTACTTACTGAGTGCCAACTGCCATAAACAGAGTGAATGACTTCCTTCTAACACCAGACACTTCTTTCTTACTTTGTACCCTCCACCCTTTACAAACTCTGCTTCTATTGGAAGTGAATACTAAAGCTGTCATAGTACCATCTATCAATGAGCTGTAGGAGTTTAAAAATGTTTTTTTTTTTTTAGAAAGAGCATTAGTGAGAGTGCGTGAGTGGGGGAAGGGCATAGAGAGAGAGGGAGAGAGGGAATCCCAAGCAGGCTCCATGTTCAGCATGCAGAGCTTGACATAGGGCTCAATCCCATGACCCTGAGGTCATGACCTGAGCTAAAATCAAGAGTCAGACAATTGGGGTGCCTGGGTAGCTCAGTCGGTTGAGTGTCTGACTTCAGCTCAGGTCATGATCTCATGGTTCGTGGGTTCGAGCCCCACATCGGGCTCTGTGCTGACAGCTCAGAGCCTGGAGCCTGTTTCTGATTCTGTGTGTCCCTCTCTCTCTGACCCTCCCCTACTCATGATCTGTTTCTGTCTCTCAAAAATAAATAAATGTTTAAAAAAAAGAGTCAGATGATTAACTGACGGAGCCACCCAGGCACCCCATGATGGGCTGTTTAAAGAAGGGGTGATGGTTGGCACATGGCACAAGAAGTTTGATAACCACAGTTGGGTACCCAAACCAGCACCTTTCCTGCTTCCGAGCTACTATAGCTTACCTGGAATGATAAGATGAAAATCAGTTAGCCTTGTTAGGTGTTACAGGAAAACCCTTAAGCCCCTTAGGGAAAGTCCTGACATAAGACTACATATCAAATTCTTTCCTGTATGTTTAGGGATTTGCAGCTCTGGTCTTTATTTCTTTATTTAATTTAAATTTCAGCATAACATACAGTGTTATATTAGTTTCAAGGATACAGTACAGGGATTCAATAATCTACTCTTTTGAAACCCCTACTAACTCCGGCAGGCTCTGGTCTGAGTTTGAGAAACATTAATTTCAAGGCAGCACAGCCTTTTCATTCATCTTCATCTGTTCCTGCGTTTTCAAGATGGCCACCACTAGGTGTTCCTGTCATTCTGACCTGTTGGTTTTCAGTGTTATCAGTGGTTGTATTTCTTTGTTTTCTCCTGTGTCCAGGCACTTGTCACTAGCCAGGCTCCTCTTGACTTCATCCAGTGTGGCATTTATTATTATTGCAACTGGGGATTGATAGGAGAGAAGAAGGTTATCTGGGGGAAAGGGTAGAGGTAGTAAACGTGTCTGACAGCCATTATTAGGTGGCTGTCAAAATTGCGTTCTTTACTCTCCGGCATGTACCACTCCAGAGAATGAAATAATCCAAGAATGATAAGCTCCCACTTGCCATCTGTCAGATTGTGATGCTGCCTGCCTTGTTCTAGTTAACACTGAACATTGACCTCACGTGGTGCTTGAAGAAACTTAGAGGAAGATAAGATGATCACAGGGTGTAAAGCAAACTGACAGAAGGCCTACCCAGAGATGGGCCAAAGGCAAGTGGTATCAACTTATCAGCATTTGTCGATCTTGTACTCTCTTCCTCTTTCTTCTTTATCATGGCAAAGTGCTGTTTTCCCCTCTAATACCACATGTTCACCTTCTTTCACCAGCCTGAAGAAGTTAGTTTAGCGTAGGGGTGGAGGGCAAAAAGGTTTGAGTTAGGGTGAGGTGCTATCATTTTTCCCAGCTAAGAACATAAGAATATGGGTGTTTGAAGCTCATGAATGGACACGTCACTTATCTTTCAGATTATATGCTAAGCATCAGGCTTATACATACATATTTTACCATGCCTCCTGGCCCATGTTCCCTAAGGCAAACTGTTCTATGCCAGCTGTGCCTGGAGGCAACGGCATGATCTGTACCAGAGAACCTGCCTCCCTGGCTTAGGTTTATTGGACTAAGAGTTGGCTACCTGTCTCCAAAATAGCCCATCTATCACCTGGTAAGCAGCATGGGTTTGAGAGGATGAGGTGGGCCAATCATATTTCCCTCCTAAGAAGTTAGAATGGGGAAGCTGAGAGACTAAATAAAGCAGTTTGTAGTAGGGACAAGAGCCAAAAGCTGATAGGGAAGGAAGCTGCCATGTCAGGCTACGTCCAAGCTGGAGTTACGAGGAGACAAACTATGAGTAAACAGAAGAAGCTAATAAGAGGACTAGAAATGCCCTGAGAGACAGAGGAGCTGTTCCCCATAACCACCTTGGACCCCAGACCCACGTTCTGATTCTCCTGAGGCCAGGCTTTATCCTGTACCAGGATTCTCATGGGGTACCTATTTCTGTTTTCACTGTAAATCTTCCTCATCTTGAGCCAGCTTGAGTAGGGCTCT
Source organism: Suricata suricatta (assembly GCF_006229205.1). Classification (NCBI taxonomy): domain Eukaryota; kingdom Metazoa; phylum Chordata; class Mammalia; order Carnivora; family Herpestidae; genus Suricata; species Suricata suricatta. Next base: position 74,858,389 of record NC_043717.1, read on the forward strand.
GTTCTTTTGAAATAAAAATGGCCAGACCAACCTTTGTTGTCTTTTGTTGTTTTGATAATATTGGAGCAAAAAAAAAAAAGTTAGCAGGTGTTGGTGAGGATGTGGACATAGAGAGATTGTACACTTGTATAAGTTTCCTTGTACACTGTTGCCAGTAATGGAAAATGGAGCAGTCACTATGGAAAGCAGTATGGAGATGTCTCCAAAAATTAAAAGTAGATCTATGATCCACCAAACCCACCTCTGGGTATTTATCTAAAAGAATTGAGATTGAGACTTTAGATATTAGCCCACTAGTGTACATTGCAGCATGGTTTGTCAGAGACAAGATGGGAAATACCCTATATGTCCATTGATGGGTGAATGGAGAAAGTAAATGTATATATGTACTATGGAATATTATTCAGCCTTCAAAAGGGAGGTATTCTTGACCTAGGTTATGACATGGATGAACCTTGAGGATAATATGGTAAGTGAAACAAAGCATGATTCCACCTACAGGAGGTATTTCAATAGTCCAACCCATTGAATCAAAAAGTAGAATAGTGGCTACTCGGGGTAATGGGGGACTGGGAAAGTGCTAATCCATGGACAGAATTTTGATGATAGAAGATGAACAAATTCTAGAGATATGTACAACATAGCGCCTACATGAACAATATTGTACCGTGCACTTAAACATTTGTTCAGAGGGTAGATAGTATGTTAAATGGTCTTACCACAGCAAAATAAAATAAATTGCCAGACCAGATCTAGGCCCTGACCCTTACGACAGTTGACTTCATGGGTGAGCCAACAATTGTTGATTCACATTTAGGGTTAACATTAAGTGCCAAAGTCTATTCTAGGTAGTGTTGGGGGCAATGGAAAAATACGGGTATCTCATTATTTCTCTCAAGCTCAGTGCTGACGTTGGGGCTTTATATCTGTGTTCCTGGCAAATGGTGAGAATGAAGAGAGGCAGGGATCCTGATTGTTCATTTATCACTTCCCAGCTTTCAACCAACAGGGGGCCTTCTTTATCCTATTTAACCTCTCAGTGGAATATTTGCCTTTGATTTATTCGTCTTTCCAGTCAACTCTTGATTATCCATGTAATAGAGGAAGGCATTAGTGTGAATAATAGAAGACCTGCCCCACCTTGGTCTCTCTTCCCTGCCACAGCAGCACTGAGTTCCAGAAATGGAAACCAACTAGCAGGAGAGGTAAGGAGGCTGAAACAGCTGGGGCAAGGCCAAGCAAATTAACATTGTTTCTTCTCCCACTTTTATAGCTTCTGAAAGGTCCCCCTTGAGTTCCTTTTTTGGTGACTGTGGGAGACTGCCAGAAAGGCACTGCCATCTGCTTGATTAAAGTAAAAATATGGGATTTTAAAAGACCAAAATGTAGTTGGGGGCAGGTCGACCCGGATGCTGTTTTTTTATTTTCCCCCCTCTCCCATCTATTTTACCCTCTTGTCACCATTCCGCGTCAGAGCCAGCCGGCCAGCCAGCTTTCTGACTGGCAACTGTTATTCTCAGCTCAGCACTGGGGACTCGGCTAGCTCAAATATCTGCAGTGGGGTTTCTCAAAGTTTGGTTCTTGAGCCTCTTACATCGGAGCAGGGGGCTTATTTTTTTAAGAAAACAACAACAATGCTGATTTCTGGGCCCCACCTCAAACCTATGGGGGTCCACCTATTGAGGATGGGAATTGGCCGGGAAATGAGAATTTTAAAGCACCTCTCTCCAGGTGATACCTGTGCACACCCAACTTTGAGAATGCTGACTGGGTCAAATGACCTGTGGGTATTTGGAGGGTAGTTCTGGGAAATTGCCAACACTTGCATTTCCCTCCCTATTAGCAGACCAAATGAGTGGGTGGGAATAGTGGGGCATTCCAGGTGTCACTGGGTGTTTTTCTGAATCAGACAAGGTGGGGTGCTCTGCCGAAAGGAAAGTGAGGAAACACGGAGATGCCACCATGCCAAATTCAGTGGTACCGAACAGTCCCAATATCTGTTGAATTACTGTCTCCAGAATTGAGAGTTGGTTGAGCCAGAGACATAGGATGATTGTGTGTTTACATTACAGACTCATTGTGCATGCTTCCTGCTTGAGAGATAAACCTTTTCTGCATTTCTGCATTGTCTGTATTTAGAGTGAAGAGCTCTCTAGTCCTTGCCAACATATTTGGGGTTTTGTGGTAATTTAAATACATAAACAGGAACTACATGATGCCATTCAATGGTTGTCCCCAAGTATAACACTACTAATCAAAATGAGGATATTGTGTTTAAGACTGTGGTTAGGGTGTTCATCCCCCCCCCCCCCGCCCAAATACTGGCTGTATGGAGTAAAGCAAGGTCCTGTGTTTCACTGCTTTCCAGGCATTCCCAAACAACTGTTGAAAGGGTTTTGTTCCAAAAGTTTCTTTGGAAGTCTGTTTAGAATTCAGATTGCATTTTCCTATGGACACAGTATACTTGGGGGTCAAGTTCCCAGACCAGCTGGCAAAAGTCTATTTAATCTGAAGTAGAATGGAAGTTCAGTCCCCTAACTCCTAATGAGGGCTCCTACCAGTGTCTTTATAGAAAAAAGCACCAGGGTTCCAGGCCTGTGATCATAGACATACATCCTAGCTTCAGTCTATGAGCAGAATCATAGGAATTTATTGTTGGAGGCGAACATTCTGACTCATTCACCTAGCTTCCTAGATATGATCTGGCTTCTGTACTTCTACAGCATCATTTCTTTCTTCCTTTCTTCTTAAAAATTTTTTAATTAAAAAATTGATTTATTTTGAGAGAAACAGACAGCACAAGTAGGGGGGGGAGAGAGAGAGAGAGAGAGAGAGAGAGAGAGAGAGAGAGAGAGAGAGAGAGAGAGAATCCCAAGCAGGTTACATGCTGCCAGCAAAGAGCCCGACACAGGCCGGAACTCAGGTAACCATGAGATCATGTCCTGAGCCAAAACCAACAGTCGGATGCTTAACTGACTGAGTTACCCAGCTGCCCCCCTTTCTTTTTTTTAAAGTAAGCTCTAAGCCTAACATGGTGCTCAAACTCATGACCCCAAGATCAAGAGTCACATGTGCCACCAACTCAGCCAGCCACGCGCCCCCACGGCATCATTTTTACCATGTTTCCACTGGTACTCTATATGATCCAGGCAAAAGGAGCTACTTTGAGTTCCTAAAACTCATCTTTCTAACCTCTGGGCCGTTGAAACTTTTACCCACTGCCTGGAATCCCCTCTCCCTGTTCTGCTGCCCAATTGATGGCTCTGATACACGCTCTCAGGACTCTGATCACCATTTTTATTATAGTATGATTTGTGTGTTTTACGTCACTTCTCTTCCTTCCTGCCAGACCGCTCCGCAGAAGCAACAACCATGTCCGTTAATTGCTGTGGTGTCCCCAGCACTTAGCCTCGTGTCTGGCGGGTTCTTGATAACTACATGGCAAGTGAATGATTCATTTAGTCTGGGGGTTCTCAACCTTTTCATGGCTGCTGTGCATATAATGGATGGTCTTCACGTGCTCAACCAACTCAGCTAAGGGACGCATCACTAAGAAGGTAATATTTACATTCTGCAGAATTCCCAACTGCTGTATCTGTGACTTACATTTTGCTCTCTGACTGCAGAAAGCAACAACGTGAACTAGCAGAGGGAGAGCATGTGCAGATGAATATCCATGTATATAATTTTCAAACTTCAGCATTTTAACTGTTATTCACAATAAATCCCTTGCTTCAGCTCTCTCGCCTGCATTTATTTATTCACTAAATCAAGTCTGCAGGCACAGAAACAACTTCTCCATCTGTACATATTTGAAGCACTCTCAAGTCACTTGACCCAGAGTCACTGCTGGGGCTAAGCTGGGGGAAAAGAGGAAGAGTGAAGTCGTACAGAAAATAGCTTCTGTACTTTAGGTTGGATCCATTAATGCTGGGCCTGGAGGAGAATTAAGGGAGTACAGCTTACCCGGGGCACTGCGTACAGAGTGAGACGTAACAGATGGCTCTTCATTATTCCAGAATTCCACATCTGTAGAGAGTGGGGAAGGCGACTGAATGCTCAGTGGGTATTTCTTGATTGTGCGATCAGCTGCAATCACCCTGCTGGCGTGACAAGGATACCAGTTAGAGGTTCTCATACCACTGAGCATTTAATTGGTAAGCTCAAGGTTTTGCTAAGTGCCGTTTCTGTTGGTAGTTTGATGTAGCCCTGTAGAGCTAGGAGGGGCCTGCAGGCCATTTGGTTTGGGGCCCTGCTTTGGCTATTAAAAATTACATAGTCCCTTAATACCTGTTGCTAAATGTGATTGCCTTTCTCGTTATGACTTCTGTGGATTTCTTCTGCACTGTTTCGAAGCTACCATAGTACTTAATGAAAGGACATAGCCTAATGGGTCACATATGGAAAGTTCAAAAGCATTTAGGAGAAAGGCTCCATCTGTGGGCCCCTGGAGAGGAAGGGAGAGCAGTGCTTTTCCAGCTGTAAGCCTGTGACCCAGGGTAGGATTCTTGCAGAAAGTATGTGGCCAGACAGCGTAGTTCATTTCTCTGTGGGCCTTGCGGGAGGACACGCTCCAGGAGCCCCACATCAGGTTATTTCTCCCTGGGGTGAAGAAAACAGGTGGCATGTGGGTAATTAAAATCCTAAGCCTAGTAGCCAAAAAGCTCAAAGGCTTGTAATAGCTGAGTGTCCTTCCATTGGGCCACCCCAAATCCTCAGAGACTGCTGAGTTCATATGCTAATGAATAATAAAGTTAAGCAGCATTGGTAGTGTCCCTTTAAGAAAAGGTTATGTATGGGGAGCACCTGGGTGGCTCAGTCCGTTAAACAAGCATCAGCATCCAACTCGAGCTAATGGTCTTGATCTCAGTTTGGCTTTTGATCTCAAGATTCTTAGTTCAAGCCCTGGTTTGGAGCCTACTTAAAAAACAGGGGGGCGAGGGACACCTGGGCGGCTCAGTCAGTTTAGCTTCAGCTCAGGTCATGATCTTGTAGTCCGTGGGTTTGAGTCCTGCATCAGACTCTCTGCTCTCAGCATGGAGTCCGCTTCCGATCCTCTGTCCCCCCTCTCTTTCTGCCCCTCCCCTGCCCATGCTGATTCTGTCTCAAAAATAAAAACTTAAAAAGAAAAAAAAGAAAAGAAAAGGTAATGTATATTTGCTTGCAGGCCCCTTCTTTAATGTCACTCTGATTAATCTCTGTCTCTCCAGACTAAGGGAAATCGAATGGGCCTAGAAAGGCTACTCCTGAAGTCATGCATTTCCTTCCCCCTTGGGTCTTACTGAACCACCCAATTCTGAGTCATTTCCATCTGCCTCAGTTCCTTCTCTTAACATGTGGCAAAAAGCATTTTGGTTCTAGGTATAATGCAAAGCTTCCTGGAGTGAACTAAATGTGGACTGCACTGTAATTTGAGGCAATTTTCAGAAAAGAGCCCCTTCGGGTAAAGAAAAGCCCTTTTTTTTCTATTTTTCTTTTCTCTCCCCCCAGCCCCTCACTTAGGCCTCATCACATTTTGTCCAATTTCAGTGCATCACAGGCTGAATTTTCCTTTTGATGTCTGCCTTCCAGAATAGCCCCTGCCTTGAAAAGGAGAACAAAAGGCCAACGCTGTGCCTTTCAATTTGCAGCGGCCCCAACCCTTTCATCCATCCCTGCGCTTCCCCTGCTTGGGAACAAAACCACAGCTCCAGGGTCAGAGCGTAGAGGGAGGAAGAACACTTTTTCAAAGCCCTGAGCACTGGCAGATTTCATGTTTCATTGTCCTTCTGCTTTGTGATAGGGAAGGATTGGAGGGGTGAAATTGGTTTGTAACCTCCGCTAGAGCAGACATTCCCATTCCCCACCCCAGATAGTCCAATTCAGAAGACCGAGTGTATTTAACCATGTAGTTTGCTAATTCAGGGTTGCTTTCCATCTTTAGGGCATCTGTGTCAAGGTACTCAGTCCGGACGATGAAGCGGGAGTTTAAGGTGCTGACATTTGGGTGCTCGCTCAGACACCATGCTCTTGTTAAACTTGAGCTTCCCGTCCATTGCTCAGTGTGTTCAGCCTTCTCTGTTCCTCTTCTTCCACTTCCTTTGGTTTCAAATCACAGAATACCTATGTCTTTGTGCTTCCAGCTTGTGGTCTTGGTTACAGACTTCTTCGGCCTGTCTCTCTCTCTTTTTTTTTTTTTTTTTGAGGGGGAATATTACTGCTTGAAGAAGAGTTTTAAAAATAGTGAGGACTCTTTATCCAAGGATACTGGGCTGTTCGGCAGTGGGGAGAACTGTGGTTTGCAAATATGACTGTATAGTGAAAAACATCCAAAATACAAGTGCTCAGGCCCGACCACGTGAGTCAGGATCTTGAGTCAGGAGCGGGCCCCAGGCATTGGTATTTTATTTTTAATAAATTCTCTAGATGAGTCTAGTACACATTCCACATTATAATCATTGCATTTGAACACAAAGTCTAATAACTGGGTTCTGGGATGTTTAAAATAGGTAGGGAAATAGAATGAACTTTTGTTTACTTAGTTTTTCCTGCTCAGAAGATGGGAGCAATAAAGCTTGAGGAATTAGAAGCCCACTGTGACTGCCCTGTCATTGCTGTCACATACAAAAGAGCAATACCTTCCCTTAAAAAAAAAATATCCAATTATCTAGCTGGCTTGGTGTCTGGACTATTCACAGTGGCTTGAAGCTGTCTTAGGGATTAATATAAATCTTTACAGTTGCTTGAAGAAGGAACTTATCAGTGGGGAGGAACACTAGTTTCACTTTCCCCAGTGAAGTGTGGACAAATCTTTCCCAGGTTTTTGAACGTACCCCAGCTTCTAGTTGACTCCTTTCTTATACCCCAAGTGGGTAGGAGAGTTAGGCACCATGTTTTTTGTTCTTTTCAAAATTACCTTTTTATCTTGTGATTCTGACATAAAAGCAACACACGCTCACCATCGAAGCCTGAAACATTACAAGAATACAATGCATAACAAAAACAAAAAGTCCCTCAGAAGTCTGTCTCCCGGAGATTAACTGCCCATAAGCGTGTTTTCCCTTCAGATTTCATGTTCAATTAGTTGTGACTTAAAAACTCCAACAATTTGAAAGGAACAGAACAGGATGCATGATTCCCTCTAAGCCCTGACTCCCCCAGTCTTTCTTCTCCCAGGAAACAAAGCACCATTACCAGTTTCTTAGAAATCTCGAGAGGCACTTTACACATAAAGCTTGGATATTTTAGAGTGACTGAGTCTATCTATATACCATAGACACATCTCTTTGTTCATTTCATTTATTCATTCAACAAGTACTTGTCAAGCCTCTTGTTTGTTCTAAGCACTGCATTAGCTTCTGGATCTATAGTAAGGGCCAGCACACAGCTACTGCCTCCCAGAGCTGTCAGTCCAGCAGGAAGATGGACATTAAAAAAGTCACACAGGTGCTGTAAGGTGAGAAATAGTAGGCAGTATTGTCAAGGAAAAGAACGGAGTTTATTTGCATCACTTGTTTTAAATGTTTTTTTATTTTTAAGACACACACACACACAGCATGAGGTGGGGATGGACAGAGAGTGAGACAGAAACACAGAATCCAAAGCAGGCTCCAGACTCTGAGGTATCAGCACAGAGCCCAACGTGGAGCTTGAACTCACAAGCATGAGAGCAGGACCTGAGCTGGAGTCAGATGCTTAACTTAATGAGACACCCAGGCGTCCCTACACATGTCACTTTCTAAATGGAGACTGAGATTCCCCTTCCCCAATTTCCTAATAAAGAGGTGCAAATGGGAGATTGGAAGCAAGACCATGCCCCCCAAGCCTTTATTCTTGCCAGAATTTTCATCCGATGAAATGGCCTTCCTGGGAGTGAAGGTAATCCCTCAGCCAACTTTGTCATTGGTGGGTGGAGCGCTAGTAATATTGTAGATCAGAAGACATTTGCGGACAAGACTGTGAGCTTTTTGTAGCCAGGAACTATTCCCTACCATCTCTTTGTGAGCCCAGAACCCCAGCAAGGACAAGGTATCAGGACACAGGCACTTTTCTTACATTCTTAATTTATACCTTAGCAGCACTGCAGATGATTGGTGTTCTTATTCCTATTTTATAATTTTTTAATGTTTATTTATTTTGAGGGAGATAAAGAGTGTGAGCAGGGGAGGGGCAGAGAGAGAGGTAGACACAGAATCCAAAGCAGGCTCCAGGCTGTGAGCTGTCAGCGCAGAGCCCAATGCGGGGCTCCAACTCACGAACTGTGAGATCATGACCTGAGCTAAAGCCAGACGCTTAACCGACTGAGCCACCCAGGGGCCCCAACTCATTCCTATTTAAAGATGAGAAAAGGTGTAAAAATAGACTTCCTTCTTTAAAAAATGTTTTTTCTCTTCCCTCCCCAAAGGTCCTTGACCATAGTCAGATAGCTTCTCAGTGGCAGACCTCTGTGAACATTTGCTGGTCCACCGGGCTGTGACCCTGACATAGTTGGTCCCCTTCCTGCAGGGAACTGGATACTCTTTATCCCTTTCACGGGTTGGCCTAGGGTGTCTTCCCTCAGAGCTGTCTGGGAAGGTTTTAAGACAACCAGGTCATTCTATTCTAAATATTTTTCTGGGGCTGAGGTCAAGTCAGCAGCATGATCCTTTCTTAAATGGGTCAAAGGAGGTGGACTCTGTGGCTCCTTAAAAGGTCAAGCCTCTCTGTACTCACTTCTCCCTTCCCTTCTCTTCCAGCTGGTGTCTTCAGCTGGGTTCCTGGGGAACTTTTATGTGATTGACATCATGTTATGCACTCTGGAGGCGGAGGCAACTCCTTAAAAGACAAATTATCATATAGGGGACACAAAAGGTGATACACTAAAACGTTGATTTGCAAGCATAATTCGTTCTGGAAACAGGCTTGTAATCCAGAGCACTCGTATATCAAAGTGAATTAATTTCAAAAACCATTTGCTCAGTTATCATCATATGACATTTGGCATCACATACTACTCGTATTGCAAAACATCGCTCACTTATCAACTTAAAATTGATTAGAAATGTTTGCTCATCTTGCAAACCCTCACAGAACAGGTTACTCCCATTCTAGGGTTTTACTGTATTGGCTACAAACATGATCTTTGGAATCAGACAGTCCTGGGTTCAAAGTCTGACACTTAATAATAGTTGTGTGCCCTTAGGCAAGTTATTTTCTTTATTAGCTTAATTTCCTCACGTGTAAACACGGCCAGGGTGGGGTAGGGAATAGTGCTTATAGGATGGCGGTGAGGAATACATGGAACAGTTTACATCAGGTGCTGAATATGGTGCCAGCCACATAGTAAAGCACTTGGGGGAAAACAGTTGGTGCCATTACTGTTATTACTATGATGATGACGACTACTACTACTGCTATCGCTACTAATAATGGTGGTAGGACACTAGTGGAGTGACAAGTGTACAGTACCAGTAAGCACATACGTAGTTTACAAAAGGAATGATCCATTTTGGTGGGTGATCCAGGAAATTTCTGGAGGAGGTAGGAGAACTGGAATGAGATATGAGCAAATATATGACTATGGCTGAACCGAACTGGTGTTGGTCTCAAAAGAAGGAACCAGAGGGCACCTGGGATGCCCAGTCAATTAAGCATCCAAATTCTTGATTTCAGCTTAGGTCGTAATCTCATGGTTCATGGGATTGATCCCTTCGTGGGGTTCTACACTGATGGTGCAGAGCGTGCTCAGGATTCTCTCTCTCCCTCTTTCTTTTCTGCTGCCCTGCTCATGCTTGCTCTCTATCTCTCTTAACATATATAAAATGTTAAAAAAAAAAAAAAAGGAACCAGGAAAGTGTCCGGTATTTTCAGACTCTACTATCAGCTCACCTGTCCTTACAGCTGACGTCTCCAGCCCTCCATGACTCCCTGTATGGAGAGTCCTGCCTTACTACTTGCAATTTAGAGAGGGGCTTGTCTCCTGGGTGCCCTGGCTGCACGTTAGAGGGTATCTATGACTTGGTGGAGTCAATGTGCATCCTAACTCTGCAACTTGGTTTGGGTTGAAAGCCTAATTTGTATCAGCTTATCCAGTGGTGTTGGGTTAATACTCTCCAACCTTACAGTTGACTTCATGATAAGCTACAAGGTAGATGAATGGATTGGTGATGGGGGAAGGGACCTGTATAGGGACATAACCCTTGTGTCTATCAGTCATGTCACATCCTTCCTGATGGTGAGGTTCCTGAAGCCAATTTAATCAGAGACTTGTTTGGTAACCTAAAATCAGAACCTAACAGAGAGACAAGGTAGGTATGTCAACACCATTGTATTGACCTAGGCATGTATCCATTTTTTTTTAAATCCCACCACTGGAAAAATATCAGAGACAGTTTTTTCTTTTGGATGCTTCTGTTTTGTAATTCCATGCAAATACTGTGTGCATGCAATGACCATGTTCTTTTCCTGACTTTTTTAATCTTCTTCATAAGATTTGGAAAACATCCGCTTCTCACAGCAATATAGTTATAGTGACTCTCTCACTGGGTGTTCTTTTTGGCTTTCTTCCTAAATTCTATTGAGGTTTCTAAGCAGGGCCGCCACGAACGGCTTTGCACTGCACAACCCTAGGAGAGGGTGCCATTCACATAGACTATAATTGAATGGCGCCACTAGGGTTGTGCAGTGCACAACCTACACAACTGTACTCGGCGGCCCTGGCATAGTGCTTTTCTCATCAAGGGCAGGGTTTGGGAAAGGTAAAGAGTAGCAGTTTGGAGCATTCTGAAGGACTTAGTAAGGGGGCTGGAGCCTTGAGGTGCTACTGTGACTAGGAAAGGGGGAGAGAAGTATAGTTGTGGCTTTAGGTGGGGTTGTCCTCTGGTAGTATCTCCAACCTTTTATGGCACCCCACTTGGGAGAGTTTAGCATTACTGGTTGCAATTTAGCAGTGGTAGTTTTTCCTCCTATGGGAGGACTACTGACCTTCATTCTTTCAGTAAATAATGTTTTGAGGGCCTACTACATGAGGGTTGAAGACCAGGGAAGGATTTGCATGGGAGGGAGCATTTGAATGGGGCTTTATGAAAGAAGCAGGATATAAACATGTGAAAATGAGTTGTGAGGACAGAATTCCAGGGGTAGAGGGAAGAGCAAGAGGAAAGATTGATGGGGAACTGCATGCTGGGGTATATGGGTAATGGTGAATAGTTCATTTGGTCCAGTAGAAAGGCACATGAAGAAGAGTTGTGAGCAATGATGCTGGTTGCTGGGGTGAGGGAGGAGGGGTCAAGTGATCATGAGGGAGAGGAGGAACTTGGATTCCAAGTTAAGGAGTTTAGACTTCATTTAACAAGCATTACAGAGTCATCCTTAATTTGTTTTTTAAAAATAGTTTATTCACTTACTGTACAGTTGACCCATTTAAAGTGTTCGTCAGTGATTTTTAGTATATTCACAGGTATGTGCAGCCATCACCACAGTTTCGAACATTTTCATCATCTGGGAAAGAAGTTCCATACTGTTTAGCTGTCACTCCCCTACCTGTCCTTCCCCCACCCTGCTGCTCTAAGCAATGACTAATCTATTTTCTGTCTCTATAGTTGTGTCTGTTCTGGACATTTCTTGGGGAGTCATGTGGCATATGGTCTTTTTGTTGTAACAGTTTTATTTATTTTTGAGAGACAGAGAAAGACAAGAGTGTGAGCAGCGGAGGGGCAGAGAGAGAAGGAGACACAGAATCTGAAGCAGGCTCCAGGCTCTGAGCTGTCACTACAGAGCCCAATGCAGGGCTCGAACCCACAGACGGTGAGATCATGACCTGAGCCAAAGCCAGACACTTAACCAACGGGAGCCACCCAAGCGCCCCAGTATAAGGTCGTTTTTGATCGGCTTATTTCATTTAGTATGTTTTTAACGTTAGTCTGTGTTGTAGCATGGATCAGTCTTTTATTTCTTTTAATGGCTAAATAATATTCCATTTTATGGATATACCACATTTTGTTAATTCATCCATTTACTGATGGGTGTTTGGGTTGTTTCCACCTTCTGGCTGTTATAAATAAGGCTGCTATGAACATCCATGTAAAGGTTTTTATATGGACATTTTTCTTGGTTATATACCTAAGAAATGAGTTGCTGGGTCATATTATAACTATGCTTAGCCTTTCGAGGAACTGCCAGATGGTTTTTCCAATGTTGTGGCACCATTTTGCAATCCTTCCAGCAACGTACAGGCATACTAAAGAGGTATTGTGGGTTCGGTTCCAAACCACTGCGATGAAACAAGCATCACAACAAAATGAGTGAAATGAATTTATTGGTTTCCCCATCTGTATAAAAGTTATGTTATGCTATGCCATATTCTATTAAGTGTGCAATACCATTATGTCTAAAAATACAAGGTACTCACATTAGTTTGGAGTGCCTGGGTGACTTGGTTGCTGAAGGCTGGGGTGGCTATGGCCTTTTTTAAAAAATAAGACAACAATGAAATCTGCTACATTGATGGACTCTTCCTTTCACAAATGATTTCTCTGTAACATGTGATGCTGTTTGATGGCATTTTACCCATGGTAGAACTTCTATAAAAATTGGAGTCAATCCTCTCAAGCCCTACTGCTGCTTTATCAACTAAACTGATGTAATATTCTATTTTTTAATAGTTTATTGTCAAATTGGTTTCCATATAACACCCAGTGCTTCTCTCCACGAGTGCCCCCCACCATGACCATCACCCCCTTTCCTGCCTCCCCCTCCCTCTTCAGTCCATGGTTCGTCTTCAGTATTCAGTAGTCTCTCATGATTTTGTCCCTCACTCTCCCCAGCTCTCTTCCCCCTTCCTCTCCCTATGGTCCTCTGTTAGGTTTCTCCTGTTAGACCTATGAGTGCAAACATATGGTATCTATCCTTCTCTGCCTGACCTTATTTCACTTAGCATGACACCCTCGAGGTCCATCCACTTTGCTACAAATGGCCAGATTTCATTCTTTCTCATTGCCATGTAGTACTCCATTGTGTATATATATACCACATCTTCTTGATCCACTCATCAGGTGATGGACATTTAGGCCCTTTCCATGATTTGGCTATTGTAGAAAGTGCCGCTATGAACATTGGGGTACATGTGCTCCTATGCATCAGCAGTCCTGTATCCTTTGGGTAAATCCCTAGCAGTGATGTAATATTCTAAATCCTTTGTTGTCATTTCAAGAATCTTTACAGCATCTTCACCAGGAATATATTCCACCTCAAGAAATTACTTTCTTTGCTCATCTGTAAGAAGCAAGTCTCACCTGTTCATGTTTTATCATGAGATTGCACCAATTGAGTCCCATTTCCAGGCTCCACATAGGATTCTAGTTCTCTTCCTGCTCTTTTTCCCACATATGCAGTTACTTCCTCCACTGAAGGCTTGAACCCCTCAAAGTTATCCATGATGGCTGGAATCAACGTTTTCCAAACTCCTGTTAATGTTGATATTTTGACCTCTTCCTGTGAATCATGAATGTTCTTAATGGCATCTGGGATGGTGAATCCTTTCCAGAAAGTTTTCAGTTCAGTTTGCTGAGATCTGTCAGAGGAATCTGTACCTATGGCAGCTATATGGCCTTGTGAAATGTATTTTTTAAATAGTAAGACTGGAAATTCAAAATGACTCCTTGATCCATGGTCTGCATAATGGATGTTGCATTAACAGGCATGAAAACAACATCAGTTGCACACAGTTCATCAGAGTTCTTGGGTGACCAGATGCATTGTCAGGAGCAGTAATATTTCAAGAGGAATCTTTTTTTCTGAGCACTAGGTCTTAAGAGTAGACTTAAAATATTCAGCAAAACATGCTGTGAACAGATGTGTTGTCATCCAGGCTCGTGTTGTTCCATTTATAGAGCACAGGCCAGAAGAAATTTAGCATACTTCTTTTTTTTCTTATTTTTGAGGGGAAGGGGGTAAGACAGAGGATCTGAAGCAGGCTCCATGCTGACAGTACAGAGCCAGATGCGGGGCTCAAACTCATGAACCATGAGATCATTACCTGAGCCAAAGTTGGATGCTTAACCAAATGAGCCACGCAGGCAGCCCTAGAATAATTCTTATACCCTAGGAGTTTTGGCATGGTAAATGAGCATAGGCTTCAACTTAAGGCATTAGTTTCAACCATCCATAACCAGCTGCATTAGCACTTATTAAGAAAGCCAACCTGTTCTTTGAAGCTAGGCATTGACTTTTCCTCTCAAGCTATGCAAGTCCCAGATGGAATCTTCCAATAAAAGTCTGTTTCATTTGCATTGAAAAGCTGTGGTTTAGTGTAGCCACCTTCATTAACTGTCTTAGCTAGATTTTCTGGAGAATTTGCTGCAGCTTCTACATTAGCACATGCTGCTTTACCTTGAACTTTTACATTTCATGGAGATGGTTTCCTTTTTTTTTAAATTTTAATGTTTTATTTATTTTTGAGACAGAGAGAGACAGAGCATGAGCTGGGAAGGGCAGAGAGAGAGGGAGACACAGAATTGGGAGCAGGCTCTGAGCAAGCTGTCAGCACAGAGCCCAACATGGGGGTTGAACCCACAAATGTGAGATCATGACCTGAGCCGAAGTCGGAGGCTCAACCGACTGAGCCACCCAGGTGCCCCTGGTTTCTTTCTTTAAACCTCATGAACCAACCTCTGCTGGACTTTTCCCTCTGAAGCTTCCTCGCCTCTCTCAGCTTTTATAGAATTGAAGAAAGGGAGGATCTTGCTCCAGATTAGGTTTTGGCTTAAGGGAATGTGGTGACTCATTTGATCTTCTGTCCAGACCACTAAAGCTTTCTCTCCATATCCACCAAAAACAGTTTCCCTTTCTTATCATTCCTGTGTTCACTGGAGTAGCACTTTTCATTTCCTTCAAGAATGTTTCCTTTGCATTCATAGCTTCGCTGTTTGGCTCAAGAGGCCCGGCTTTCAACATACCTTCCTCACTAGGTTTAATCATTTCTAGCTTTTGAGTTAGCATGAGAGACATGTGACTTTCCCTTTCACTTAAATTCTGAGAGGCCATTGTAAGGTTATTAATTGGCCTAATTTCACTATTGTTGTGTCTGGGGTGGGGTATAAGGAGGCTCACGTAGAGGGTGAGAGATGGCAGGGGGCAGGGGAGAACAGCAAGTCAGTAAAGCAGACAGAACACCTATATATTAAGTTCACTATCTAATGTGGGTGCAGTAAAATTACAGGTTAACATCAAAGATCACTGATCACGGGGGCACCCGGGTGGCCCACTCGGTTAATAAGCACCTGACTCTTGATTTAGGCTCAGGTCATGATCTCGTTTCGTGAGATTGAGCCCTGCATTGGGCTCTATGCTGACAGTGTGGAGCCTGCCTGGGATTTCCTCTCTCCATCTCTCTCTGCCCCTCCCTCACTTGCATGCTCAGTTGCCCTCTCTCTCAAAAATAAACAAACTTAAAAAATTAAAAAAGAATAAGAACCTAATAATAATGTACGTATTAGAGTAAAGGAGGGAAGACACTAGAGACCTGGGGATCAGATAGGAAACTGTTATGGCATCTCAAGAAAATAATAGGGACTAAATTATGGAAAGTTAGTGAGGATAATTGTGAGATATATTAGAAAGGTTAAAGTGTCAACATGACGGGACTTGGGGACTGACTACATGTGGGGGCTGAGGAAGAGGGGCACCATCAAAGATGGTTCCAAGGTTTGAAAATAGGCCAATTGATTGGATAACAGTACTTGTTTTTCTGCTTTGTGTTTTAAAATTATTTTTCATTTACAGATTTTTAAAGATATTACAGAAGATACGCGTATAGCCTTTATGCAGCTTTCCTGATGTTAACATTTTGCATAATCATGGTAAAATTATTAAAACTGAGAAATGATCATGGCGACTATGAAGTGAACTATAGATTTTATTCGGATTTTACCAGTTTTTCCAGAAATGTCCTCTTA
The DNA here is from genome assembly GCF_006229205.1 of Suricata suricatta. Lineage (NCBI taxonomy): Eukaryota > Metazoa > Chordata > Mammalia > Carnivora > Herpestidae > Suricata > Suricata suricatta. The sequence goes on from NC_043717.1 coordinate 74,874,300, forward strand.
CTGTCCTGGGATTCAATCCAGGATCCCACATGGTATTTAGTTGTCATGTCTTCTTAGCCTTTTCCATCCATGACAGTTCTCATCCCGTCTTTCATTACCTTGATGGTTTGAGGAGCGCGGGTAAGTTACTTTGTAAAACGTCAATTCAGCTTTAGCTGATTTTTTTTCAGGCTTAGATTTGGGCAGTTTGGACAAAACGGTACAGCAATGATATTGTACCCTTCTTGTACAGTATATCAGAGGGTACATGATGATATGTCTTGTTAACCATGGTCACTAGGATGGTGTCTGCCAGATTTCTCCACTATGAAGTTCCTATTTTTCCTTTGTAATTAAAAAGTAGCTTGCATGTAAAAGTAATACTTGCATTACTAATCAGAGCAGCTATCAGTGGTTCTTGCCTGCATCAGTTTTTGCTACAGTGTTTGACTAATGTTGATTTCCTTTTTCCCCTCATTCCTTCTGTCTTTGGCAGTTGGAATTCTGCAGTTGGAAGAGGTGTCTTTTCTCTCCCATTCTTTAAGCAAGCAGTTAGAGAGGGAAGAGTGTAGGGAAAGAAGACAGCATATCCAGATTTAGGCATGTTACGTCTCAGGTACCTGTGTGCATGTAGATGGAAATATCCAGAAAGCATTTGGTATCTGCATAGAAACAAAAGTTGAGGTCAAGTATTGGAGGCACTTGGCCTTTAGCTAAGATCAAGTGTGGAGGCACCCACTATTATCCTTTTCCATTAAAAAAAGTTTTAATGTTAATTTATTTTTGAGAGAGAGAGAGAAAGAGCGTGAGCGAGCTCAAGTGGGGGAGGGGCAGAGAGAGGGAGACACAGAATTGGAAGCAAGCTCCAGGCTCTGAGCTGTCAGCAAAGATCCCAATGCAGAGCTCAAACCCATGAACTACGATATTATGATCTGAGACCAATTGAGTCACCTAGGTGCCCCATGCCTTTCCATTTTAGAATGTAGAACCTCAGGTTCAGGGTGGAAACCCAAGGCATAGTGGGAAATACAACTGGCAAGGCAGTAGGCCGCAACATTGCTGAGGGTCTTCATTACCCTACAGACAACTTTGGACTTTGTTCAGTGGCTCATCAATGCCAATTTAAGATTTAACAGGAGGGAAAGATTGAGGGGCACCTCGGTGGCTCAGTTGGTTAAGTGTCTGACTTTGTCTCAAGTCATAATCTCATGGTTTGAGCCCCACATTGGCTCCATGCTGGTGGTGCAGAGTCTGCTTGGGATTCTGTTTCTCACTCCCTCTTTCTCTGCCCCTGCCCAATGTATGCATGCATGCACTTCGCTTCTCTTTCTCAAAAATAAAGAAATAAACTTTAAAAAAAGGAGGAAAAGATTGATAATTAGTTCCTAGTTCAAAGTCTATATGCAGCAATTGAGAGCTATTTAATACCACAGATTAAATAAAATTTAAGTACCTATTGAGTTCTACAGGCTATTGAGGAAAAAAAAGAGAGGTGTTATCTATAGTTATTGAGGAGGGCTTTGTGGAGGAAATAGAACTTGCCATGGGCTTGGATGGAATTTGCAGTGAGAGAAGAGAAAGGGCATCCAAGAAGGAAGCTGCTATCAATAGCTCGTACTTATTTTTATTTCCTTACAGTGTGCCAGGCAGTGAACTCAGTGCTTCAAGCATTCAGTCCTAACTAACCTCTACCCTGTAAGATAGCCCTGTTGTAATCCCCATTTGATAGATGAAGATACCGAGGCTAGAGTGGTTAAGTATTCTCTGCTTGTAGGCAGCTGGAGAAGGGAAGCCAAGTAATATATCAGAATGTTATTTGCACGCATGGAAATTTGTGAGCATTAGAACAAACGAAGTTAAAGGAATTGGAAATTCAACCTGCTGTTGCTGATGTAGCTCACAGTAGGGATGGAGTTTCTACTGAGATCAGAATAATTATTTCTATTATGTATGGAGTGCTAGCTACATGCTAGGCATTGTGCCAAGAGTGTGGCTTGCTCGATAGCATTTGATCCTCTCCAGAACCTTGTGAGACATGGATACTATTTTGATCCCTAGTTTAGCAGAGGGAATTCCTCCAGTTTCTTGCCCAGGAGCACCATGATGGTGAGTGCCAGAGCCAGCGTGTGGACCCAAGTTTGTTTTGACCCTAAAGCCCATAATCTGAACCACTTGGCAGTGCTACCTGTCTTATTTTCATCCTCTTAATAGGGATGAATTTGCCAACGGGACCAGAATACTTGGTATTTATGAGCCCTGTGTAGTGCTTGGGTGTGGACATTACAAAATATGCCTTTGTGACTCTCCTTATTCAATACCTCAATGGTTGACCAACCCCATTCTTTTTAAAGGTATTATTCAAGCAGGGTACAGTCTAGTCTTTGAAGTCTGGTAACCATTCTGGTTTTAAGATGACCTGATAACCTTATTAATCCACTTTATGTTGATTCAAAAGCTCAACTATTTTAGGAACTTTATTTCCCCTTTGTCTAAATTCCTGAGGGAAGTCTCTCTTTTTGTAAGCTCCTTATACTGACAAAAATCATCATTTCTCAGAAAGGTAAGCAGAAGGAATTAGTGGAAGGAAAGTGGGTAGGCATTTAACTAAAGGTTTCATAGACAAAATAATGCCAATTTTGCATTTGAAGGATAAATAGGGGTTAGTCAGAAGAGAAAAGGTGGAAAGGCCATTCTAGAGGAGTGAATCATATTAGTGGTGGAGATTGAGATTCTAAAAATAAAATGATGAAAATATTAGGAAACCAGTAGGTGACTCTTCTGTAATCCCAGGGTTGTAAGACTTTAAAACATCACATCAAAGAGGCCATTAAGGAAATGAAAAATACATCTGATTACATAAAGATAAAAAAGCTTCTGTATATCAAAAAACTAACATAAGCAAAGCTACAACACTGACGACCTGGAGGAAATATTTGCAATAATTACCAAATATTCTGTATTAAATGGCATCAAAACATAAATAGCTCTTACAACTCAGTAAGGAAAAGACCATACCAGCTATAAAATAGGCAGAGACCACAGATGGTCACATCCATAAAGAAGAAATACGACTGTCCAAAAAACATGTTAGAAAATAGTTGAACGTTTCTGGTCATTTGAGACATGCCATTTAAAGCAATAAGATGTATGTGTGTGTTATGGTGGCGGATAATTTTCCTTCTACTCTTCTAGGTTCTTGGCTGAGACCTCCTCCCCTTATAATAAAAGACTGATTAACAGAAGAAAACAAATGGAAGTTTAATAGCATGTATATATACGTCCTGCATATATGGGAGACACCCAGGGAGATTGAGTAACTCCCTGAAATGGCCCAAGCCACCACCTTAGATACCATCTCCAGCTTAGAGACAGAAGAAAGATGTTGGGTGGTGGGGCCTGTGTAGGACAGGTCAATTATGGGAGGGGACCAGGAAGAGCACCGTAATCAAGGATAAGGTCATTATGCAGGTTGTGGTCAGAGTCTTCTCCATTGATAAGACTTTCTAGCATCTGAATCATCCTCCTTTTCCTTGTACAGAGGAGGAGCCATTCTTAAAAATGGAGATTTCCCTTATAAATGTACATGTCTCCTACAGAAGGATAACTTCTATTCACTGTTCTGAGCTTCTCCCATGTGACCAGCTAAAATAATCCTTATGCCACAGAGACATATTTTGGGGTGGCCAATTCTGCTCCCATTCCGTGTTTTGCCTTTTAAACAGGTTGTAGCAGAAACACATTCTCATATGTTGCCAGTGGGAGTGTAAATTCAAAGAAATGTTACAGAAGGCAATTGAGAATTATAGGTTAAAAGCCTTAAAATGTATATTCCCATTGAAGACCTAGAAATTTTCCTTGTACAAATGTAGACTAAGTAAATAGTAAAGGATATGAAAATTTAGACATAACACACGCAGTAGGAAGAGAATGGTTGAATAGCAGATCTATATAATTGAATCAAATGAAGCTCTTAGAAAATGAGGATGTAGAAGCGTGTTTACTGACATGGAGTGTGTTCAGAGTACAGTTTGGCACAAAGTGTGAGGCTTCCAGGCTGGAAAGGTAGACAGGGTCCAGAGTGGAGAAAGTCATGCCTGCCATGCTATGTAGTTGGTCTTTTTCTGTACATACTGGCAAGTCATTGAAGGATTTTATTTTATTTTATTTTATTTTATTTTATTTATTAAAAATTTTTTAAAGTTTATTTATTTTGAGAGAGAGATAGTGTAAGCTGGGGAGGGGCAGAGAGAGAGAGAGAGAGAGAGAGAGAGAGAGAGAGAGAGAGAAGAGAGTGAATCCCAAGTAGGTTCCCTGCTGCCAGCGCAGCACCAATGTGGGGCTTGAACTCATGAAACTGCGAGATCATGACCCGAGCCAAAACCAAGAATCTGATGGGTAACTGACTGAGCCACCCAGGCACCTCTGAAGGATTTTAAATGGCAGGTCAGAATGGTGTTTTAGGTAGACCTTTCTTCTAGCAGTGTGCCTGGAATGTGGGAGACCAGTGAAGAGATTACCTCAGTGGTCCAGGGAGTGAGGATAAGGGTCCAAGAATATCATCATTAGTGAATAGAGCCTAGGACAGGCTTTGGGCAGTTGAAGGAATGGACGTTTTCAATGGTGGATAAGGGTTATAGGTGCTGGTGAATCCAAATAGCTATGTACCATCGTAGGATCATAGGGGGTAGAACCAAGAGAATAAGAGCTGGAGGGCTGGGCCTGACAAGATTGTGTGCCTGGCCACCACTCTCCCGACCCTCTCTCACTGTTTTCCTTTCATTTACTTTTCCCCCTTCTTCACTCCTTTCCATGGCTAGTCCTTCATTTAGGATGGTCTTGGTGACCGGCCCTTCTTCCCATTTACATTGCCATTGTACTCACACTTCCTCCTGTGAACAAAAACTAATCTTCTGTAGGTGTTAGGAAAGTGGCGGTTTATCAGACCTAATGCTGCGGTGAAGCAGTTGATGGGAGGCTGTACAATGATGCCAATGAACTTGGGGCTGATGTACCTGTGGGAACACGAACAGATAGGTAGGACATGTGATATCTGAGAGGTGGGTTGGGTGGGGAAGGCGGGAACCTGGAAGCAGAGCCGCTCAGAGGTAGAGGTTGAACTGGCACAGCTTGCCTAGATTGAATGATTTTCAAAGAGCAGAAATGGCACATTTCCAGTGTTAAAGAACAAAAGTCAACAGGGTAAGTTTGAAGATCGACTTGGCTTTATCAAGAGATCCATGAATCAAGCAGCATCCCATCTAGCAAAGGAGGGGAGTTGTACAGAATGGTTGATTTTTATAGGAAGTGGGATGGGGCATGGAAGTTGTTAGTAGAGGGAAAAAAAAGAAAAGAAAGGATTGTTCCAGACAAGGTCACCTTCTCTTAGGGGCAAGGCAGGGGGTCTTTATTTTATTAGGTGGATTAGGTCATCTTCCTTTGGGGAATAGAGTAGTTGGTGCAGACCAGAAAAATTCCAGATGATTGGCTTAACATTCTACTGGGGGAGCTGCAACTGCCCTTAAGCCTTGATTTGCTATCCTAGGGGTGAGTGACTCTACCTTGGGCCTGTGGCTTTCTTTTTATCACAGGAGGGAGAGCCTTGGAGTAGTACAGAGAGCTTTCCTGGGAATCTGAGAGGGTATGGTTTTGAATGGAACTCATGCGGTATTTTTTTTTTTCCAGAAAAAGACTTAAGTTTTATAAGGATACAAGGAGTAGGGGTGCCTGGGTGGCTCAGTTGGTTAAGTGTCGGACTCTTGGTCTCGGCTCAGGTCATGGTCTCACGATTTGTGAGTTCGAGCCCTGCATCCAGCTCTGTGCTGGCAATGTGGAGCCTACTTGGGATTCTCTGTCTCTCCCTCTCTCTCTGCCCCTCCCCTACTTGCTCTCTGTCTCTCTGTCTCTTTCTCTCTTTCTCTTTCTCTCAAAAATAACTAAATACACTTAAAAGGATCCAAGAAGTATCAGAACCCAGCAGACCTGGTTCTGAATGAAGTGGGTTGGAGCTAAGGTGAGCACATCTTTAGGAAATGCTGAACTCTGAAACCCATCTGTGTAAACATAATTTGCTGCCTGGTTAAGGTTGTGTTTGGAGATGTCTCACCTTAAAGTGACTATATCTTGTGAGCTGTGTGGTGGTACAGGGGTGGGGCCATTGGGGTGACTTCCTGTGTTCCATTGGGTCAAGGGGCAGGGCCAGAGTCTAAAGGAGAGCAGCCCACAGGGTGCCTAAGTGACTGAGTCAGTTAAGCACCTGACTTCAGCTCAGGTCATGGTCTTGAGGTTCATGAGTTTGAGCCCTGCGTTGCGCTCTGTGCTGACAGCTCAGAGCCTCGAGCTTGCTTCAGATTCTGTCTCCATCTCTCTCTCTGCCCCTTCCCTGCTCATGCACTCTCTCTCTCTCTCTCAAATATAAATCAGCATTTAAAAACTTAAAAAATAAGGGCACCTGGGTGGCTCAGTCGGTTAAGCATTTGACTTTGGCTGAGGTCATGATCTCTCGGTTCATGAGCTTGAGCCCCATGTCAGGCTCTGAGCTGACAGCTCACAGCCTGGATCCTGCTTTGTATTCTGTGTCTTCCTCTCTCTCTCTGTCCTTCCCTCACTCACACTCTGTCTCTTGAAAATAAATAAACGTTAAAAAAACTTTTTAATTAAAAAATAAAGAGCAGCACTTATGAGGTTGGGACTGTGTCAGGTGTGAAGTGGAAAGTGTGTGGAACTAGAAATTAGGGAATCTGGGTTCTTGTTGGAACTCTTTCCCTTAGGTTTCTTCAGCTGCAAAATGGGATTTCATAACAAAGCCCTGTCTATCTCCAGATAGTGGGAAAGTAGAAGTACTTTGTAGCACATCTCTGTCTGTGACCTAGCCCTGCCCTTTTCTTCAGGTGCTGAACTGGGCAGAGTTTAGCATGAGTACAGAAATGCCAGGTTGGTGCTTGGGTATGCACACGTGCATTCCCCTCTTCTTCCCATTTTTGTTTGCACTTCCATGTGGCCTTTTTCCCACTCTGTTTGGAACTGAAGGGATAGTTGAACTTTCCATCTGTTGGCCTAAAACACACTCCGAAAATTTGTAGGCAGTTGGTAGGCCAGGAAGGAAGAGAGCAGGGATATTCAGGCCAAGGCTGGAGGCTATGGGGCCTCTGAATTAAAATGTTATTTTCACATGGCTCCTCTGGTTAATAGTGTTTATGGATGTGGCTCCAGCAGGCTAGGGCAGAGAGGTTCAATGTCATAAATCTGTGAAGCTGCAGAGAGAGAGTTTACTAGAAATGGAATATGGTGATTTGGAGTCCTTTTTAAGATCTGCTCATTTGATAGGTCTACATGTATCTGATTGAAAGATGGACTTAAGCAGATACCCTTCATCCCAGTGATGGGAATAGACAGGCTGGATGAGAAAGGCCAAAGTGCTGGGTGGAATGACTTGCCCACGTGAAAGTAACTGTTGGGAAACTCATTTAGGGTCAAAACTAGATTGATTAGCTGCCTCTAATGGAATTAGACTCGTTATTGGGTTGGGACTTGAGGCCTCCCTCTCTTTAGTAGGCTTCTGGGCTTTTGGCACAGGCCTGTCATGAATCCGAACATGCCAAATGGAGCAGTTAGAGGGAGATCTGCCCAGTAATCTGCTCATCTGCTCTTGGCTGTGGGAAAAGTAGGAGTTCACTGTGGGGCCCAGTGTTGTATTTTTGCTTCTCTGTTTAGCATGTTAGCTTGAAGTATCTTGGCTATTCCAGAAACTCAGGAAGGCTTCTGTCATGGCTTTTTAGGGGACTCCAGAAGGATTGAGGATCTTTTCAAGATGGTTCTGGGCTCCTATCTGCTCTCTGTATCCTATATATTGTGAGTATAGTTTTTGATGGGCCTGATGCTGGATAACTGTGTGCAAACCTCCAACTTGGTCCCTTGCTTAAGATGAATAGCTTTGCTGCAGGGTCAGTGGTAGAGAATACAGAATCCCAGCTTTGACTCTTCCTTGGACTTCTACTGAAGGGTGGAGTGGGGTAGGGATAAATTTATGTTTGGATGATTGAAATCCCAAATTGACAGTCCTTATCTCAAACCATTCAGGTTAGATGTATTTTAGAAGTTAGAAATTTCTGAATTTCAGAAAGGAAACACAGGGGCACCTGGCAGACTCAGTCCATAGAGCATGCGACTCTTGATCTTGGGGTCATGAGTCCAAGCCCCCCATTGGGCTTACTTGAAAAAAATCAGAAAAGCCATACAGTGAGTGTGGAGTATTTTACATCTACTATCAGTGGGGTCTATGGTAGCACCCCATAATCAGAAGATATTATTTTTATGGAAGCCATATGAATACTCAGCATAAATGGTATAAAGAAAGTCTATAAATAGTCTCAGATCTGTTCCAGTCATACTTGCTACCAAATTAGCTTTGAAAAAAAATCCAACTTTTTATTTTTAGAGCCATTTGGATTCGGTGATTGCCAATGAAGGATTATGGACCTGTAATTGTCATTGGTTTTGCACTTTTAATCAAATTGATCCACAGGGGGAAAGGCTTGTTCTCGGTGGATTTCCTTGGCTGGGTTCTCTGCTCAGGTCTTTTGTGGGTTATGGATTCCTGGCCACGTTCTTTTTAAGACTCTTTCTTTTTTCTGTTTTTCTTTTCTCTTCCTCCTGGTAGGGATTCATGCAGGTATCTTTTTTTGTAGTGACTTTCCTTATAGTACCCTTGTAAATATAGATTTCGAGAGAACCAAAGAGCCAAATGCTAAAGTATATACACATGACTAAGCCAAACAAGTGCATAATGCAGATAACCTTCTTTAATAAATGTTCACAACAAGATAGGGACACAGATCCATTACTGTGAAAACCACACCATTAAATCATATAGAGGAAGGTAGTCTACAAACATGTGTTTCATTCCTTCATCAATCCTTAGTCCTACTCAATGTCTCTGACTTTTGTAGGAGTACAGAACGAGATCAGATAGTTATCTTATCTCGTTGCCATGACTGGTTGAACCTCCTGGGGGCATTTGTTAAATATGCAGATTCCTGGAGTCCCAGACTTTTGGACTCCTCATTTCTAATGGGGCAGCCAGTAATCTGCATGCTTAACAAGTGCTCTGCAGGGGTTTCTTTGTCCTTCTTTTTTTTTATTAAAAAATGTTTATTTATTTATTTAAAAAATTTTTTAATGTTTTTTTTATTTTTTTTTCTTTGTCCTTCTTGAGAACCAGTGCTTTGATGAAGGTCAAACTGTCACAGATGTAGTTTTTCTATAACTGAAGCCTAGGGCAAACCAAGTAGCATCAGATGGATTTGTCTCTTAGAAGGATAAGGTTGTTTTTAAAAAAAAATTAATGTTTATTGTTGAGAGAGAGAGAGAGAGAGAGAGAGAGAGAAAGACAATGCACGAGTGGAGAGGGATGACACAGAGTCCGAAACAGGCTCTGGGGTCTGAGCTATCAGCACAAGAGCCCTATGTGGGGCTCGAACTCATGAACCATGAGATCTTGACCTGAAGCCAAACTCAGAAGCTCAACCAACTGAGGCACCCAGGCACCCTGGACAAGGTTCTTTTTTGCTTGGTTTGCCCGGGAAGGGGAATAGAAGAGTAGAACTCCCTGGTCATGATTAGAAATAAGCTAGTCAAATGTGTGTGTTGGGGGGAAATGATTTTTCCTCTACCCTTCTAGGCTCTTGGCTGTGACTATCACCCCTCCCTCCACCACATAATACAAGACCAATTAACAGGAGAAAAACAAATGGAGGTTTAATTGCATAAATACCCTCCTGTATACATGGGAAAGACCCAAGAAAACTGAGTGACTCCCTGAAATGGTCTAAACCCCCACCGTAGATCTCATCTGCGGCTTAGGGACAAACTGAAAGATGTTGGGTGGTGGGGCCTGTGTAGGGCAGAAGATTTATGGGAGGAGACCAGGAAGAGCACGGTAATCAAGGGTCAGGTCATTACACAGGTTGAGGTCAGAGTCTTCTCCATTGAGCAGAGCGTCTGAATCATATTCCTTTTTCTGGTACAGAGGGGAAGCCATTCTTAAAAATGGAGATTTCCCTTATAAATGTACATGTCTCCTACAGAAGGGTAAAGTTCTCATTTTCAGAGCTTTTCCTATGTTAACTGTTTCTTAAAAAATAACCAACTGAAAATCATCCTTATGCCAAGGAGACATATTTTGGGGTAGCAAAATTTGCTCCCCTTCAAAATTAAAAGGAGGTTTGGAGCCTGGGGGTGGCAATATTGGTAGAGTTGCCAGATAGGATACAGGAGGCACAGTTAGATTTGAATTTTTCTGGTAAACAATGAATAATGTGTTTATATAAGTATATCCTAAATATTGCATGGAACATACTTACACAAAAACATTATTCATTGTTTATCTGAAATTCAAATTTAACTTGGCCTCCTGTATTTTTTATTTGCTAAATCTGGCAGTGCCGGGTATTGATTACCTTCCCCCGTGGGAGGCAAACCAGATGGCATTTGTGTATTTTGTCCCATTCATAGGATATATTTTTGTTTGTCCTGGGTTAAAAGCTTCTCAGACGGGCTACTATTTCATACTGACACTGTAGAGTTGAAAAATTGAGTCCTGTTCTAGAGGTCAAGAGCAAGTGTTGTAGAGGCTAAAACGGCCTAAGAAAGACTTGTCCCATCTTGTCCCCAAACATTCCCTCACTCTCTATTTCTCTTCTTTTCCCCAAGTCACACACACACACACACACACACACACACACACACACACAGAGACATATCCACACACCTAGATGCCTGTGCAAACAGAAATATGTTTGGAAGACCACCTGCTTGGTACTGTTATCACCGTTATTACTGTTATTATTGAACTATCATTTTCTGTGTACAGTATTCCTCCTGATAACCATACCTAATTCTTTTTTACTTGCAGATCTTTCTCTTGGCCTGCCCTCCATGTCCTGGAGCTATCGTCGTATTCAAGTAAGGGACAATTGTTTTTTGCTCTGTTGCTATTGCTATTCAGAACGTTCTGTCTGTTTCATAACAACAGGTGATGAGCACATCCTTGGGAATATCTTGGGCCTGCACCACTTTGTCTGGCGGCTTCCTGTTACGCCCAGATTACGGGGTCCCCAAAAACCAAGACCAACAGGGAGTTCGAATCACATATGCAAAAGCAAAGGGCATTTATTCGGGCTTAAGCTCGGTCTCTCAGACCTCACCAATGCAGTGGATCCATGCTGAGAGCCCAGATCATCAGTCGGGCAGGGTTTTTATTAAAGTAGGGGCGAGGGATGGGGTGAAGGGTGGAGTGAGGGGCTGGGGTTACAAAATGATTGGGTGGTGCATCGGCAGAGGTTGGTGCGATGCAGGGTGATTGGCTAATTTAAAACTAAGCAGGCTCACTAAACAGCGGGATCATCAGGTACTCGCCTGCTGGACCATGATTGGCCCTGGCTAAGGGTGGTGTCTGACCTAGTCTGAGCCAAACATAGACCCTTGTTTGATCAAGTCCCTTGATTCAAAGTTCCTGGAACTTTAGGTGGGGCTACAGATTCCAGTAAGTTTAGTCATGCCTGGGGAAACAGAAACTTGGGCCTTCTAGTTTCTGAAGCTTGTTTGAAGCCTGTCATGGCGTTAGTTTGGCTCTTCACTTCCCAAGGGACAAAAGTCTACACAGCCCAATGAAACACGAAGATCTTATATGGAGAGACTTGGCTTTTGCCAAGCCCTGATAAGTCATTTTTAGTTGAGTGTTGGTGGTGGCGGTTTATGGCCAAGGCCTGCTCCCTTGGAAGGTTGCTGGCTTCCTACAGTGTCTCTTGAGAGCATGCTGAGGGCCAGATAGCTTCCCTCTTTTCAGGAATCATTGCACTCTAGTCCAGCTGCTCCACTGAGGTTATGGTCCTTCAGTTGGAAGGCCTTTGTTTGTATGTTTCTATGTTTTTTATTTTCCTTAAAAGTGCAAATTAAAGGAGCGCCTGAGTATCTCAGTCGGATGAGCATCTGACTTCGGCTCAGGTCATGATCTCATGGTTGGTGGGTTTGAGCCCTGCTGAATGCTTGCTCAGAGCCTAGAGCCTGCTTCAGATTCTGTGTCTCCTTCTCTCTCTGACCCTTCCTGTTTATGCTCTGTCTCACTCGATCTCTCAAAAAATAAATGTAAAAAAAAAAGTGCAAATTAAACTGAGGAGAGAAAAATATCACCTTATACAAGTCCTGACTTTCTTAAAAATAGCAAGCATCGAATTCATTAAAGTTTATTGTAGGCCAATCATGTTTATCCAAAGGCAAATTTGCTTCGGTGAAATTTTCGAGAGTCCTGGAACCGTCCTTTTAACCACGAGTTGTGACCATCTCACTTATCAAGCCTTTTATTGGAGTTGCTAATGAGAAGCTAAATCGACCGAATTAATTTCATCTCTTTCCCCCTTCCCTGGCCCCCATTTTGGAGCTGTTCCTGAGCAGCGAAATGGCCACAGGCCAGAGGGAGGGGACAGGAAGTAAGGGGCCTAGCAGATCCTTGGGTAATTGAGAGTGGTGTAAATGGCTTTCTGATTTACTTAAGTCGTTAATGTGTTAGGTTGGGGGAAATATACCCCATTTGCTGCTTCAAACAGCTCCTTGGAATAGCCACTTAGTCTCTTGCCTTAGGTGAGTAGCTTTCTGCTGGACGTGGGCAAATGGATCCTGATTTCTTATATCCTAAATTGAAGGCTATTTAGCC
>NC_043717.1:74887084-75115814 GCF_006229205.1 Suricata suricatta
AATGTTTTGCTGTTGTTCATTGATTGTTTTACAAAACTAGAATCTTCTATATACTGTAATACATCTTTTTCACTCAGTAATATCTCATAGGAATCTATCAAAGTTTATTGGTATACCTTATTCTTTTACAAAGCTGTCAAATATTTCATGGATACACAACTTATGTAGCCATTCTTCTTCTTTTTTTTAAGATTTTATTTTTAAGTAATCTCTACAACTACCATGGGCTGGAACCTACAATCCCAAAATTAAGAGATGCATGCCTAGCCAGCCAGGCACGTGTAGCCATTCTTCTGTTAATGAATGTTTACATTTGTTCTTTCCAGGTTGCTGCCACTATAATCAATGCTGAAATCAACATCATTGTGCTCGTGCACTTATATACTGATGCTTTTAAGTTATATTCACACACACACACATGAATGTTTACAAATAAATGTATTTATTTCTGTTAATAGACCTTTCCATTCTGATATACAAAAACAGGCTTTTATAATTCACTTCTCCCTTTTATATGTAAAACATATTTTCTTCGTATCTGTACCAGCATAGGTATTACAACTCTTTTATCATTTTGACAACTTAATGGACATGTTTCCTTGGATACTAATGAATTTCAGTATTATCTCATATTTTTTTAATCCAATTAAATTTGCTCTTTGTCTGTTCATATTATCTGCCCATCTTTTATGGGTTGTTTAGATTTTTCATTGTTTGTAAGACTTCTTTTTATATTTTGAATATTGGCCCTTTGTCTGTCGGCATCATTATAGATACCTTTTCCAGATCTGTATGTACTGAGTTGGCTGATAGGATGTTTTTCTATGTGATTTTTTATATTTTTTCATATTTAAATATTATTGTAGCTTATGGATTCCCAGTCTTGGTTAAGATGATTTTCTCGAAGATGGCTAGTTAGTTGTACTGGTATGATATATTACACAATCCCTACTTTCCTCTGTGGACTGAACTACCATTTTTGTTACCTCTTAAACTTTTCATATACAAGGATCCATTCATGGATTCTTTATTGTTTCATCTGGATGTCTACTCAAATCATGTTTATTTGATTACTTAAATGATTTTGCTGATTTGTTAGTGTAAAAAAATATTTTTTCTTGGCTATTCATTGGCATTTTTATCTTACATGTAAATTTTAAGATCATTTTTATTCGACCCTCCCTATCAGCCCTATTTAGATTCTAATTAGAATTGCATTAAACGTATATTTCAGTTTTGTGAGAATTGATACGTGAAAATTATGTAGCTCTTTTCATATTTCTTTCCATCTGTTCAGATCTCATTTTATGACTTTCTTCATACATTTATTCCTAAAGAATTAATAGCTTTTCTGTCCCTGATGACTTGAAGAATGTTCTCCTTTCCATTCTTAACTGCTTCTTGTTAGAAGAAGGTTGTTGATTTTAGCAACAGTTCTTAGATCTAGCCATCCTACCAGATTCTCCTGTTAGTTTTGATAAAATTGATTTTCATTTTATGCCGTCTCTGCAGTGGTTATACCAGCTCTTTTATTTGGTTATTGCTTTTGCTTGAAATTCAGAGTTAAGAAAAATGGTGTTGGTGGGCCGCTGTGTGTAAAACTGATCTTTTTAAAAAAATTTTTAATGCTTATTTTATTCTTGAGAAAGAGACAGACAGAGACAGAGTGTGAGCAGGGTAGGGGCAGAAAGAGAGGGCGACAGAGTCTGAGGCAGGCTTCAGCCTCTGAGTTGTCAGCACAGAGCCCAATGCGAGGCTCGAACTCATAAACCACAAGATTGTGACGAACCGCAAGATCATGACCTGAGCCGAAGTTGGCTGCTTAACTGACTGAGCCACCCATGCACCCCTGTAAAATTGGTCTTAAATGGAGATGTTTTCTGTGTTTCTCCCTGTTTGCTGTTAGTGTATGTTAGTCTATTGCATGTGAATGCTGCATTAACTTACAGGTTTTCCAAGTAAACAGTTCTGCATTTTATCAAATGCTTTTTCTTGTAATTTTTAAATTCATTATTATTATATTTTTGTTATTTTTTCATATTTATTTTTGAGAGAGAGAATGGGCAAGAGAGAGAGAGCATGAGAACGTGTGAATGGGAGGGGGCAGAGAGAGAGGGAGACACAGAATCTGAAGCAGACTCCAGGCTCCCAGCTGTCAGTACAGAGCCGGACATGGGGCTCGAACACATGAACTATGAGATCATAACCTGAACTGAAGTCAGATGCTTAACTGACTGAGCCACCCAGTTTCCCCTCTTATATTTTTTAAATGTTTATTTGTTTTTGAGAGAGAGAAAGAGAGAGCACTTGTGTGTGCATGGCTGCAAGTGGGGAAGGGTCAGAGAGAGAAGGATACAGAGGATCCAAAGTGGGCTCTGTGCTAACAGTGCAACTCACACGAACCGTACAGATCATGACCTGAGCTGAAGTCAGATGCTCAACCAACTGAGCCACCCAGGTGCCCCTCAGATGCTTTTTCTATACCTGTTGAGTATGGTTTTTTTTTCCATTTAAGTTTTTGGTACAGAGACCTACTGTTCATAAATTTTCTGGTTTTGAACTACTCTTATATGCTGAAGTAAGTCCTGCTGCACATATTATATTATTTTGCTACATTGCTGAATTTAATTTGTCAATTCTTTATTTACTATTTTTATTTTATTTTATTATTTATTTTTGAGACAGAGAGCATGAGCAAAGGAAGGGCAGAGAGAGAGGGAGACACAGAATCTGAAGCAGGCTTCAGGCTCTAAGCTGTCAGCAGAGCCCCATATGGCATTTGAACTCATGAACTATGAGATCGTGACCTGAGTTGAAGTCACACACTTGACTGAGCCACCCAGCCACCCCTTCTGTTGCCCTTTATAGCCACAGTCAGTACTCTCCCACCTGTACCTGTCGCTGACCCCTGACCACTAATCTGTTCTCCATGTCCAAATGTTTGTTATTTTAAGAATACTATATTATCTTTGGGATTGACTTTTTTTTCACTTTTAATTCCTTGCAGATCCATCCAAGTTTTTATCATGCACATAGTTTTTCTTGGGTGCATATTATTTTCTTGGGTGCATATTCCATGTGTGGAAATACTACTACATGCAGTGTGAAGTTAAAAATCAGTATTTTGGAAAATAGTTCTTTTTCAAATTTTGTTTTAATGTTTATTTCTGAGAGAGAGAAAGCGAAAGAGAGAGAGAGAGCGAGAGCGAGAGCGAGAGCGAGAGAGAGAGAGAGAGAACGAGCAGGTGAGGGGGGGAGAGAGGGAGACACAGAATCCAAAGCAGGCTCCAGCCTCCACACTGTCAGCACAGAGCCCCACAAGGGTTTCAAACCCACGAACTGCGAGATCATGACCTAAGTTGAAGTCGGATACTTAACTGACTGAGCCACCTAGGCACCCCAGTAGTTCTTTTTGAACAAAAAAGTTTATTTATTTTTGAGAAAGAGCACAAGTTGGGGAGGGCAGAGAGACAGACAGACAGACACACAGACAGACACACAGAGTCCAAAGCAGGCTCCAGGCTCTGAGCTGTCAGCACAGAGCCCCATGTGGGGCTCGAACCTACTGACAGTGAGATCATGACCTCAGCCACAGTCAGATGCTTAACTGACTGAGCCTCCCAGCCACCCAGGCGCCCCTGGGAAATAATTCTTAATAACTCCACCTTACATTAGAATAGATTATTACTGTTTGCAAAGAACTTCATCTTAAACAATCTCATGTAATCCTTCCCATAATGTTGTGAGATAGGGACTATGTTATTCACACTACAAGTCAAGCAGTTGTGGCCAAGAGATCTTAGATAGCATGGCTGACATTACAGAGTGCAAAACCAGGATTCTCCTTCTTCCTTTCCTGCTAATGCTCATAATCAGGCTTACCATGTGCTTAGGAACGGTGGGAAACACTTAGCATGGATTATCTCATTTAATGCTTCCAGCAAAACTTTGTGGGTGGTACAAATAGCATCCCCAGTTACATCAAGAAAACAGAGGCTCAGGAAGTTGAAGTGACTTAAGTGGGCATATAAGCGGTATAGGTGGGATTTGATCCAATGTGTCCCTGACTCAAGCACCAGGCTTTTCATCACTGCTGTATGTTGCTTAAGTGAATATTTTCAGCTATCCTATTATTATTAAAGGAGTTAAAACCATGAAAGCATCCTAGTTAAAATCCCACAAATCTCCGTGGACGCAGAAGGGGATCATTGTAGTCTTGATGCCAGCATGTTCTGTAGGTTTCATTGACTAGCACTATATACCCAACTCTTGTTTTTTTGTATTGGCCCTTGGCTTTGCCAGCGAAGCATGAGTTTGTCCGCTTCCCAGCTAAGCAAGGGCTGGTATGTTCTTTCTGGAGGCATGCCCAGACACTGCAGGAAAGGGGTATGGGGTGCCCAGCAGGCTGCACGCCCCATGCTGGCCAGGGGCTGGCAATTCTCTTTGGGGTGGAGAAGGGGCAGGCTCCTCCACAGGGTTCCCATGGTGCACTTGACAAGAGGGAATGGCAGTTCCCCAGCATTCTGGCTGGGTCCCAGAGTGCTTCCTTTATGTGCCTCTCTGTGGACATGTGACTTGCTAAGTCTGCAGCTAAGGAGGCTTCCTCAGCAGAAAGCATGTATGCGGAGTCTGCAGCTGAGGTGGAAGGGGTTTCTATCTGGCTCACTACCAGGGCAGGCTCAGGCATGGAAATCTTTTGATATCCAGTATCTATTACTCCTAGAATTCCAGCCGGCAGCGTTCAGCTCCTGAAGGCTTCTTCTCTCTTCTATTCTTGGCTCCTTGTCTCCGTGGATGCTCGTATAGCAGCAACCAGCCTCACTTGCTGTGTTGTATGTATACTTGCAGCACTGTTCTGAGTCTCTTTGAATCTGAGCCATTTTCTTTTTACTCGTTTGGCTGTTGTGAGTGGTTCTTCCCTGGAGAGCCATATCCCAGTACCTTCAGTATCCAAGCCATGGAATTCTCCCTCTCACTCAGGTTTGAGGAAAACCGCTATATTGTTAGAGACCATTCTGTGCTGACAATCCTGCTACTAACTTCAAAAAAAGTTACCTGCCTCAATGACCTTTATCGTGCATCCACAGTCCCATAATATGAACCAACCTGCCTGACAGGTTCTTATTAATTAATTCATCAATCTCTCTCCAAACTAATTAATTAATTGAAGTGTTATTGGCATATATTTATTTTGGGTATATGGCATAGTGATACAACATATATATGATAAAATGCTCATCAGGGTAAGTGAATTAGCATCTGTCACCATACAAGGTCATTACAATATTATTGACTCTATTACGTCTGCTGGACTTGTCATCCCTGTGTCATGTATTTATTTTATAACTGCAAGTTTGTACCTTCACCCATCTTGCTGACCCCCTACCTTCCTCCACTCTGGCAACCACCAGTATGTTCTTTGTGTGTCAGTCAGTTTCTGATTTTTTCAGGTTTCTTTATGTTACTTTTTAGATTTCATATGTAAGTGAAATCATACAATAATTGTCCATTTCTGAGTTTTCACTTAGCGTAATATCCTCTAGGTCCATCTGAGTTGTCACAAGTGGCAAGATTTCATTCTTACTGATGGCTGAGTAATAGTCTCTTGTGTATCTATAGCACATCTTCTCTATCTGTTCATCTGTGAATGCGTCACGGGTTCTTCATACATAAGATCCTCTTTTGCAAACCTACAGGAGAGGGAGGGGGGTTGTGTTCCAGTGTAGCTGGGTGCTCCCCAGTTCTCCACCTCATTTCCCTGGTGACTTCTTGTTGCCTTTCTCCTTGCCCCTTTCCTCCATTTTTTCCCTTCAAATTTCATTATAGAAAATTCCAAACCTATACATATATTATCATGCCTGTTACTCACTATATATTTTAATTTGTGGATTGCCACTCTTTGTTCTCTGCCCAGTTATTGCACAGGAGTGTTGCCCTTCGCATATACATGTGGCATCCATATTAACCCTTTATCACCTTTGCAGGAAATGTTCTTACCAGATTGTCTTCTAACTTGTTGATGATGCTTTTGATGTACAGTTGACATTTGTATTGGGCACACTGATGAGTTTCCAAACTGCCTTAAGACCATGGTGATTTCTTCTGATGTTTTTATGCCCGAAAATCCCCCCCCCCAAAGATCAGATAGGGAATCTGGATTTTTAATTGTTTTAAAAAAATATCTAGCTGTCAGTTCATTTAAAATTCATTTTGTGAATAGTATGTACTAGGGATATACTTTATATTTTTCTTCAAATTGTCATTTTTTGGAGCACTGCTGAATAACTGTTTCCCTGTGGTTATTGCTGTTGCATGCTTAAATTACTTACGCATGCTAGGATTTATTTTGGGTGCTTGTTGTGCTATTCCATTGATGTCTCCATTGGGTCCTTCACCATTTTATTATTTTTAATTCTTTTATGTTTATTTATTTTTGAGAGTGAGAGACAGAGTGTAAGCAGAGGAGGGGCAGAGAGAGAGAGGGATCTGTAGAATCGGAAGCAGGCTCCTGGCTCTGAACTATCAGCACAGAGTCCGATGCGGGACTCAAACTCATGAACCATGAAATCATGACCTGAACTGAAGTCATGAGCCACCCAGATGCTCCAGGTCCTTCACCATTTTAACTCTTGTATTTGCAAGAGCTAACAGGCCAGATTTCTCTTTGGCATTGTTCATAGCCTATTACTTTACCTGTGCTTTTTTTTTCTTAGCTAGACTGAACCATTTTTTCCTTCCAAATTAACTCAGGGTGTTTTTTGTCAGATTCTCCTTCAAATTCTATTCGTTTTGATTGGAATGACTTCAAGCCTAAAATTTCATTAACATCACTATAATAAAGTCTGTCCAGATAGGAAAACACATGGTACATTAGTTCATGTAGTCAGACTTTCTTTTTCTGTTCTTTAAGGATGTGTGCATGCATATCCACCTATTTCTCACCCAAGTCATTCCGAGACAGTTCTTAGTTTGTGATGTAATTTATTATATTTTCAAAGTAGTTCCTACTGGTACATTGGAAAGATTTTGATTATACATGTTTATTTTGTATTTGACCACTGTGCTTAACTATTTTAATAGATTTTTGTTGTTTCACTTGGGTTATTTTGGAAATTAATGGTGTCAATGCCCAGACGGTAATCTTACCTCTCTTTTTATTTAAAGTTTATTTATTTATTTTGGGAGAGAGAGAGAGGGAGAGAGAGAGAGAGAGAGAGATGGAGAAGCTCAAGCAGGCTCCATGCTGTTACTGCAAAGCCCAATGTGGGATTGATCTCACGAACTGTGAGATCATGAACTGAGCTGAACTCAAAAGTCAGACCCTCAACTGACTGAGCTATGCAGATGCTCCCTTTATCTCCTTTTAAAAAACAAAACACACTCCCCCCATTTTGAAGCCTCATTGTATTGCCTCGAACTTCTAAGACACTGTTAAATAATAGTGGTGGCCACAATTCTTGCCCTGCTTCTGATTTTAATGAAAATATTTGTGGTATTTCACTGTTGCCTTAGATGGTGGTTGTTGGTTTCGATTAGATGTCCTTTATAATGTTAAGGAATTCTCTTAATTCTTAAATTACCAAGTTTTTTTTTTTTTAAATCAGGAATGTTTGCTTAATGTGGCTAATTTAGTCAGTGGTTTTTAAGAATCTGTTGAGAAGTTCAATTGGCTTTTTTCCTTTGACTTCCCCATTTGGTATATTAAATGAACAGATTTTTAAATAACATCCTTTGTTGGATTTCTAAGGTCACCTTTCCTTTTCCTCTGCATGCATGGCATCCATACTCTGAATTTGATTGCTTTTGCTCTTTGCCATCTCCAGTGTGATACTTAATTCTGCTGCTACAATCTTAATTTTTTTTCTAATTCTTCCTTGCTTTGCTAAGCTCTCTTTGCTCCCCAGTTTGTTGTCTTTCCTTCTGAAAAATTTTTTAAGTAATCTGTACTCCCAACATGGGGCTTGAACTCATGACCCCAAAATCAAGAGTTACATGCTCCAGTGACTGAGCCCGCCAGTCACCTGTTCTTCTCAGTATGTTTTATTCTGATGACATTCTAGACCTTTTTCTGGAGAGTTCATATTTTCTCCTCTTCTGCTGAGGATGCAGTTTTGTAAACTACTTCTTCTGGCTCAGAAACTAAATTCAGACTTTTTTGCTTCCTCCAAGACTTCAGAATGATATGCTCTTCTGCTGCCAGAGGCTTTTAGAGGAACCATGCTGTTTCTTGGGCATGTTTATGCATATTCAGAGGATTTGTAGGGGCGCCTGGGTGGCTCTGTTGATGAAGCGTCTGACTCTTGGTTTCAGCTCAAATTATGATCTCACAGTTTGTGAGTTTGAACTCATGCTGACAGTATGGAGCCCGCTTGGGATTTTCTGTCTCCCTCTCTGCCCCTCTCCTGCTTGCTTCATCTCCCCCTCTCTTGAATTAACATTAAAAAGCAAAGGACGATTTATTTATTTATTATTTTGCCCCAGTAGCATCTGTGGATTGCCTTTGGCTATTTTCATGTCCTCCTTGGTATTCGGTAGAACCCCTTCTCAGCTCCTCTTTTAGTGACAGGTGGATGTCCACAGCTTCTAGCCTGTTTGCCAGTGGGTAGCAGCTTCATCTAGTGGGTTCTACTGGACCTGTGTGCAATCACTTACCCCTACCACTGCATTCTTTGGTAACAACAAATGAAAAACTACTGCCTTCCACACGCATCACCCCCTGAGTTTTACTTGGGTACTCTCTTCCTCCCAAGACACAGTGTGCAAGCCCCAATGCCATCACATCAGGCCTTTGATTTCACGGAGTGGGAGAGAGCCTCCAAATGCATGTAGACCAGTTTGGGGAGCTGTCGATTTCCTTGGCAAGCCTGTAATGGAGGCATGACTATTCAGTTTGCTGGTTACTAGAACCCTTTGATTTATTTTTTTAATGTTTTTTTTTATTTATTTTTGAGGGATAGAGAGAGACAGCACGAGCAGGGGAGGTCAGAGAGAGAGGGAGATACAGAATCCGAAGCTGGCTCCAGGCTCTGAGCTGTCAGTACAGAGCCTGACACGGGGCTCTAACCCACCAATCATGAGATCATGACCTGAGCCGAAGCCGGACGCTTAACCGACTGAGCCACCCAGGCCCCCTGTTTTTTTTTTCAATGTTTTATTTATTTTTGAGAGAGAGGGATAGCATGAGAAGGAGAGGGACAGAGAGAGTGGGAGACACAGAATCTGAAGACAGGCTCCGGACTCTGAGCCTGATGTAGGTCTTAAACCCACAAACAGTGAGATTATGACCAGAGCCTAAGTCGTATGCTTAACTGACTAAGCTACCTCGGCACCCCAACTCTTTGATTTCTAAGCCATGAGGCCAACAGTGGCAAGACTCAGTGTCTTCCTATTTTGTTTCAGGCTTTTGCTGCATGCATTGGCTACAGATTTTTTTTTTCTCATTTTGGTACTTGTCTTATCATTAGTAGAGATTTCTTCCAGATTCTCATAATGGGATGACTGTCAGGCTAATTTTTCAGTGATTTGGGGTCTTTTCTCTTTTTTCTGTCTTAGGAATTTTAGTGGAAAGCTGGACGAGGCTATGTTACTGGCTATTAGAGCAGAGGTTGGCAATCTTTTTCTGTAATGGGCCAGATAAATATTTTGAATATTGTGGTCCATATGACCTGTGTTTTAACTATGTAACTTTTAATAGCAGGAAAGCAGCATAGACAATTCCCTAAGTGAGTGGGTTTGGCTGTGTTCCATTAAAACTTTATTTACAAAAAATAGGACAACCAGCTGAAAACAGTCTGGAGCTAGATGGAGGTGATAGTTGTATAACAATGTGAACGTATATAATGTCATTAAACTGTATACTTAAAAATGGTTAAGATGGTAGGGCACCTGGCTAGTCCAACTCTT
Organism: Suricata suricatta; assembly: GCF_006229205.1. Classification (NCBI taxonomy): domain Eukaryota; kingdom Metazoa; phylum Chordata; class Mammalia; order Carnivora; family Herpestidae; genus Suricata; species Suricata suricatta. Next base: position 74,896,988 of record NC_043717.1, read on the forward strand.
GATTTTGGGTCATGTTATGATCTAAGGGATCATGGGTTCGAGCCAAATGTCAGCCTTTGCACTAACAGTGCAGAGCCTGCTTGGGATTCTCTCTCTGCCTCTTCCTGACTCACACTTGGTCTCTCAAAATAAATCAATAAACTTAAAAAATGGTTAAAAGGTAAATTTTATGATATGTATATTTTACCACATCCTCCAAAAAACCCACACATAACAAGATGACCCTACTTTGGCTGACCTTGAGTTTAGAGCAATTAAATCTAGTACAGAGGGGTGCCTGGGTGGCTCATTCAGTTAAGTGTCTTGACTTCAGCTCAGGTCATGATCTCTCAGTTTGTGGTTCAAACCCTACATCTGTCTGTGTGCCGACAGCTCAGAGACTGGAACCTGCTTTGGATTCTGTGTCTCCATTTCTGTCTCTTCCCTGCTTGTGTACTTGTTCGTTCTTTCTCTCTCTCTCTCTCAAATAAATAAATAAATAAATAAATAAATAAATAAACATTAAAAAATCTTTAAAAAATTAAATGTGTCCAGTAGGACAGTGACATTGTTTAGGAATACCTTAGTGAGTGGGTCAGGGTTCTGGGAAACTGCATTTCGTCCTGGTGACATCATCCTATGGTCTTTAGGGATAGAGAGACAAAGAGTTCATAGTCACGCTTTTTGGCATAAGGCTCAGACCAGGGATTTTCTCCTCCCGAGGCAACGTAAAAGCCAGCCAGTTCCTTCTTGGTAAGACTGGCGATGCTTCCTGTAGATGATGTGGTCTCTTCCCAGGGCTGGAAGATCCTAGCTTTTTGGTTATTAACCATAGCAGACTCACAGGATAAAGAAAAAAAAAGGAACAGCCACTGGTCGGAGTCTGCTGTTTCTGCATCTCTTTGCCAAGATTCCTGTGCCATCAGAATTCACTTGTCAGCTAGAGGCCTGAACCCTTCGCATCAGAAACAATGCTGATCTCAAGACCCAAGCCACTTTTTTTCTGACAGTGGTGTGGAGAGGATATTCCTGCTTGGTCCCCCTCAGCCTGACCAAGATGTTGAAAGAGCCCTAGGTCCAACCAGGGTCTTCCATCTGCTCTGGAGATCAGGTCTCTGGTGTGTTTAATGTTGTTCTTGGAGCAGAGTTAGCAAATCAAGGTCCATGTATATTACCTCTCCCCTGCCCACCAAGACCATCATGCAGTGGTTTGGAGTTTCCTGGTCTCTGTGTTATCCTGGCTGAAGGAGGGTGTTGTCACCACGTGGTGGCATGCACTCAACTCCCGGTTCCGTGTTTCCATGGATCCCAGCATCACAGAGCGCTCTTGAGTGCAGTCAGTCTCCTAAGTTTTCAGCTTACTCGTTGGCATCCTGGCTGCTGTGCTTTTGTTTTTGTTATTTTTTTAAGAGGGTGAAATTCTTGCTTTCCCGAGGGACTGGAAGCCTCTCAGGGAATCCAGCCTTTTGGAACTCTCCTCTGTCTGAGCTGGGGTATTTTGAAGAACCAAATGAAGGAAAAGGGAGTGGCTGTTAAGATTTCTCTGCTTTGGGTTGTGATCAGACAGCAGAGCTGTCTACGAGCACCCACGGCTTAACGCGCCTGATTATCCAAGTGTGTGCCGCCAGGGCTGGGGGGGCCTCAGAGCGTGAGTAAGACTGCCCCATAAAAGAAGTACACAGCAGAGAGCTAGCTCACATCTTCCTCCTCAGGAAGTGTACAGTGGCCCTTCGCCCACCCCCACTGCCGCTGAAACCCTTAAGTCTGCTCATTGTCATGTCCACATGGAGAGGAGTGAATGTGTGATACAAGTGGGATTATTTGGTCATAAGTATCTGCTGACTCAGTCTGGAGAGGATTTTGAAGGAGAAGAGATGAAATTTCATCCGTGCTGCTGAGAGCAAGGGGCGCGTTGCTGGCTGGAGGGAGGACCATAGGCCGGGTACGAGTCAAGGTAGGTGAGGGAAGCGCGGGGCTGGGTGAGGGGAATGAGGACAGCCTGACATGTGATCCTGGCTTTGTGGGAATGATGCCCTGTTGGCCTTTGGCCACGTGATCTTACATGTATCAGTAGCCCTGTGACCTTTTCTTTTTCTAGATCCGTCTGTATTGTACTTTCAGATTTTTAAACAGCAGGACTTCGAGCAGGGAGACTTCGATTGCTAGGACTGTCCTGAGTTAAGGAGGTGGGCTCAGGCTGAACTTCTTGTGTCTTAAGGTCTCAGAATGGCTGTACCATCTCAGCAGCCCCTTTTTGCAGTGCTCAATGGATCAGCCGCTCTGGGATCCAAAAGAGAGCACTCTTTTGGAACCTTTATCTCAGACGTAGCTGCATTTTGGCTTAGCTTTGAACTCATTACTGGAAAGGGTGTTTGGGAGACTGTTTCTGACTTGAGCAGCTTTATTGAGACTGTTCTTGGCAAGAGAGTGAAAGCCCTACACATGAATGCTGCAGATTCAAAAGGGAGGGACACCAGGAACCTATCAAATCTATAGTAAGTAGCAATTCAAGGTGACCAGTTTCTTGTCCTACACAGAACGCTGCTGCTCCGGTGTCTGCTTTCCAAGGAGCCATTAACTATCAGCTTGCTGCCTTGCATCCATATGTATTCTTTCTTTAAAGAAATTTTTAAAATTAAGTTTATTTTAGAGAGAGAGAATGCGCACATGAGAGCAAGCAACTGGGGGAAGGGCAGAGAGGGGGAGACAGAATCCAAAGCAGGCTCCAGGCTCTGGCCTCGAACCCATAAACCGTGAGATCATGTCCTGAGCTGAAGTCGGATGCTTAACCTACTGAGCCACCCAGGCACTGCAATGCATATTCCTTCTGAATGCTTGTAAGGGGAAAGATGCCTTTGGGCTGTTCATAGGCCGCCTCCTCTTGGGTACACACCAGAAGCTGCCTTCCTCCCCACATATACATATTAAATTTTGTTCTCTCTTGGGACCTTTGTTGCTGTCCTGGCCCATATTTTCTGATTTTGTTTCATTGCCCCAAACAAATCCTCTCCTGGAAATCTCTCTGGAAGTTTCTGGAGTGGGGACTGCTTTTATTTTATTTCATTTTTTTATCTTCTGGGGCAGCCTCGTCTTTAAACATGTGTTTGGATGTATATCACCTCCTGGTAAAAGTAATGCTGAAGATGCAGATAACATTTTGCATCCAGGAAAACATGGAAGGCATTATTCATCAGAAGAATGGGGACTGATCATTTTGGGCCTCTTTTTACTTTGTCAGCTTACCCAGTCCTTATGGAAGCTAAGATGGGTATCTTCTGTGCTATATATTGGGCACAAGCAATTCCAGGAAAAAACGAAAAAAAGCAGTACAGCAGAACAGATAAGGTTGGGACAAGATCTGTAGGCACTGTGAAGTAGGTAATGAAGAGATAGAAATACTTTATTCTTATAAAAGTAATCCATGATCACTGAAAGAAAAGCGTCACATGTTACAGAAAGCAATAATGTAGAAAATGAGAGTACCTGATGATTCCTTGGTTAATATGTTGGTATTATGTCCTACCCATGCTCTGTGAGAACATACCCATTTTTTAAAAAACAAATTTGGGGTTACTCTAGGTCTCTCCACAGATTAGATTTGTAATATACTCAGAGTTAATATACCATGATTGTTTCCCCATGTCACTGTGTATTCTTTTTTTTTTAAACCTTATTTATTTTGAGAGAGAGAATGAGTATGAGTTGGGGAGGGGCCGAGAGAGAGGAAGAGACAGAATCCCAAGCAGGCTCCGAGCTGTCAACGCATAGCCTCACTTGAGGCTCAAACTCAAGAAACCATGAGATCATGACTTGAGCCGAAATCAAGAGTTGGATGCTTAACTGACTGAGCCACCCAGGCACCCCAGGTATTCTTCTGATATGATTTCTAATGACTGCATGGTATTTGATATTTGATCATTTGGATGAACATAATATGATACATTTAAACAGTGCCCTGTTATGGAAACCAATTTGACAATAAACTATTATAAAAAAAAATAAACAGTGCCCTGTTATTCGACATTTGGTTTGAGGGATAATGTTTTAAAGGAACCTTAAGCAGTGCAGTGGAAGTAGATGGCTTAGGTTATATAGTTGTGGTTTGGCCACTTCTTGAGGCTTAAAGTCTCAGCCTTCATTTCCTCATTTGTAAAAGAATGCTGTGAAAAGTAACTGCTTCCTTGAGCGGTGGTAACAATTAGAAGAGCTGCTCCGTGTTAATTACTTAGCACCAATCCTATCATGGACTCAGTAATCAGTAAATCCTTTGGCTTGCTGCTTCACCTCTTGTTTACTTACCTCACTGTTAGAATTAGGGTCCCAGTGAATGAAAATTGTTTGGGTTCTGATAAGCAGAATTTGAGAATGAAAACTGTTTTCAGAAAAGTAGCCCCTTTTATTAGTTGAGTGCCTTCCACATAGGGGCTTTGGCCAACATTCTGGACTTCACAGGAAAAAATGTTCTGTACCCTCTGCAGTTGTGTGGCCCCATTTGGTCCGGAGGAAGCTGTTGGGAACCACCAGTTAAAACCAGTACTGTATTCTATGTTTAATACTTTATAAAGTATTCTATCTTTGTGTGCATCAGGCAAAGTCAGCCAAGGCTTCTTAGACTACCTTATTTTTCTTGTTTTTTGTTTAATTTTCCAAGTTTTTTTTTTCTGAAAAAAATTCAAACATGGAAAAGTGAACAAGGCAGTACACTGAATACTTGTATGCTCTCTACCTAGATGCAGCAATTTTTGTCATGTGTTCTGATACATCAGTTAAAACAATGAAAGATCCTGACCGCATTTTCTGCGACATATGACAGGGCTGTGGTGCAGAGCCTCACTCAGTGGGCAGAAAGTGTCCACTCTCAGCCCACGGGCCGATAGAAAAAGCGGGTCAGAGTGGAAGGACCCTGGGCTCTGAGAGAGTGGAAACAGATCTGTTTGTATAAGACAAATTATGTAAAGTAAATCTCAACACAGTTTCTGGCTGAAGGGAAAAGAGTAGATCCAGATGTCCATGAACATGGCAATGTATAGAATGACTTTTGATATGCAATTGAAAATATATAATGGTGAGATACATGAAGCAGAGCTACGTGTAACAGTATGGATAGGAAGAAGCAGCTGTGGTGAGGGGTGCCTGGGTGTCTCAGTGGGTTAAGCGTCTGACTTTTGATTTCGGTTCAGTAAGATCGCACCTTGTGTTGGGCTCCACTCTGAAAGCATAGAGCCTACTTGGGATTCTCCTCTTTCTCTCCCTGTCTCTGTCCTGTCTCTCTCTCTCTCTCTCTCTCTCTCTCTCTCTCTCTCAAAGAGGGACAAAGGGAAAGAGAATCTTAAGTAGGCTCCACTCCCAGTGCAGAGCCTGCTACTGGTCTCCATCTCACAACCATGAGATTACCTGAGCCAAAAGCAAAAGCCTGACTCTTAACAAATGGAGCCACCCAGGGGCCTCTCATATATTTTCAAATTTAATTATCATACCTTAAAGTTGAGTTTCTGGTGTACAGTTCTATAAGTTTTTTTCACTATATTTGTCTGCGTTTATATTATATATATTTTGCGTATCTATCTATAGTATATATATAAAATATATATTTGTATATTATATATGCATATATAAAATATATAAATACATGCCTAAGTATATATATATATATATATATATATAACATCTTAACCATATTTTAGTATACAGTTCAGTGGTATTAAGGACATTCAGTGTTATATAACCCTCATCACCATCCATGTCCAGAACTCTTTCCTCCTGCAAAAACTGAAATTCTGTATCCACTGAGCACTAACTCCCATTCCCTCTCCCCTCCAGCCCTGGCCACCATCATTCTACATTCTGTCTCTGTGATTTTTGACTATTCTGGGTAGGTGATTCATGTAAATGAAATCCTACAGTATTTGTCTTTGTGAGACTGGCTTATTTCACTTAACACTATGTCCCCAAAGTTCATTCGTGTTGTAGCCTGTGTCAGAATTTCCTTCCTTTTTAAGACAGAATAATATTCCATTGTATGTGCATATCACATCTTGTTTATACATTCATCTGTAGATGGGACGCTTGGGTTGCTCCCACTTCTTAGCTATTTTAAATAATGCCGCTATATAACAGGTGCACAAACCATCATTTAGAGACCCTGCTTTCAGTTCTTTTGGGTATCTACCCAGAAATGGAATTGCTGGATCATATGGTGATTTTATTTTATTTTTTTTTTAAGAACTGCTGAACTTCTTTACACAGCTGCTGTATTGTTTTACATTCCCAGCAATGGCATACATGGTTTCCAATTTTTCCACCTCTTTGCCAACATTTGTTTTCTGTGGGTGTTTTTTTGATAGCAGGCATTATAATGGTGTTAGATAGTATCTAATTGGGATTTTGATTTGCATTTCATTGTCTAACTTCCCATGTGATTTCTTCTTTGATCCATTGGTTGTTTGGGAGTGTATTATTTAATTTTTACACATTTGAGAATTTTTACATTTTACTTCCATTATTGAATTTTAACCTGATAATGTTGTGGTTAGAGAAGATACTTTGTTATGATATCTCTCTTTTTGAATTTATGGAGACGTAATTTATGGCCTAACATATGGTCTATCCTGGAAAACGCCCCATGGACACTTGAGGTGAATGAATTTGGTATTGCTGGATAAAGTGTTTTGTATATATATGTCTGTTAGACCTAGCTGGTTTATTGTGTTGTTCAAGTTCTCTTTTTCCTTGCTTCCCTTCGGTCTGACTATTCTGTTATTAAGAGTGAGGTACTACTGAAGTCTCCAACTAGTTTTTGCTTCATATATGCTGATGGTCTGTTAAGTATATAAATGTTTATAATTATATCTTTTTGCAACATTGAAACTTATTAATAAATAATATCCTCCCTTGTCTCTTGTAAGCTGTTTTGATTTACACTATATTGTGTCTAATATTAGTATAGCCACCCCTGCTTTTTTTTTGGTTACTGTTTACATGGGATATCTTTTTCCATCCTTTCAACCTCTTTGTGTTTTATTTTTAAAAGTTTATTTATTTGTTTTGAGACAGAGAATGCACGAGTAAGGGAGGGACAGAGAGAGAGGGAGAGAGAAGAATCCCAAGCAGGCTCCCTACTGTGGGATGGAGCATGGTGCAGGGCTCAGTCTCATGAACCATGAGATCGTGACCTGAGCCAAAGTCTGATGCTTAACCAACCAAGCTGCCCAGGTGCCCCATATATTAGCTTAATTTATTTTATTTTTTTACTTTTTATTAAATTTGTTAATGTTTATTTATTTTTGAGAGAGAGACAGAGCATGAGTGGGGGAGAGGCAGAGAGAAAGGGAGACACAGGATCTGAAGCAGGCTCCAGGCTCTGAGCTGTCGGCACAGAGCCCTACACAAGGCTTGAACTCATGAATCGTGAGATCATGACCTGAGCCGAAGCCGGATGCTTAACCAACTGAGCCACCCAGCCGCCCCTGTATTAGCTTAATTTAAATGACATACATAATGTTGTTCCTTTATAGCTTAATCCATACCCCTTTCAGGTATTGGTTAGAAAGTTACATCTTTATGCAGTGTGTGCCTCCAAGCCTAGTTATTTTCAAATGCATTAGTCTCTTAAATTATGTAGAAAACAAAATGTGGAGCAACAAACCAAAATTACAGTAATACTGGTTTTTACACTAATAATTGTGTTTTTTTACTGTATTAATCTCTTAAATTATGTAGAAAAAAAGGGGTGTTATAAACTCTTGTTATGATAATACTAGCTTTTATAATTGCCCGTCTATTTACCTTTACCACAATGTTTATTTCTTTATGTGGCTTCCAGTGATGGGCTGGTGTCCTTTTATTTCAGTCTGCAGGACTCCTTTAGCATATCCCTGGTAACCACTAATTAGTTCTCCTTCACTACACTTTTGTTTAGGGCATGTCATATACACGGAACCCTATAGTATGTAACCTTTTGAGACTGACTTTATTTGCACAGCCTTAAGATTCATCTCTGTTCTTGTAGGCATCAGTTGTTCATTCACTGTTTTTGCTGAGTGGTTTCTCTCGTATCTATGTACCATAGTTTGTTCATCGTTTCACCCCTTGAAGGGCTGATTCTAGACTGGCTACTATGACTAGAGGTGCTGTGAACATCTGTGTGGTGTTTTTTGTGTAAACAGATTTTCATTAAAGTAGGGTACATGTGTAGGAGCAGGATTATTGGGTAAAATGATAAGATTATTTTTGTAAAATTTTTATAAACTTCAGAAGAAACTCCCAGCTATTTTCCAAATTGCTGTTACATTTCCACCAGCTTTGTATTATGGGAGTTCTTGTTTCTCTACAGTCTCTCCAACTTCGCTATTGTTAGTATTTCTGTTTTAGCATTTCTTATAGTTGAGGAGCTGTACCTTATCGTGTTTAGTTTACATTTCCCTAATGATATGGAACATCTTTCAATGTGCTTATCTTCCACCCATATATGTTTTTTGGTGAGATGTCTGTTCAATTTTTCTTGGGTTGCTTGTTTTTTTATTATGGCGTGTTGCGAGTATTCCTTATATATTCTGGATGAAAATCCTTTGTTGGGTATGTTATTTGCATATATTTTCTCCCATTCTACCACTTGTCTTTTCTTTTTTGTCAAAGTGTCTTACACAGAGTGGAAATTTCAAATTTTGATTAAGCTCAGTTTATCATTTTTTCAATGTTTTAGGTTTTTGGTGTCCTGTTTACGAACTGCTTGCCTAACTAAAGGTCATGGAGATTTTCTGTGTGTGTGTGTGTGTGTGTTTTCTATAAAAGTTTTATAATTTTACATTTTCTGTTTAGAATTGTAACTTAGCTTTTATATAAAGTGTAGTTTAAGTTAAATGCATTATTTTATATATTATGTCCCATTACTTTAGTACGATTTTATTGAAAAGGCTATGGCTTTTTTCCACTGAATTGCTTTTGCACTATAGTGAAACATCAAATCAGTACGTCACAGCAGGTCTGTTTCTGAACTACTCTTTTTCACTGACTGATGTGTCTTTTCTTGGCCAGAATTGCATTATTTTGATTGCTATACCTTTATAGCAAGCCTTAAAATTTGGTAATGTGATTCTTTCATCTTTCTTCTCCCTTTACAAAATTATTTTAGCTCTTCTAAGTTTCTTTACTCTTCCATATACATTTTAGAGTCAGTTCATCTGTATCTGCAGAATATTCTGCTGGGATTTTGGTCAGAATTGCATTGAATCTATAGATAGCTTTGGTGAGAATTGACCTCTTTGCTATGTTAAGCCTTTCCCGAAAGTCTTTGGGCATGGTATGTCTATTTATTTAGGTCCTCTTTGATTTCTTTAATGACCTTTTTACAGTTCTCAGCACACAGAATCTGTACAAATTTTGTTAGATTTATACTTAAGTATTTCAGTTTAGGGGGAGATACTGTAAATACTACTTTTAAAAAAATTGTTTCCAATTTCACACTGTTATTATATAGAAATATTATTGATATTTATGTGTTGACCTTGCAATCCTACAACCTTGCTAAAATCATGTGTCAGTTCTAGCAGTTTCTTTTTGTAGACCCCTTGAGATTTTCTACATATATAATCATGTTCTTTGCAAATAGGGGCAGTTTTATTTCTTCCTTTCCAATCTGTATTCTTTTTGCCTTACTGCACTAAGACTGTCAGCATGATGTTGAGAGTCGGTGTCCTTGTCTTGTTCCTGATGTTAGCCTTCAGTCTTTCACCATGAATTATGATGTTGGGCATAGCCTTATTTTCAGATGTCCATTCTCAGGTTGAGGAAATTCCCTCCTATTCCTAGCTTGTGGGTGTTTTTCTTTTTTTAATCATGCATACATTGTGGCAAATATCTTTTTTGTATCAATTGCTATGGTCATGTACTTTGTATTCTTTTCACTGTTAACTTGGTGGAATTTATTAATTGAATTTCAAATACTGAACCAACCTGTCATTGCTAGGACAAACCGCACTTGGTCACAGAATGTTATTCTTTTTAAATTGCTGCATTAGATTTGCTAAAATTTTACTGTGGGTTTTCATGTCTGTGTTCATGAGGGATATTGGTTTAGTTTCAGTTTTCTTTCTTTTTAACTTTATTTGTCTGGTTTTGTTATCTGCATTATAATGGCCTCATAAAATGAGTTGAGAAATGTTTCCTGTTTTATTTTCTGAACAAGACTGTGTAAATATTTGGTAGACTTAGTCACTGAAACCATCTGAGTCTGGAGATTTCTTATTCAGAAGATTTTAACTACAAATTCAATTTTTAAATGATATATTTTTGACTGAAACTTATTAGTTTCAGGTATACAACATTATGATTTGATATTCTTATAGATTGTGAAACATCATAATAAATCTAGTTAACATCCATTACCACGCATAGTTATAAGTTTTTTGTGATAATTTATTTTTTAAAATGTTTATTCATTTTGTTTTTGAAAGAGAGAGACACACAGAGCACGAGCAGGTGAGAGGCAGAGAGCGAGGGAGACACAGAATCTGAAGCAGGCTCCAGGCTCTGAGCTGTCAGCACAGAGCCTGATGTGGGGCTCAATCGCATGAACTGTGACCTGAGCCAAAGTTGGACGCCTAACTGACTGAGCCACCCAGGCACCCTGATAACTTCTTCTTTTAAAAGTGTTTTAAAGTTTATTTATTTTGAGAGAGAGAGAGAAAAAGAGACCATGTGTGTGGGAGGGGCAGAGAGAGAGGGAGAGAGAGAGAATCCCAAGCAGGCTCTGCACTGTTAACACGGAGCTTGATCCTGGGCTTGAACTCACGAACCATGAGATTATGAATGAGCTGAAGTCAGATGTTTAGCCAAATGAGCCAGCCAGGTACCCTAAGCTTGTTATTTTATTGAAGGCAGATACTATGTGTTATACTGATCTCCTTTTTCCTACAGCCCCTGGAACAATGTCAGACACATAGTAATGGATTGATTAATATTTGTAGAACTAAATTTAATGATAGGAACTGACCTGGAAGAGAATTAAACCCATGACATTTGCCATATTGCCCCAGCTTCTTACCAGTGAAGCTAATTTAGCTCAGTATCCTACACAAAAACAAAAAGGCTGACAAAATATTTGTGACAATAGTAATGGCCAAGAGAGATTTATGAGCATGACTAACTGAAGAGAAATCTGTATCTAAGTTGTGCTGTTTGGTTCTGGCCTTCAGTTTGTCTATTTGCTTTCTATGGACCTCCTTTTTGTACTTTGGATTTTTTTTAACAATTTAACTCTCACATGATTTCCTTTTTTCTCCTTGCCCCCTCTCCTTTATATCTTGAAGCTTTAGGCAAAGTTTTCACCATTTATTTACCAACCACATATATGACTCTTCCAATATACAATGTGCTCTTCTAACTACTTCAACATATTAACTTCTTAGAACAATCCTATGAGTTGGGTACTATCGTTGTTCTCATTGTACAGGTGATGTAACTCCCAGAGGACATTCTAGTGGCCCATTATCCATTTCCCATACCCAAAAGAGATTTGGGTGGCAGGAGGGAAGTGGATATAAAGTGAGAACAAAAGCCTTTGCCTTTCATATGGCCAGTCCCTTACCTGTAGGGCTGTGCTTAGGGTCTAGGGAGGACAATACAAGTGTATAATCGGGACAGTTTTGCTACAAAACATCCATGGGGTTCTATTGCCCTTAGGCATGGCCCTCTCTCCCCTTAGGCAGTCCAGAATTTTTTCCTACCTGGCCTACAGTCTGACTCTCTCTCTTCCCACTAGCCTATAGTCTGACTGACCCTGTCCCTCTGTCTCTACAATCTGACTCTCTCTTTCTCTCTCTCTCTCTCTCTCTCTCTCTCTCTCTCTCACAGACACACACACATACACAGAACATGTACAATGTTCATTGTTCATATCTTGGATTTAAAGCAGGATATAAGTGGCAAAAACAGTCTCAAAAGTTGGTGATACCTGAGTGTGACCTCTCCCTCTGACTCTTGCTGCCTCTGTGATTTGTGGCAAGTCATATAGTCACTTAGTGCTTTGGTTTTCTCAGCTGTGAAGCTAAAGAAGATGATAATGATTATAATAAAAATTGATGGATAAATGAGATGATGCACCGGGGTTCTTAACCCAGAGGTTGGCACATAGAAATGCTCTATACATGCTAGATCGTTTTGTTATTATTGATATGTAACACCTTCTCATACATTAGAGATAAGCCACTCTTTGGCATATATGTAGCTTATAGAACTGAATTTGGGGATCTAGAACAGACTTGTCTTTAGGAATCTAATAGTTGTTTTGAATCTCTGTTTTAAAATTTTTATTTACTTTTTAAGTAATCTCTGCACCCAACATGGGGCTTGAACTCATGACACTGAGATCAAGAGTTACATGCTTCACTGACTGAGCCAGCTAGGCGCCCATGTTTTTGCATCTTGATGTTGGTTTTATTTTCTTTATTTTTGGCCTTCCATGGGCCCTTGGAATCAATTCCATCACCCTCATGATTTCACTTCTGGTGCCCAGATATCTTTTTGGCCATGTGTACATGGCAGTATACTTTTAAGGCCAGTGGCAAAGCCTGGCACCAGAGTCCAGCTTTACCTGGACTCTTAATGTGATGTTTGCCTCTCCCAGGGTGAACATTTATCCTGTGGCTAAACAAGAATATTTATGCCTGAGGCCTCTCATAGGCGGGCCCCGAGACAGAGGTAGGCCAGGCCTGGAATGGCTGATAATGACCCGTGACCTAAGCTCTTGAGGCTTGAGCAAGAATTCTCAGTAATCAGTTTCTCAGAGCACAGAGTGCCCCCCTCGATTGACCATGTTGTAAAAGCATGGTCCCCTGGCCAGCCCTGGGAGGTGGGGGTGACACTGCATTGGTGTCCCTTTTGGATACCTCCTCCCTTTTGTGGACCACGCCAAGTCATGCTAAACTGTGGGACTGTGAGGGCTTGGCGTGGCCTCAGAGCATTCTCCCCTTGACCACCCCGCTGAAAGCATATGGAGCATTGGCTAGGGAATAAATAAGGTGGTTTTCCTGAAACTCAAAGGGAGTTTGGAAACATGAGCCTGTCTGACTCTTCATCTGAGGTCTTATTTGGGAGGGTCGGGGGGGAAGGGAGCTCTGGCGTCAGGTAGCAAGAGGGATCTAGGAGTTTGGGGTCTGGAGTTAGAGAAACCTGGGTTTGAATCTTGGCTTTTCTATCTTGAGTGTGTCGTGAACCAGGCCAATTTGCATCTCTGAACTCGGTTTCCTCCCCATCAAACGGGAAAAGAAGTAATTGTACCTGTCTCATAAGATTGCTGTCAGAATGAAGTGAGAGAGTTCATGTCAGGCAGTTAAGGAGATACGTGCTGAGATTATGTTAAGGGCACATTGCCACCATCCTCATAGCATTGGTAACAATAGGCAACAGTAATGAACAGACTAGGGGAAGTGAATAACTACCTTTGGGCTTTAGTGCTGTTCTCATGGGTCTCCTTGTAATATCTCTGAGTCTTAGGCACACATCTGTGAGCTTCGAGAGAGTGCCTGAAGTTCTTGGGGACCTTCAGAGTATGGACTGCTTTCCTACTCAGGACATGGGAGAAATCCTTGTATTGTGGGGCTGCTTGTGAGTGTGTGTGTGTGTGTGTGTGTGTGTGTGTGTGTGTGTGTGCAAGAGAGAGACAGAGAGAGACAGAGAGCGAGCACGCTAACATCTTGAGGTCCCAAAGGCCTGTTGACTCAGTGATTGTGTGCCTGACCCAGCAAATCCACTTTCCTTCAGGAGGAGAACTGACATTCTTGACTTCTCCCTCAGTTTAAAACTTTTTTTTATGTTTTTTTAATTTATTTTTGAGAGACAGAGAGAGAGAGCGTGAGCAGAGGAGGGTCAGAAAGAGACAGAGACATAGAATCTGAAGCAGGCTCCAGCTCTGAGCTAACTGTCAGCACAGGGCCTGACATGGGGCTTGAACCCACGAACGTGAGATCATGACCTGAGCCCAACTCAGACCCTCAACAAACTAAGCCGCCAAGGTGCCCTCCAATTTGGTTTTTCTTGACTTATAAAAGATTTGTAGTATGTATTTCAACAAGTCTGGTATTAGGAAATAGTATTATTACTGTTGCTGGAGACCGGTGGTTTTCTTCATCTTTGTCTTCATCTTCATCTTCTTCGTCTTCATCTTTGTCATCTCCTCCCCCTCCCCCTCCCCCTCCCCCTCCCCACCCCCTCCTCCTCCTCTTCCTCCTCCTTCTTCTCGCCCCATTCTCTTTTTTGTTTTGCTTTGAAGTCACAAAATCCAATCTGGAAAATCAATCAAAGAAAGACTAGAAGGCCACCACTTCTGCCATCCCCACCTCCTGCAGTAACCCTGAAGACATTTCTTTTTTTTCTAAATTTTTAAAATATTTATTTATTTTTGAGAGAGAAAGACAGAGTGTGAGTTGGGGAGAGGCAGAGAGAAAGCGAGACACAGAATCTGACGCAGGCTCCAGGCTCTGAGCTGTCAGCACAGAGCCCAACGTGGAGCTCAAACTCATGCCGGTCATGAGATCATGCCCTGAGCTGATGTCAGATGCTTACCCCAGTGAGCCATCCAGGCACCCCCACTTTAAAAAAAATTTTTTAATGTTTATTTTTGAGAGGCAGAGAGACAGAGAGAGCGAGTAAGCGAGCTGAGGACGGGCAGAGAGAGAGAGGAAGACCCAGAATCAGAATCTAAGAACGTATTGGAACACAGTTGACAAAACACTGTGTTCGGTTTGCCACATTGACTCGCCTTTTTATGCCTAGGCTGCTGTTTGGGTATAAGGGATTGGATATGGATTTGTAAATAAACAAGCATGTTATAAAAAAGAGTGTCTTATACTCCACTGCACTAACAGGGCAGTTGCCTCGTATAACCCCTCTTTTCGACGGTTGCCTGAGCCACAGCGCCTGAAGCTGTTGATTGGGACTGATTGGAGGCTTAGGGAGTGCAGAGCTCATTATGGAATGAAGTAGTGTAGCCAAAGCTCATTCAGGGAGCATTTGGGGAATTTTGAGGCGGTGGGCAGAACATTTCATTAGTGCAAAATGTGCTGTTTTCAATTTATTATGCGTGTGTGCCAACACCGGTGCCATTTTACACAGAGAGCCACTTGTTGACATGTTCTCCCATATGGCGTGGCATAACTGGACCCATTTTTGCCTGTATTTGCAGCAGAGTGCAAATGTGACCTGGATTTTTATCTGTTGTTCCTCTCCAGGCTCCAGATGCATATGTTGAATGGAGCACTTCTGGCCCTGCTGTTTCCTGTGGTAAATACCCGGCTGGTAAGTTGCCTCTTCTAGAAACATGCCAACAATGTACAGAGCGGTATTTGCTCGCTCCTTCACTATCCAGTTCTTCCCTTCATCCTTAGCTCATGTGCCCATGTGAGTGTTAAATTATCTATATATTTAATATTGAGGTTTGACACAGCTGTATTTAGATGCAGTGCAGCTTGGTAGTTAAGGGTGGGAGTATTTGATAGAACTCTGGGGTTGCATTAAGAGTTGAGGCCAGAACCTGGATAGACCGACAAAGTCTACAGGAGCTCTTGGACAGTTCTGATGGAGAGACGGGGGGCTGGGAGACTCACTTAATTACAGGTTTCCAGATGTTCGGAGGGGCTTTAGTTTGGACTCAGCCACATTGGCCCAGAATAGTCTGATGGGGAGCCTTAAAGCTTGTCTGCTCTGGAAGAGGCCCATTGGGAAAGAATTAAATTATTTCCCCCATTCATGCAAACCCGCAGGGCAGTCTGGGCCACCGCCCCCCCATCCACTGCAGTGGAGCAAGTAGAATCCCAGTGTGGCAGGGGGCTGGTTGATAAATGGGCATAGAGAGAAGTGGGAGCTATAAGGTTGGGGTGGCAGAGCCCTGTCCTCAGACTCCCTCATGTGGAACCGTGGAAGGATTAGCCGGCCATGTTAGAAAGCACAGGAAAAGAAATCACATGTAAAAACCTTGCTACTGCTTTCTGTTTTCATGACTTAAATTTGCTTCATGCGTTAAGATCACAGTTTAAACCTCACAATGCTAATCCTTCCTCTTTGGATAGCATTTTATACTTTATGGGGTCTTTTCACCTAAGAGATACAATAATAAGGGCAAGTATTATGGCCTCTTGTTATGGAGGAAGAAACTGACGTTCAGGGAGTCACACAAGTTCTAAGTGGCAGAGTTAGGAATGGAGAAGTCTCTAGATCTTAGAAGCACAGCTCTCCTTCACTCTCTCCAAGGATGTTTTCACATCTTCCTCACAGATACTCACGTATACCCTTATGATTCATCTGTTTCTAAGTGCATATTGTACATCAATAGAAGTTAAAAGAAAAAGCATTCATCTAAAAGCAGTGATCTTGAGCCCAGGCTCAAAATTTTGCTCCAGGCTCACCCAGGGGTACTTAAAAAAATCAAACAAATGAACAACAGCAACAACAAAAACAAACAAAAACCACTGATGCCTTGGAGCATCTGAGTTCTTGTTCTATGACACAGCCTGGGTAGAGTGTTTTTAAAAAACTGTTTCTAACGTGGAGCTGAGGTTGAGGACCACTGATTTTGTGCAGTAGCCCTGAAACTGAACGTCCATAGCAGTCCATCTGAGGAAATGACTAAAATACGCAGCTTGCCAGACCTCACCTCCAGAAGGTCTGATTTAAGAGGATTGGGGATGATGCCAGGAAATGAGTATTGGTAATAAGCCCCAAAGTAATGTCGATTGCTGGGGTCGTCAGGCCACGTTGGAGAATCAGCATTCTAGGTGATCATAATTCCAAGGAACTCCAAATGTCTGAGGACCAGCCTCATGTGGGTGCATCCTCTTAGAAATGCTAGAATTTTACTTATTAGTTTATTTTTATTTTTAAATTTTATTCTTATTTTTTATTTAAATCCAAGTTAGTAATAATGATTTCAGGAATAGAGTTTAGTGATTCACCACTTCATTGTAACACCCAGTGCTTATCCCTTCTTAATGCCCTTCTTAATGCCCATCACCCATTTAGCCCATCCCGCCCCACCTTCCCTCTGTCAATTCTCAGTTTGTTCTGTTTTTAAGAGTCTCTTATGGTTTGTCTCCCTCCCTGTTTTTTTTAAATGTTTTTATTTATTTGTTTATTTACATTTTTAAATGTTTATTTTTGAGAGAGAGATAGTGTGCGAGCTTGGGAGGGGCAGAGAGAGGGAGACACAGGATCTGAAGCAGGTTCCAGGCTCTGAGCTGTCAGCACAGAGGCCAGTGTGGGGCTCCAACCCACGACCTGTGAGATCATGACCTGAGCTAAAGTAGGACACTTAACCGACTGAGCCAACCAGGCGCCCATTTTCCTTATATTTGAGAGAGAGAGAGAGAACAGAGCATGAGCACAGGAGGGGGAGAGAGGGAGACACAGAATTTGAAGCAGGCTCCAGGCTCTGAGCTGTCAGCACAGAGCCTGACATGGGACTCAAAGTCATCAACTGTGAGATCATGACCTAAGCAGAAGTCAGACACTTAACCAACTAAACCACCTACGTGGATCTCCCTCTCTGTTTTTATCTTATTTTGGCTTCCTTTCCCCCATGTTCATTGGTTTTATTTCTTAAGTTCCACATATGAGTGAAACCATATGATATTTGTCTTTGTCTTTCTCTGACAGACTTATTTCACTCAGCATAATACATTCTGGTTCCATCCGTGTTGTTGCAAGTGGCAAGATTTCATTCTTTTTGATGGCTGAGTAATATTCCATTCTGTGTGTGTGTGTGTGTGTGTGTGTGTGTGTGTGTGTGTGTGTACTGCTGCTATAAACATTGGGGTAGAAATGCAGAATTTTAGGCCCCTACCTCAGACCTCAGAATCTGCACATTTTAACAGGTGGCTAACAGGGCCTTCATGCTTTCTTCCACAGAGCCCAAAGCATCTCATAGACAGACTGGAGAAACTCCCGAAGTGGGGAATGCCAGGGTGGGAGAAGGACAGGCAGGATTGTCTTTGTCATGATAGGCCGGGCACACACAGCTCAGTATTCTTGTGCGAGCCAGGATCAGCAGGCACGGGCTGCTGACATAGGCACCTTTGCTTTCCTTTCCGCATTCCCCGCAAAATACAACATGCCTGACTTTACCCGAGTCCTTCAGCTTTGGTCTCAGAGCTATAGGGGATAGTACCCAAGAACTGTGCAAAGCAAACAAATTTAAACGCTATTCTTCATTCGCACAGGGATATTGGAGCCACGCTGTGGATGTACCGTACTAAGGCAGAGAAATGGCTCCGATGCTCTCTTATCCTATCTGTCTGCTCACCCTGTCACTGTTTTCTCATATTGAGAGGTCAGGCAGATGAAAAGCTGCTTCCCTTCTTCCTTTTCAGCAGTTCTGGCAGATTCTCGGTAGGCCAGTTGACACGTCTGGAGTGCTTACTACGCACCTGGTACTGTTCTAAGTGTTCTGCATGCGCTAATATATTTGATCCTCACAATAAACTTCTGAGGCAAGGTCCTGTTCATTATTCCCCAGATCAAGATGCCAGCGGGGTTGGTTTTTTCTGAAGTCTCTTTCCTTGACTTGCAGATGGCTGCCATCTTGATGCCTTTTCACATGGTCTTTTCCCTGTACACACACATCTCTGGTGCCCCTCTGTGTATCCAAATCGCCCCTTCTTGGAGGGATATCTGTTCGATTGGATTAGGGCCCACCTAATGGCCTCTTTTTAAGTGAATCACCACTTTAATGGAGATATTTCCAAATGTAGTGACATTCTGAGATTGAGCCTTGAACATATGAATTTTGGTGGGGACACAGTTCAGCCCATTACAGCTTTACTACTCTGTATAGAAAACAATATTTCTCTTTCATTCCCTCTTTTCCTCCTTTCCTCCCTACCTTCCTTCTTCCCATCTCTTTCTCTCTCTCCCCTTCTTCCCCTTTCTCATGGCAGATTTGCTATTACAGTTGTTATAACACTTAATACTTTCCAAATAGGTATCAAGCTATAGCCAACCAGCTCATCAAGAATGTTCAAGTAACTTTCCTTAACCTTGAAATTTCTTTGATGAGCTCTCTCTTAATGAGCGATTCTAATCACTCTGGTAAATAACCTTGGTGCCCTTTTTCTAAAATGAAGCTGAAAAGAGCTCCCGTGGTGGCTCCATTTGCTTGTGCCTTTGCAACTGGCTTTGCCTTGATTTTCTTAGATAGTTGGGATCCCTCAGAGGCTACTTCTGCCCATTAGGACTTTTTGTTTTGTGATCCCTTTAGTTGAGCACATATTGAGTAAAAATAAGATTCAGGAATATAAGCAACTCTTAAGCCTGATGATCCAGTTAGGTAAGAACCCAGCTTTTGACTTCTCTTTCACTCTTTTTTCTTTTTTGTATAATTTTTAAAGTTTATTTATTTATTTATTTTGAGAGAGACAGAGACCACGCAGGTCGCAGAGGGGTAGAGAGAGTGGGAAAGAGAATTCCAAGCAGGCTCCGCACTGCCAGTGCCGACTCCAGTGCGGGGCTTGAACCCACGAAGCTGCGAGATCATGCATGACCTGAGCCAAAACCAAGAGTCGGACACTTAACGGACTGAGCCACCCAGGTGCCCCAAAAGGATTTTTTTCTGCTTCTCCTCCTCCCCCACCTCCTCTTCCTCCTCCTCCAGGCCCAGTGTGGGGTTTGAATTCACAAATCCAATACCAAGACTAACATGCTCTACTGACTGAGCCAGCCCGGTGCCCCTCTTTTGCTTTTTGTTCTTGACCCTTTACCTTTTTAATCTTTGTTGTTGTTGTTATTGTTGTTCATGAGCAATAATATAAAAACAAGGAAAAAAAGGATGAGCAAGTGTGTGTGTGTGCCAGAAACAGCGTTCTATATACGCTCATATATATATATATATAAAGACAGAGAAGGAGGGAGGGAGTTCCAGGAAGTTGCCACTGTCAGCTAAAGCTGACTGGTCATCAGTGAATTTCTATTTGCTGTACTTAGTCCTGTGACTTCCTGGCACCAGAATATGCAGACCGGCTAGAGAATGCCCGGCTCCCAGTTTCTCCTGGTTCTCCATCTTACAAGCTGACACCTTAGAGGAAGGACCACATATTCCAATGGGTCATGTTTTAAGGAAGAGCTCTTTACTGCCAGGATTCTGGAGAAGGTCTTTTCCTGGCTTCAGGTGAAGTGTCGTAAGGGGTATTTCTCTTCTTGGAGGGAAGGAGGAAAAATGCATCATGGAACTATTGATTATTAGATTAGCAGGGAGCTGAAATCCTGTCCAGTCTCATCTTCTAGAGGGAGTTTTTAGAAGGATAAATGCCTTGCCTAGGAAGCTAAGGTAGGTGGCCCCTAAAATCTAGATCTCCTGACTCAGACTTCAGAGCCGTTTTCCTATTTTATGACTGGAGTTCAGGGCAAGTTTGAAAGCTGGTGAGCCCAGATGCTGGAGATGCTTCTTAGCTTCTGTCCATCTAAAAGAGTTGGGCCATCGGTTTCTTTGAGAAGCTGAAGAAGACTGTAGAGCCTCTTCCTAGATAAACACACAAACACAATTTGGCAGATAATTTCAGGTGACTCTCCTCTCCTGTCTCCCCTCAACGGCTACCTCATCTGTGGATCCCATGTTAAGATCCCCTCCTACCCCAGCCGGCTGTAGTCCATGGCTCAAAGAATAGACGTACCGCCTAGTTAATGAACTCCTTGTTATAGCCAGTGGCTTTCGGGCTGGTGGTGATGCTGGCTTTTTTATCTGTGCCTGTGACTTAGCAAAACATACACATTCCAGGCTAAAACACTTTCTGGAAAGTGAAAGCCAAGAGGTGGGAGCTCAGTAGGGTACCCATGGAACCTGGTTACATACTAGGTCCTCATTTCCATCTCTTACCTTGCAATGTTGGTGATCTAGTCCTCAGAGCAAGACACTGGGCATCAGCTACATCTCCAGCCCTGTGCCTTTTGTCCTCAGAGGTCCAGGAGAGTTCCTTCTGAATGTAGAGTGTTCTGAGCAAGGGAGAGTGGAAACAGAAAACAAACATAAGACCCTGTATCCACCTCCTTCCCAGACTGATGACTCTAGCCTGGCCTATATATATATATATATTTTTTTTTTTACAGCCATCTGCCTTCTACTAGAATAATAATAAGGACGGTAATGATTCTTTTCATCATGCTCCTTTTTTCTTCAAGGCCCAAAGCCTCGAGTATAATTATCTCATTATCAAAATTGTCCAATATTATGTATCCCTGTTGATCTCTCATGTATTCTTTTTTCCTCTCCTTTCCCATCCCCCACCCCTGCCTTTTGTCCAGTTCCTGTTTTGTGAGAGATGGTTTTCTTGAATGTCCCTCACTCTGAGACTGAGTGGAAGAAGCTATTAATGGTTTTTTCATTACTGGGGCAGGTCCCTGGCATCCACAATCATTATCTTAATGTTCTTCAGACACAGCCTTGCCACAGGCACACCTTGTCCCCATGTGGGCTGCTTGGGAAACTTCGCTTTCACCAGGGCAAATGGGGTTGAGAATCTTACTGTTTCCTAATTGGCACATTGAAATGTGCTAATTGACCTAGAAAAGTTACTTTGGTGACGGGCAAAATAACCATTTAAGAAAGTTATAGTTTGAATCTTGGACCTGAACTAGGGACAGAATGTCCCTTTGCTTCCCTGAGAGCACTTAAAAGATAAAAAGCTTGGTTTTAGAAGAGGCCTTCACATTTTGAAGAATTGATTTGGTGAAAATTGCCTCAGCCTTCTGTAAAGTTCAGTGTGTTTCTGATGAGATGAAACCAAATACTAGGGATTGTTCTAGAATATGTCTAATAGCTGCCTTTAAGATTAATCTTTCTTCTAAAGTTTATTTATTTATTTTTTGAAAAAGAGAGTATGCACAGGGGAGAAGTAGAGAGAGAATGGGAGAGAGAATCCCAAGCAGGCTTGGCACTAACAGCACAGAGCCTGATGCAGGACTCACACTCACGAACTGTGAGATCGTGACCTGAGCCGAAGTCAAGAGTCAGATGCTTAACTAACTGAGCCACTCAGGTGCCCCAAGATTAATCTTTGAGAGCCTCTTATCCTCCATGAATCTACCCCAAAGATACAGTCCAGATTATCATTGAGCAGCTTCTGGTATTATGTATTGTACATATGCTGCAGGGAATGCAGAAACAGCCAAGGATGTGTTCCTGGCTCTCAAGGAACTTGCAGTTTAATTAGAAAGATGAGGCATAAATTATGACAGTATTAAGACTGAAATCATGAAAATGCATATCACAAGGCAGTTCATGCTGAATTGCTAAATTGCAATTGTTCCAACTTCTAAGATGGGAAGAAGATTAATATTAGCATTGATCAGGCACCTGCTATATGCCAGGCAATTTACATGTATTACCATTTAACTCACACAAGAGTCCCATTTTACATATGAAGAAATTGGGGTGCATAGAAGTTTAAATGGCTTGCCCAGAGTTATGTGGTTTCTAATATGCTACAGCTGAATGCACTACCTCTTGGAGAGATCAGTGGGTTAAGTGGTCCATAAAGGCTTCACAGAGAAATAAAGCCCAAACAGCCTTGAGGGATGAATTGAATATGCATGCAGTCACAGATATCCATGATGCTGCTTCCGTTCTGTCGTCACTCTCCTTACCGTGTTTAGATTCCTCTGTATTTCTTCTCTTTTCTGCCTCTACTAAGAATTCCTTACAGCTGGATGGGACTTTGTAACCAGAAAAGCTCCTTCACAGATATTTCACCCTAATGTATTAAGAATATGAATGAGGGGCGCCTGGGTGGCTCAGTCAGCTAAGTGTCCGACTTTGGCTCAGGTCATGATCTCACAGTTTGTGGGTTCGAGCCCTGCGTCGGGCTCTGTGCTGACAGCTAGCTTAGAGCCTGGAGCCTGCTTCAGATTCTGTGTCTCCCTCTCTCTCTCTGCCCCTCCCCTGATCACACTGTCTCTATCTCTCAAAAATAAATAAATGTTAAAAAAAATTAGAAAAAAGAATATGAATGAGTGATGGGCATTGAGGAGGGTACTTGTTGGGATGAGCACTGGGTGTTGTATGGAAACCAGTTTGACAATATATGATATTAAAAAATAATATGGATGTAGGGAGCAAGGGTATGGATGCAGGTTCATATCCTGGCTATGCTATTTGTGTGTGTGTGTGTGTGTGTGTGTGTGTGTGTGTGTGTGTGTGTGAAAGAGAGGGGGAAGGAAGCTGCCCAAACTACTTAACTTCTGTGGACCACAGTTCTCTCTCATCTATAAAATGGAGGGGATAGTTGTGCTTACCTCCTAAATCTTTCCTGGGAATTAAGTAGTTAATATGTGTAAAGCATGTAGCACAGCACTGGCAAACAGGAGCCCTCAGTCAGTGTTAGCTGTTAATTACTCTTGGGTCCTCACAAAAGTCCTGTGAGGTGGTATTACCATAACCATTTTGCAGATTAAGCCATACAAAGTTTAAGGGGAGGCATAAATTATGGCAGTATTAAGACCGAAACCATGAAAAATGTGTAACTTGTACAGGGACACATAGACAGAGGTGGCCTGAGAACTTTGGTCTTTCTGATACAAAGCTCATGGTCTTCCTCCTCTTTCTTTCCTAATTACATAGATTGATTTTCAAGTATTAAGCCAAATCAACTCTTTGTGGTAAATTTTATACAATACCCATTAGAGATTTGATGGATGGATTATACCTTTAGGATTGAAAAAAATCTTTATTTTTTTTTGAGACAGAGAGAGCATGTGTAACGGGGCAGGCACAGAGAGAGGGACTGAGGATTTGAAGCAGGCTCTGCACTGACAGCAGTGATCCCGATGTAGGACTCAAACTCAAGAATCACACGATCATGACCTGGTAAAAGTTTGATGGTCAACTGAGCCACCCAGGCGCCCCTGGGATTATTATTTTTTTAATAGGATAAAATAGGATATGCTCTGTTGAAAAACCAATCAGGAGTATAAAGAGAAAGCTAATCATTTTACCCGCCAGCTTTCAATCCTACTCCCCACCAGGGGTAAGTTGTGTTAAAGGCTTGTTTATCTTTCCACATTTTTCTTTTGCTCATAAATGCAGAGAAAGACTTTCCTATTTCTAGGGTTGTTAGTTTGTGTGGGTTTTGGTTTCTTACACAATTGGCATTATACTGTAAACATTGCTCCAGTGCATTTCCTTTCACGTAACAGATAATCAGTAATCTATGCAGATAATAGATGTAACTCATTTTTTTGTAACAGCTGCTTAGCACACCATAGTTTGTTTGGACTGTATATTCAGCCAGTTTCCTAGGTTCCCAGCACTATATCATAACTAGTCTCTGTGGGCAAGGATAGCGTCTCTTATGATGTCTGTCCCCAACAGGACCGTGTCACCTAGTGTATGGTAAGTAACCACAGATAGAATAAATGAATTAGTCTGTCAACCTAAACCTCTGCCTTGTTCATGGAAATCCCAGGGATCCCTCTCACACACGTCCCCAGATCTTGGGAATGAAGACAGAGGGATGATAGATGATATTTTTTGCTGCTAAAGTATTTTCTTTAAACCACTTGAAATAATGATGTTTTCTTGATCACAACAAATGACATATGCACTATCGAAAATTTGTGAAATACAGGAAAGTATAAATGAAAAAGAAAAATCACCACAGTGCAAAGGCAGTTATTTTTCAATACATTTTAAAAGAAACCACAACTCGGGGCGCCTGGGTGGCTCAGTCAGTTAAGCGTCCGGCTTTGGCTCATATCATGATCTCACGGTTTGTGGGTTCGAGCCCTGCATCAGGCTCTGTGCTGACAGCTAGCTCAGAGCTCAGAGCCTGGGTAGTTCAGTTTGGAACACATGAGACTGTGGATCTCAGGGTTGTGTGTTCTAGCCTCACGTTAGGCTTAGAGCTTAATTCAAAAACAAAATTAAAAAAAAAAACAAAACCTCTTGGAGACTATTATATCACCTGCTATATGATCATAGTACCTGCCTTGCAGGGTTGTGGAGAGGTTTCAGTGAGATGTTTCAAGTCAAGCATCCCTGGCACTTGGTAAGTAAGTCCTCAGTAAATGCTAGCTCATTGCTTAATTTCTGTTATTGAGCTGCTTAAAAACTTGTTTTTGAGAGAGAGAGAGAGAGAGAGCACACAGGCGCCAGGGAGGGGCAGAGAGAGACACACACAATCTAATGCAGGCTCCAGGCTCTGAGCTGTCAGCATGGAGCCCAACGTAGGGCTTAAACCCATGAACCGGGAGATCATGACCTGAGCCAAAGTCAGGCACTTAACCCACTGAGCCACTCAGGTGCCCCTCTTGTAGATCACCTAATAGCCCAGTAGACAAATCTGCCAGACCCCCCAGTGACACGGACACTCACTCCCACTCTGATCTTCCTGATCAGCTTGATACCGGCGGTGGGCTGTGGGTGAGGGTGGAGGGGAGCTGCTTGTCGATGGTAGTAACACTGAACCTTCAAGAAGAATGGGGCTCGCAAGGTTTTCCCCTAGCCCTGAAGACAATCCCTCACAGAAGAGGACTGTTTAAATCTGAGCCTGAGGGGCGCCTGGGTGGCTCAGTCGGTTAAGCGTCCAACTTCAGCTCAGGTCATGATCTCATGGTTCGTGGGTTCGAGCCCCACATCGGGCTCTGTGCTGACAGCTCAGAGCCTAGAGCCTGTGTTCGGATTCTGTGTCTCCCTCTCTCTCTGACC
Organism: Suricata suricatta; assembly: GCF_006229205.1. Classification (NCBI taxonomy): domain Eukaryota; kingdom Metazoa; phylum Chordata; class Mammalia; order Carnivora; family Herpestidae; genus Suricata; species Suricata suricatta. The sequence continues at coordinate 74,922,645 of NC_043717.1, forward strand.
CTCCCCTGCTCACAATGTCTCTCTCTCTCTCTCTCAAAAATAAATAAGACATTAAAAAACATTAAAAGAAACCACAACAAAAAGCATGAGGCATTTATGCCTTCATCTTTACAAATGTATGGATGTTTTATTTATACAAGTAATATCTGTTCATAATGGAAGAAAATAGAGAACACAGAAAAACACCAGAATAAAACACATCATTTAGCAGTTTGCTGCGTATTCTCAAAGTCTTTTCTCTCTGCATAGATGTTAAGAGTTAGACTACTGTGGGGGTCAGAAGTGCTGACCCTGGAGCCACCCTGTCTGTGGTTTTGTGGCTGGCTCCTCTGTCTTTTGCCGTGTGACCTTGTCAAAGTTACCTAACTTCTGTGAACTCATTTTCTTAGCTATGAAATGGTGCCCAGGTGAATGGAGATCATGGGGGTGAGCACTTACCCCCAATGTGCCTAGTCCCTGGCACATTGTCTGCGTTCGATGCTGTTACTGTTACTGACACTACCTTAGACATCCAGGGGTATTCCTATTGGCATGGGCTTTTCTGATGTTTGTCTTCAGAACTTTGGCCCCATCTCCTTAAGCTGTTGGGTGATGGTGAAGGAAAGGGGTGGGGGGGTCTTTGTTTCTGAAATAGCTTTGCTGAGCAAGACTAAAATTCCCTGGCAGGCTTCCTTTTGTATACTAACAGTACTTTAGTTTCTTACGTTTGTTTCTAAGAAAGCCTATTTGATTAGAAAACTGGATAGCTCTCTCTCTCTTCCATTCTGTCAGGTGAATTAGACTCACTTTTGGTTTTTCTTCCTATTTGAATAAAATGTCCAGACTCTCCGGTTTGCCAGCGAGGCCTGAGCCCTTTGGCCCATGGAGTGAGTACCAGGGTATACCGGTTTGGCCTCCCGAGTTTGCTAGTCCTTTGCCTTTGTTTTGTTTTTCTGTAATGAGATTAGAAGAACCAGCCTCCAGCGGTTGTACTCCGTATTTCTCATTGAACTTTGAGCCACTGACCCCTGCGATACTCTTTATGTGACATGGAGCCTTACCTAGCGGTGATTTCACTCTCTCCAGTCTGTGGAGGAGTTGGTCTTAACCCTGGCTGCACAACTAGAATCACCAGGGCTGATTTGAAACATAACCCATTTTCAGAAATCACCCCAGATATTTCTAGTGCGCGGCCCGAGCAGCTCTGCAGTACACCCTGTTCCACTCCCAACCCCTTGAACCAGGTAATGCCACTGCATTCGTCATTTGGCAGATGGGATTAGGAATACCTGTTCTCTCCACCTCACAGAGCAATTAGGGAGAACAGAGAGTGGATAACTAAAGATAACAAACAGATAGCCAAGAGCTTTGCAAAGTTTAAAGCACCATACAAATGCCTTGTTCTCCCTCTCCTTTCGCACACTTTATTTGAGGGGGGTTTCCTTAGGATGTAATTTACATACCATCAAGCTATCCTTTTAAAATGTGAAATTCAGGATTTTTTATTATATTCAAGGAGTTGTGCCACTATCACCACTATGTTTAATTTTAGAATATTGTCATCATCCCCAAAAGAAGCATTGTACCTGTTGGTAAGAAAATATTTTACTTGACCCTTCAGTGTTCTTCTGGATGGGCTAAGGATTAAATTGACACAAGAGAGATCAACAGGAGAAAAAAATTACTTTGTGCATACAGAGGTCTCATAAATATGGGACCTAAGAGGTGACCAAGACCGGCAGCTTTTATACTTTTTAGATAAAGAAACAATAAATTTGTGAGGAATTGACAAGACAAATAAAACATGTTTCAGAGCTTCAATTTGTAAGGAATTCTAGACAGAATTTAGGCCCGGGTGATAAATTAGTGAAAGTAATAAGCTTTGTTTATATAGGCTTTTTTTGGCCCTGAATTCACTGCCTTTGACAATTAGGATGTTTCCCTACTTTCTGGTGCAGAGGAAGTACCTTTCACATGGAAAATGTATTTCCTGCATTCTGGACACAAAAGACATGGAGTCAGAGTTGTCTTGTACTGGCGGTTTCTTAAGTAACTTTAATTTAAAATAATCATTAGACCACCATGGCATATCTTGGGGCTGCCTGCCCTGGGCCCCCAGCACCCATTAGTGATGTCTCTCTATTCTCCCCTCACCAGGCCCTTGCCACTGCTAATCCACCTTCTGTCTTTATGGATTGACTTCATCTGGACCTTACATGTAAATAGAATCCTATAACATGTGGCCTTTTCTGAATGACTTCTTTCATTCAACATGAAGTTTCAAGTGCATCCATGTTGTGGCATGTATCAAGCCTTCATCCTTCTTAATGGGTGAATAATATTCCTTTGTGTAATATGCCACATTTCCTTTATCTATTTATCCAATGATGGACATTTGGGTTGTTTCCAATGTCAGGCCATTATGAATAATGCCTCTATGAAAAATGGCATTCTTATAAAAGTGTCTGAGTGTCAGCTTTAGGGTATATACCTAGAAGTGGAATTGGCGGATCATATGGTAACTCTATTTTTAACCATTTGAGGAACTACCAGATTGCTCTCCAAAGTGGCTGTAGGGTTTTATATTCCTACCAGGCTCTCTGGAGTCTGACCAACACTTTTTACTGTCGGACATTTTTTATTATCCCTGTCCTCATGGGTGTGAAGTGATGTGTCACTGTGGATTTGATTTGCATTTCCCTGTTGCTGATGTTGAACATTTTTTCATGTACTTATTGGCCATTTGTGTATCTTCCCTGGGAAATGTTTTTTTTCAAATTCTTTCCCATTTTTTGTTGGGTGATTTGTTTTTCATTGTTCAGTTGTGGCACTTCTTATGTATTCTGGATACTAGACTTTTATTAGATAGGAGATTTGAATTATTTTCTCCTATTCTGTAGGTTATCTTTGCATTTTACCTGTGGTGTCCTTTGAAGCACAAAATCATTAACCTCTGATGAAGTCTAATCTCTAATTTTTCTTTGGCTGTTTATGATTTTGGTATCACATCTAAGAAACTATTGCCTAATCCACTGCCATGAAGTTTTGGGACGGTTTTCATATAAGAGTTTCATGGCGTTAGCTCTTATATTCAGGTCTATGAACCAATTCACATTACGTTTTATATGTAGTGTGAGGAAGGGGGTCCAAATTCATTCTTTTGCATGTGGGTAGCCAGTTGTCCCAGCACCATTTGTTGAAAAGACTCTTTCCTGTTGAAATGTCTTAGATCCTTTGCTAAAACTCAGTGAAAAATGAAAGTAAGGATTTATTTTGGGGCCATCAGTTCTATTCCATTGATGTATATGTCTCTCCGTATGGCAGCACCATCCTGTCTTGATTATTGTAGCTTCGTAGAAAGCTTTGAAACTGGGAAGTGTGGTCCTCCAGATTTTTCTTCTTTTTCAAGACTATTTTGGCCATTCTGGCACCCTGCATTTCCATATGAATTTCAGGATCATCTTGTCAATTTCTGCAGAGCAGTCAGGTGAGATTTCATAGGGGTAGCATTGAATGTAGATCAGTTCAAAGAATATTGCTGTCTTACCAATATGAAGTCCTCTAATCCATGAACATAGGATGTGTTGTATCTATGTATTTAGGTCTTCTCGAATTATTTTCTTGAATTCTTTTGTAGCTTTTGGAGTATAGGTTTTGCACTTCCTTTGTTACAGTTATTTCTATGTATTTTATTCTTTGTGATGGTATTGCAAATGGAATCATCAATTTCATTTTCAAATTTCTCATTACTACTCTAGAAATACAGTTCATTTTTTCTATATTGATCTTATATTCTGCAACCTTTTGGAACTCATTTGTCACTGCTGATATTGTGTGTGTGTGTGTGTGTGTGTGTGTGTGTGTGTGTATTTTTCAAGTGTTTTTTTTTTTTATAGAGAAGATCATGTCATTCACAAATAGAGATAGTTTTACTTCTTTCTAATCTGAGTGCCTTCTATTTGTTTTTCTTGCCCAGTTGCCCTGGCTACAGTCTCTAGTACAGTGTTGAATATCAGTGGCAAGAGTGGACATCCTTGTCTTGTTCCTTGTCTTAGGGGGAAAGCACCAATCTCTCATCATTATGTATGATTTTAGTTGTGGGATTTTCACAGGTGCACTTATCAGGTTGAGGAGATACCTCTAGTACCTTTAATAAATGTTTATTATTGGGGAACCGAGGGTAGTAGAATGTTTCCTAATGTGGGATTACTTAGTCATTCAAGTTTGGGAATTGGCTTAGGGTGCAAGAATGTCCCTTCTTCCTGAGGGAGGAGGCATAGTGATACTTCAGAGGCTCACAGTCATCTATGTTGAAATTAGAATACAGAATCTCAAGCATATTTAAAAGAACAGTTAAAGCTAATAGAGTTTCTGTGAAATAACAGTGATACTATGTTACCATGAGGGGAATTAAGAATTAAAGGCAAATAAAATGATACTTCGGTGCTAGCATAGAGTAAGAATTCCATAAATGTTTACTGGATAGTTCGTATGCTTAGGATAGGTATATTAGTTTACACTGCCATAACGCAATACCAAAGACTGGGTGGCCTAAGTAGCAGAAATGTATTTCTCAATACTTCTGGAGCCTAGAAGTTGGTGATCAGTGTGCTGGTGTAGTCAGTTCTGGTGAGATCTCTTCTTTATTAGTAGGCAGCCACCTTCTTTCTCTGTCCTCCAAGGCAGGGAGAGAGCCCTCATCATCTCTGGTATCTCTTCTTATAAAGACACTAACCCAGGGACACGTGGGAGGTTCAGTTGGTTAAGTGTCTGACTCTTGATTTCGGCAGATGTCAGGATCTCATGGACCAGGAGTTCAAGTCCCACATTGGGCTCTGTGGTGACAGTGTGTAGCCTGCCTGGAATTCTGTCTTCTTCTCTCCCTGCCCTTCCCCCACTTGCTCTCTATATCTTTCTCAAAATAAATTAAAAAAAAAAGGACACTAATCCCTTTGTGAGGGTCCCACCCTCAGGACCTCATCTAAACCTAATCATCTTCCAAAGGCCCCACCTCCAGATATCATCCCATTAGGGTGAGGGCTTCAACATGTGATTTTTTGGGAGATACCAACATGTATTCCATACCACGAGATTAGACTACTATACATACCAGGTGTGGTGTGGCTAAATTTGAAACTTTAAGATTCATAATAACAAAGGTAGGGAATGGCAGGCACAATCAGATATTCACAATAGCTACCATGCATTGAGAGCTTACATACATGCTCCAAACTATGCTAGATTCACTAGTTCCCTCATCTCATTCTGCACAGCAGCCCCGAAATGTAGATGATCAATCTCATTTATACAGAGGAGTAAATTGAGATGTGTGGGAGAGGATAAGTTTTTCTCTGCACTTTGAGATTCTTCTAGCTGGACTAAGAATTAAATTGACATGAGCCAGATTAACAGGAGAAAGTCAAAGAAAACTTAGTAACATGTACACTTCCTGTATACATGGGAGACATGCAGGAAGTCTGAAAAGCTCCCTGAAGTGGCCAAAGCCGGCACCTTAAATACCATCTCCAGCTTCAGGCAACAGATGACTTTAGGGGCAGGGAGTCAGTTAGGGGAGGTTCTCAAGGGAAAGCACAGTAAACAAAGGTAAGGTGGCTCTGCAGATGGGAGTTGTTCCCTTCTCCTCTGATCAGCACTTTCAGAAATTTAGAGTCATTCCCCTCTTCCTGGTGGTGAGGGAGACACCCTTACGCATGGAGATTTCCCTTATAAACGGAAATAGATCTTACAAAGGGTAACTTACTCCATTTTCGGAGTTGCTGCTGAGCCTGGTTTCTTCAAAATAACCAGCTTGAAATAACCAATTTGTCAAGGAGGCATATCTTGGGGAGGCAAAATTTGCTTCCCTATGGAAGCAAAGAGATTAAGTAGCCCACCTAAAGGCACTGAGCTAGTGAGTGGCAGAATTACAAACTAGAACTCATATTTCTGTTTCCAAAGCCCATTTTCTTTCTACTATACCACCCCACGTTCCTCACTTGATGCTCAAAGTGTGGTCCACCCACCAGCAGTCTTGGCCTCCCCCTGGGAACTTGCTAGAAATTCAGAGTCTTGGGCCCCATCCTAGACCTATAGTCTGCATTTTAATAAGATCTCCTGGGGATTGGTGTGCATGTGAAATTTTGAGAAGGGCTGGGAAGCAAGATTGAGAGGAAGCAAAACGACTGATATATAGTGTGCAAAGGAGCAAAGGCAGCTCACTCCTACTCAGGTCTGTTCTTTTAAAAAAATTTTTTAAATATATTTTTTTTGAAAGAGAGTGAATGGGGTGGCGCAGAGAGAGCGCAGGAGACACAGAATCGGAAGCAGGCTCTAGGCTCCCAGCTGTCAGCACAGAGCCCCACGTGGGGCTTAAACCCATGAACCGTGAGTTCATGACCTGAGCCAAAGTCGGGCACTCAAACAACTGAGCCACCCAGGCGCCCCTGTTCTTTCCTTTAAGGAGACTGCCTTCCAACAAGTGTGGGTGTGGAGCATATGTAGTAAAGATGGAGGTCTTCCTGGTCAGTCATTCAGCTATCGTAACTGAGGCCTAAACGATAGGGCTCGACAAAAATTGAAGTATTTTGCACTTTACATTAAGTTATACCTCAGCGAAAAAGAAAGTAAAAACACTAGCACCCGAAATTTTAAAATTCTAAAATCCACTGCAGGTGAATTTTAAAATGCATAGAGCCTAAATAGGTGAGGTGCCCCAAACTAAGGCTGAATAGCTATTTTGATTTTTGAAAGGAACAAAGGGTAAATACTGGGAGTTCTAGATCCATGAGATACTCATTCGGAAGAGCCTCCAGCCAAATTGAGGAACACTGCAGAAAGCAGTTGGTCTCTGTCCACATGGAACAGGACCAGGAGCCAGCACAGGCCTTCCAAAATACACTTTGGTGAAACTCTCCATGTTTTGTTTTCATAGGATTACTCAACCATTAATTAGGGGAAGCCAGAGTGTAATCTGGATATTGGCAAGTCACTTTACCTAACAGTTGCTCCTGATAAGCTAGAGAGAGAGCTAGGTCTCTGGAACAGAAAATGCAGTTAGCCGGCTTAATGGTTTGCTGAACTAATTTAAGGGGGTGATGGCAAGTTTGATCAAGGCAAAGCTGATTCTCCAAAGTGTCAGATTTGCTTGTGTCCCAAAGCTGGGAAAGACAGCTATGTCGGGCAACAGTTTCAATATCCCAAACATCCTGAAAGATAGCATTTAAGGAACAGAAAGGAAATTTTATAGGAGTAAGGATAAAGCTCAAATACTTACTTTAAAAAATCAAACTAGATCCTAGCACTTTATTTTTTTAATGTTTATTTATTTTTGAGAGAGAGCAAAAAAGCGAGTGAGCATGTAGGTGGGGCAAGGGCAGAGAGAGGGGGACAGAGGATCCAAAGTAGGCTGTGCACTGACAGCAGCAAGCCCAATGTGGGGCTCAAAATCGTGAAGTGTGAGATCTTGATCTGAGCTGAAGTTGGACACTCAACCTACCAGGCTACCCAGGTGCTCCCAGAATTTAGCACTTCGGAGTATGGGAGGTCCTTAGAAATTCAGGTAATCTAACTATGGCATATCACACATGATAGAGCCCATTAAAAGGGAATGACTAGATCATATGACCAGGGAGTGACAGCTCTTAAGACCTGCACTCAGGTCTCCTGGACTCCCAGACCAGTGCTCTACCTCCCCTGCTGCATAAGTACTGAATATGATGCTCAGTGTGTGTGTGTGTGTGTGTGTGTGTGTGTGTGTGTGTGTGTGTGTGTGTGTGTGTGTGTCAGGGGAAAGGGTCCCCACACCAAACAGTTGTGCGAACAGACACCAGCTGGGTATCCTATTATTTCATTCACTCTGACATTGTCTGCCTGGAGGTGGCATCAGATCTGGCAGGTTAAGGTCTCAGTCCTATGAGACTGCTCCCATGTCAGATGCCTGTCACAAGTCCATGTTGTCACCTGGGCTTCTGACCGACTGACTATAAATTGGAGGTTTTCGTGCCCCCCTCCCCCTACCGGGTCCAATGAAATTGCTAAAGCAGCTCACTGAAGTTTGAAATGCTAATATCTGCCAGTTTATTATAAAGGATTTTTGAAGGGTACAGATGAACAGCTAGACAAAGAGGTATAGAGAGCAGGCTTCAGAAGGCTCCCAAGCACAGGAATGTGTGTCCCCATGGAACAAGGGTGTCATTCACGTGGCCCGTGGATGTATTCACCATCCAGGGAGCTCATCAACTCTTACTGTTTAAGAATTTTTATTATGGAGTGTAATCTGTTGCCGCCCTTTCCCAGAGGGAAATACTCCCACTTTCTTATCCCTTTTGGGTGACTGGCTCCCTCCAGAGGCCCTGGTTCCCTGGGTGGCCATGGGCTTAAAGCTCCACCTGGTGGGGACGGGCCTGCACAGCTCTGCATCTGGGCATGAGGGCTGGAGGCATGCGGCAGGTGTGCCCTGTCATCCTCTGAATTATTCCCCATCTTCTGGGGTGGCTTTGCTGTCTGCAGCCTGTTCCCGGCATCAGCTGAAGGCTTTTTAATAAAAATGGAACCCAGAGGAGGAATGATAAGTATCTGATTTTAACCCGAAGTGAGAGAACACCAGATGTTTCATTTTGTCTGAAGGTTGGAAGGACGAAAAGCAATTAGCAGCTGCTACTGATTTAGCAGCAGACACCTGCTAAGTGACAATCTGTAAAGCTGGCCAGGCTTGGCACCAGAAGTGTGTACGCCGCTTCTCAGACATTTCTGGGAATTGTAAATTATGTTGGCCCAAAATAGGTTGTGGGTGGTGGGGTGGGGTGGGGTGGTGGTGAGTGGGCTTGCGAGAAGCTAAACATGTCTGTATCAACCAGGATTGTGTTATTCTAAGATGACAGCAACTTAAAATGGCTTTTTGGTGGGTAAACGGAAAGGAAGAGAAGAGAAGGAGTCTTTCAGAAGCTTCCTGGTCATGCCTTGCTGTTCACCTGGCTCGCAGGCCACCCTCTGTGGTCCATTCCGTAGGAGCAGAAGTAGGGCTGACAGAAGGGTTGGGGGAGACCTGCTTCCCTTTCTTGGCTGGTCCAGAGCACACCTTTCCCCTCTCCTAAGCACAGTGAATCTCAAAGCAGAAGGAACCCTCCTCCACTGTGGGCTCACAGCAGCTCCTGCCCTGTGACAGTGACAGACTGTTGGTTCTCAGAACCATCTGGGCATCTTCTGCTGGGCCTATGCTTTCCTTTGGCTTAGAAAGGGGCTTCTCTTATGGCTTTCTTCTTTCCAGAATCCTTTTGCAAGTAGATATTAACTACCACTCCTCCCCTCCATTTTCCTGAGGCCCACACTGAAACACAAACAATGGAAACAGGAATTCATTGAGAAGGCCTCGGATCTGCATATGTGTTGGAAGGGGTAGGAGGATGCAACGTCATATAAGAAGTGGGTGTTCGAGATATGATTGATGATAAAGAAGGCCAGTTTGTGATTGATCAAGATGGTGGTGAAAACACTGGGCCACTCCCATTTGGGCCTTGTACCACATTCACTGGATGGAACTGTTGGTTCTCATTTTCCAAACCAGGCCAGAGGTCCACCGCAACTTGGGCCAGAGGGAAGGGCCCCATCTTGAGAGAAGGGACAGTCACTTTCCTGTGGAGCAGGGGCCAGGGGACGCTGTTGGCAGATGCATGGCCAGAGCTGTTCTGACAGACTACCACCTGGCACTTTTTCCTGGCAACATGTTTTAGTGTGCTTGAAGAGCAGACTTCTCATTCTAGAGGGGGCATCCAAGAGATTATTCTTTTTTTTTTTTTTTTTTTTTTTTTTTTTTTTTTTACTGACTAGGCTCTTGGGCAAGAAGAGTCATTCCAGCTCCTTTGGAATTTCACTTTCTCTGCATCCCAGTGTCAGGCAGGAAGGGAAAAAGGAGCGTGACAGAAGGGGAGGTGGGAGATCTGAGATTCCCCACTGTCCAGCCAGTACTGGGGGGTGGTCTACCCTACCCTCTCTGGTCTATCCCCTGATAGATCAGCATTCCCATCAATCAGTTTCAGTAGGAAGAACAGCACAAATCTGCATCCTGTGACAACAGCCCCCCCTAGTGGGCGATCCAGGGACCCTGTCTGTGATGGAGTACCCAAGGCACACTCAGGAATATATTCTGTCTTCCATTGATTATTACTGGAAATGGAAAGCTGAGTCTTGTTTTCTAGCCTTCTATGGTGGTGTCCTTACTGTTGAGGGGGGCAGTCATTCTTGGTGGGGAGGACATTCTAATTCTGTTCATTGGTTTGGCCATTTGTCTAGATGTTCTCAGTGGTCTCCTGACATATCTCTAAAGAAATTGATAAATCTCTACTTTGTGTCTATCTAGTATGGTGCCAAGTTCTGTGAGGTATCAGGAAGTCCATTTAGCCCATCATGTAGCTAACATAAGCCCTTGGAATACGGATTTGAACCATCTTTTGGGGCACCTAGCTGGCTCAGTAGGTTGAGCGTCTGACTCTTGATTTTGGCCTAGGTCATGGTCTCATGGTCATGAGACTGAGCCCCGTGGTGGACTCCATACTGACCTTGGAGCTGCTTAGGACTCTCTCTCTCTCTGCCCCCACCAACTAAAAATCAATCAATATGTATATAAGCAAACCATCTTTTTATTTCTGAGCCCTTCAAAATGCCGGAAGTCACCATTTAGAGTGAGTCAGATGGAATACCATAAAGCGCATGCAGGCTGGGACCATTTGTATTTTGTTCATAATAGTTAAGACAGAGCAGGTACTCAGTAAATATTTGATGACTGATTGAATGAACGTGTTGGTGTATGGGGGATCATGAAGGAAGATTCTAGCATTGATTAGTTGCCACGGGAATATAATTAGAAGGTTCCAGTCCTGGGCTCACATGGTGGGGGTGGAAGACAGGACATTTCCATAGCAGGAGATAATGGATTTGAGTCATTTGTAAAGCAAGTTTCAAAGTCAGCGGCTGTCTGTTCACCACAAAGGGCCTCAGTGCACAGAAGGTAAGGTAGGTCAGAGGTGAAGAACATGGACTCTGGAGTTAGTCTGGCTTCCATCCAGGCTCTCTACCTAGTATTGGTGCAGTTAACTTAATCTGTGTTTCATTTACCACTTCTGAAAGAGAGAGATTATGACAGCTATCTAATAGAGTTGTTCTAAGTATCAGTTAATACGTGTCAAGTACTTAGGATAATGCCTGACAGAGAAGTACTGCATACCAATAATTATTAATTACTGTTACTGTCATTGTTAAATTTATTCTTGTTTTGAATATTAGTCCTATCACTCTCCTTATCAGTGTCTTTTCCAGGGAACCACCTGTTATTGCTTTGAGAAACTATTCTGAGTTTCACACCTACCACTTAGACTTCAGGAGCCTGGCCAACTAGTGTTTCTCCAAGTACAGGTTAAATGCTCCTCTATCCAGATTACCTTAGGGAGCTTTGTTAAAGTATGGAATGCTGGGCCTCATCCCAGTGGGTCCAAAGAAGATTCTTTGTCTAAAAATCTCTGCTGAAGATAAAGAATCTGTACACTGTGTGTGTGTGGGATTAGCCAGGGGCCGCTGCAGGCGTCTATTTATTACCCTGCAGAGCTGGTAGAAAACCTGGGAAGCAGGCTGGGAGCCTGGGAAGAGCTAGAGAAGAAGAGAATTAAGTGGAAGAGAAGAGAAGAAAAGAAGGAGGGAAAGAAGTGAGCAGAGTCTACTCATGCCAGGAGGTGGTCAGGTCCATCTCTGGTGCCCTCCAGGGGACATGTGGCTTTTGCCTTCCCTTGATTTAGAGATTCATGAACTTGACTCCAGCTTGTAGCAGAGGTGATGAGTCCAGTTACAGGGAAATGTTAGAAGCAGCAGGGCAGGGAGGCCCGTCTTACAAATGGCTGCCTGGCCCACTGGCTGTCTTCAATCTAGGGCCCCCAAAGATTAGAATACTAAGCAGACTCTTTGGTCAGTTGATGGGGGTCAGGGAGGCAGTGGGCTGGTTGCTGAGTGCCCTTGAGCTGTTTCCACTGGGCTGAGAGCTGAGTTTCAGATGCTTTTGTCCCACTCTTTCCTCCAGTGCTAGTGTGAGGTTTGCCTTATTTCATACCATCTTATGCCCAAGTCCTTTCAAGGCACTAAAATACAGGCAGATGATGCCACAGACTACGTAGGCTACTGAGGGACTGGGATCTGCACCTTTCCTCTTGCACATACTTCCCATGCTGTGTGGCTTACATATTCTGGGTGGAATCTGTAACCCAAGGCCAGGGAGGATGACACTGTGGTCCTGTTAGCAGTACAGAAGGCTCCCGAGGAATGCCTTGTCACACCACCTAAGCCAAGAAGGCCGGCCCTGAGCAAATCATTCTGCAGGCACAGTTTGGCCTCCACACACAAGCTGGTTGTCCTCTGACTTGCAGCTGCTCTGGCTCCTCTGTAGGCCTTTTGAACAATCTCTCTCCTTAGCCTTTTCCCCTAGTTCTCTGGAGAGAGCCGCACAAATATTTACTTTCCCTCCTTGAGTAAAACGTCAAGTAATGTGTTTAGGGCTGGACTTCCAGTCCTGAAGTACCTTCTTGTGTACTGAAAGCTTGTCTCCTTTCTCTATATGAAATTCCAGCTTTGGCTCATTCTGAAGAAGTAGTGAATGTGGATTTTGTGGCTTCAGGGGCCCCTGGGTCCTCTTTAATGCCTAGTGCCACAGAGCGCTGGGGGGCTCAGTCGGTTGAGCATCTGACTTTGGCTCAGGTCGCTCATGAGTTCAAGCCTCGAGTCAGGCTCTGTGTTAATAGCTTGGAGCCTGGTGCCTGCTTTGGATTCCGCATCTCCCTTTCTCTTTGCCCTGCCCCCACTCACTTTCTGTCACTCTCTCTCTTTCAAAAATAAATAAACATTAAAGAAATTTTTTAAAGCCTAGTGCCTGTGTCATAATAGCTAGGTAGAGTAAGGCTTTCAGGTCTCGTAGTAGACCCTATTTCTTTTCTATCAGGGGAATAGCCTGGAGTATAAACCAACAACAGTGGTAAGATAATGTGTTCTGGAGCCAGGTTTCCTGGGTTCACATCCAGGCTCAGCCATTTAACAAGCCTTGAGACCTTGGACAAGTTATTTGAGTGAACCCCCCCCTTCCGCTTTACTTTTTAAACCTGCCAGGGGTGCACAAAATGGGGGTAATCATATTTTATAATCCTCAACTCATAACAGACTCCACCTTTGGCCCATGCATGGCCTACTTTAATTTTCCTCCTTGGTGCACTTATTTCGTTATATATAATGTAATAAGCAGATAAGATGAACCAAATCCAAGAACTAGCCACATCGATAATACATATGTAAACCTATGTGCCTACGCCATCCTGTTTGCTACCTCCTTATCTATCTCGACAGAACCAATAAGTTGAATTTCAGTTATTATTCCTTGGCTTTTTTGAAAGTTTTTTTAAAGTTTATTCACTTATTTTCAGAGAGAGAGAGAGAGAGAGAGAGAGAGAGCACTTAAATTGGGAAGGGACAGAGAGAGAAAGGGAGAGAGAAAATCCCAAGCAGGCTCTGTGCTGTCAGCATGGAACCTGATGTGGGGCTCAGTTGTGCAAACCGTGAGGTCATGACCCGAGTGAAAACCAGGAGTCAGCCACTTAACTGACTGAGCCATCCAGGCGCCTCTCTTTTTGAGAAGTTTTATTTTTCTGTCTCATATGTACTTTATCTATCTATCCCTAAATAAGATAGTCTTTTAGTCATTCTTTACCCTTATAAAAATTATATTATGTTGTATATTTTAGTTCCCTTTTTTGACCCTCATAAAAATGTTGTGATATATAGTCTTCTTGGATTTGCTTGTTTTCTTCCATATTACTAAGATTCCTCCATACTATGGAGTATAACTGTAGTTACATTTTCACTGTGCTGAGGCACTCCATCCAAATTCCACAGTGTCTTTGTCCATGCTCCTTGACATGGGCTTTTCGTCATTCCTGTTCTCTTGCTATTACCTCTCTGTACCTCAATTCCCTCAGCTTAAAGCTGGAGAACAACAATACAAACGACATCATAATTGTGTAAGGAGGATGAAAGGGGTTAATAGTTGTGAAGTGCTTAGTACAGGGCCTGGCTCAATAGTATATGGTTGGTCGATGGCTTCATTTGCTTTTGCTTGGGCTGTCATGACAGATACCATATTCTGGGTGCCTTAAACAATAGAAACTTATTTCCTCACGGTTTTGGAGGCTGTAAGTCTAACATCAAGGTGTCAAATCTGTTAGTTTCTTCTGAGAGCCCCTCTCTTTGGCTTGTAGGTGGCTATCTTCTTCGGCTGTCTTTCCATGGTCTTTACTTTGTGTCTCTTGTGTCCTAATTTCCACTTCATATGAGGACAGCGGGCATTCAGTTAGGCCCCACCTGTTGGACGTCATTGTATCTTAATTTCCACTTCAAAGGCCCTGTCTCCAAGTACAGTCACATTCTAAGATACTGAGGGTTACAACTTCAACATGTAAAGTTTGGGAGGACATAACTCAGCTCATAAGGGTTAGTAAGTATAAGCCATTATGAGCATCCCTAACTTTCTCCTCCTCGTTTCAGCTCAGGAAAATGCAGCAGACTTAGTTATAACATATCCCCTGGGAACACATAAATGTTAAGTTAGTAGTAGTAGTAGTGGTGGTGGGGGTGGTGGTGGGGGTGCTCCTCGTCCTAATTCCTAACCAATTCCTAAGTCTGCTAGAGGTGAGAGAAGAGCTAGCAGGCATCATTTTGATCTTGGTTAAAGCAAATAGCCATGCAAGGCCTCGCAGCATACCCAATGGCTGGCTGACCCCAAATCACCACTTAGCAAAGTTCTGTGGGGTTGCCTGCTGAGGCAGGCAGATCTGGGCTGTCGAATCTCATACCCTGAAATGCACTTCCACATGTAGCTGGGCCTCCAGAGTAAACAGCATCTTTCATAGGTTGAAAATATTTTGTTTTGACATTCTAATAGGAGCTGGCTAACAGCCACGGCTCTGTTCTCCTGCTCCCTCCCTCCCCCCTAGGGGCTGAGCACCAAGGAAGAAGTCTGGAGTAGCTCTGATAGGGTTCAGACTCCAAAAGGAAGGACCAGTCTCTCCCCTACCCATCACTCACTAGTCCCTCTCTCCACATCAGACCTTGAGAATAGAATGGAATATTCTGTGCTTGCTAGCCATGGGCAACTGTCCTTACTGTGGCCACAGGTGGGGTCACAAGGGAAATTACAATGAGAACAAAGGATATGGGGGTGGGGTCTGTAGACCCCCCCGTTACATGTTATTTTCTTTTTTCTTTTTTTAAAAATTTTTAGCATTTATTTAGTTTTGAGAGACCGAGAGAGGCACACATGAGCAGGGGAGGGGCAAAGAGAGAGACACACACAGAATCAGAAGCAGGCTCCAGGCTCTGAGCTGTTAGCACAGAGTCCGACACAGGGCTCGAACCCACAAACTGTGAGATCATGACCTGAGCTGAAGTCAGACACTCAACCAACTGAGCCACCCAGGTACCCCATGTGTTATTTTCTTTGTGTGCTCAGATACTCTGACATCGAGGGTTCGTAGAAACTAGAAAAATTCACACTAACTATCCCTAATAGCTAAATGCATCTTCCTGGTTAAGGATTCCTGCAATGTAGAAATGAGGAGACTCTAACATGAGTGTTCTCTTCCTGTACTCCTCAGAGGTAATTGCTGCTCACGGTTTGGTACATTTGTCTTTTGACCTTTTCTTTGGCTTTGAAAAACTTTGAGCTACATGTTTAATAAGTGAATACATTCATTTGCTGTAAAACTTTGTTCAAGTCTGCCGCATCCAGAGTCAAGGTCTCCCCTATCCCAACCTCTCCTCCCCAATCCTGTTCCCCTGCTCAGTTTGCTAATAAATACCTTCCCAGTCCTTCTGCTATGCATTTTATATCCACCTAGAAGCATAAATACTAAATTGTCCTTTTCCTTGTACAAAAATGATCATGCTTTGTATAATGTAGATTTGCTTAGTTTTACCAACAAATGCTTGTGCCTCCTTCTTTGTAAATGGTTTCATAGTTTATCCTCCAGAGTACTTTATATATATATATATATATATATATATATATATATAGTATATATAGATAGATAGGTAGTATATACATTGTTTATTTATTTTGAGAGAGAGAGAGAGAGAGAGTGGGAGAGAGTAAGCATGTGAGAGAGAGAGAACGCACAAACAGGAAAGGGACTGACAGGGGGAGAGAAAATTCCAAGCAGGCTCTACGTTGTCAGTGCAAGCCTGGTACAGGGCTTGAACTCACAAACTGAGATCGTGACTTGAGCCAAAACCAAGAGTCTGATGCTTAACCGACTGAGCCACCCAGACTCCCCCAGATTATTTTTTGATGACCTTCCCATTAATGGACATTTAGGTTACTTTTTTGTTATTACACACTTTTAAAAATTACAAGTAATGTTCCATTGCACATCTTTACACTCCGTGTGTGAATGCAAGCATCTCTGTTAGTATAAATTCCTAGAAGTGAGTCAAAGTGAATGGGTATTTAAAATTTTTGATAAATATTTACCAGTTGCTCTCCAAAGTGAAGATCCCTTCACTTGTTTTAACTTCCCATGAATATCTCTTAGGATTTCTGCCATATTAGGTCATACAGACTTACCTCATTTAAATTTATTTAAATTTAAACAATTTTCCAACTTTTTATTTATAGGGATTTTTATCAGAAGAGTTGAAATGACAGTGTAGTGAACAACCTCATGTCTTCCAGCTGAATTGAACAACTAACATTTTCCTGTATTCTGTTTCTACCACTATCTCTTCTTTCTATATAAGTTTGTTGAATATTTTCAAAAAAGTTGCAGACATCTTGACACTTCAGTTCCAAATACTTCAGCCTGAGTTCCCAAGAATAAGGAAGGGCTCATATACAACCACAGTACTGTGAGCACACCCGAGAGAATTCTCAACAATTCTATAATGCTGTCTAAGTTATCTGATAATCAGTTTAAATTGAGATGTCCCCAATTGTTCCAAGAATGTTTAACTTTTTAAAATAATTTTTAATGTTTATTTATTTTGAGAGAGAGAGAGGGAATATGCATGAGTAGGGGAGGGGCAGAGAGAGAGAGGAAGAGAAAGAATCGTAAGCCAGCTCTGTGCTGTCAGCACAGAGCCCAGTACAGGGCTCGATCCCATGAACCATGAGAAATCAGGAGTCGGACACTTAACCAACTGAGCCACGCAGGCAACCCTTTAATTTTTTGTTTTGTAATCAGGATTCAGTCAGGTTTCAAGATTGTTTTTGACCATTCTATCTCTTCAATTTTTTTTCAAAATGTTTTATTTATTTTTGATACAGAGAGATACAGAGCATGGGGGGGGGGTCCAAGAGAGAGGGAGACACAGAATCGGAAGCAGGCTCCAGGCTCTGAGCTAGTTGTCAGCACAGAGCCCAATGCAGGGCTCGAACCCATGAATGTGAGATCATGACCTGAGCCGAAGTTGGAGGATAAAGCGACTGATCCACCCAGGCACCCCTATCTCTTCAATTTTTATTTGTTCATTTTTAAAAACTGTAGGCACAGTCTCTCCCAAGCCCCTGCTTTCTTTATTCATGACATTGAAATTTTGATGACTCTGGGCCAGTTGTTTTGTAGACTCTCTCACATTCTGAATTGGTTTGGCTCTTTTCTCATGGCACTTTGTTGTTCCTAATGGCAGCCTGGTATTCTGTTCCATGAATGTATTGTGGTTTATTTTAGGTTGTGGGCATTCCTTCTGTGGCTCCTCTGACAAGTAGTATTTAGTCCCTAGGAGTTTGTGGCACCCGTAGGCCACAGTAAAAGTCTGTGGTCAGTTAATGAAGATAAAGCTTTCCAAAGCCGAACTCAGTTGGCAGGAACAGTACCAAAGGCAGCAGTAAGAGTGGGTTGCGTCCTTTCCCCACTAAAGGAGATAGATTATTGTTTTGGTCTGTTCATGCTGCCATAACATAGGCCCAGTAGCTTCTATAGCAGAGATGCATTTCTCACAGTTCTGGAAGCTGGAAGCCCCAAACTGGGGTGTGAGTGTGGTTGGTTGAGGGCCCTCTTTTGGACCACAGGCTCCTTGCTGTGTCCTCACAGGGTGGAAGGGGCCAGGGGAGCTCTCTGGGGCCTCGTATATGAGCACTGATGCCATTCACAAGGGCTCCACCCTCATGGCCTCATCACCTCCTACAGCTCCCACCTCTTAATACAGTCACATCGGGGCCTGAATTGGGGAGAGGGACACAGATTTTCAGACCATAAGCAGTTATCTTTTCTGATTCTCTGATTTCTTGTGGGAGTCGGGGGCTGAGCTGAAGCAAAGGGTCCTCCCCTTGGAACCACCTCTTCTTACTCTGCACCTCATCATCAGCCAGGGAGTCTTCTGGTAATGCTGGATATCTTGCCACGTAGCGTGAGCTCTGGAAGTTGTGAGCTCTCTGGACTTCTAGCACGCCCCTCCTCAGACAGCTAGTTATTCCTTTTTTAAAAATTTTTATTATTTAAAAAATTTTTAATGTTTATTTATTATTGAGAGACAGAGACAGAGCATGAGCAGGGGAGGGGCAGGGGAGGGGCAGGGGAGGGAGCAGGGGAGGGAGGGAGAGAAGGGGAGACATAGAATCCGAAGCAGGCTCCAGGCTCTGAGCTGTCAGTACAGAGCCTGATGTGGGGCTTGAATTCACAAACTGTGAGATTATGATCCACACTGAAGTTGGGAGCTCAACCAAGTGAGCCACTCAAGCACCCCAACAGTTAGCTATTCTCTCTTTGTCTTGTCCTACCCTCCTCATGTCCCAGAGCCCAAGCCAATACACTCTCTCGTGCTCTGGGTCCCACTCCATGCCCGCTGCAGGACCTCTCACTACCCAGCGTCTCCTACCTATCTTGCTTCTTCTGCTTCTCCCTCTCTACTCAACACTGGCTGCTTCCCTCCCTCTGTAAATAGGTTCCAAGCCCTCCCATTCTTCACTGTTATCTCTCTGTTAACATGAGCCTGGAGTTACGACTTGAACTCTCTCCACCCATGCACTCTTGTTGGGAGGACTTTGGCACAGGTCTGCAAAGTAGGGTGTGTAAGATGTTCTGTTGTGGTGCTTCAGAAAATATTAGCATTTCTGTACATTGTAGAGTTTTAGCTTCTTATTTTTCCATGCTAGTGTTTTGACTTTTTTTTTTTTGAGAGAGAGGGGGCAAGTGAGCAAGGAGCAGAAAGAAAGCAAGAACGAGAGCAAGAGCGAGAGCGAGAGCGAGAGAGAGAGAGAGAGAGAGAGAGAGAAGCAGAGGCCTACCCAAAGTGGGGCTCAAGCTTACCCGAAGCAGAGCTCATGGTCACCGAAATTGGGGCTTGAGCTCATCTGATGTGGGACTCGAACTCACCAACTGTGAGATCATGACCAGAGGCAAAGTCAGATGCTTAACAACTGAACCACCCAGAAGCACACTGGCCTTACAAGGTCAGCATGAGCCCAGCTGCTTCTCCTGTAACTGTATCTCCTTCACTCTGCTTCCTTGACCATGGGGAAGCCCCAACATCCTGCCAGCCACCTAGGCCCTCAGTCCCGGGGTCATGTTTGACTTCTCTCCTCTTCCTGTTCAATCACTCCATGTCCTCATGATTCACCTCCCTTATCTTCTCTCACAGCTGCCCATCCATGCTTCTCTTGCAGCCTCTGCCTTAAGCTTGCTTTAGACGTTCCTATTGTTGGTCCCTAATGGCTCTCTCTGTCTCTATTAGCATCCCCTGAACACCACCACCAGCAGTGGCCCCTCATAACTGCACATCAGACAGACTTTCCCTCCCTTTCAAAGAACAATCAATACAAATCTCATGCTTGATCTACAGGTTTTTCTGTGATCTTTGGCTACACCGACCTTATCCCCCTTTTTTTTAAAGTTATTTATTTTGAGGGAGAGAGAGAGAGAATGAGCAGGGAGGGGCAGAGAGAGTGAGGGAGAGAGAGAGAATCCCAAGCAGGCTCTACACTGTCAGCATGGAACCTAGTGTGGGGCTCAAACTCATGAACCATGAGATCATGACCTGAGCCGAAACCAAGAGTCGGATACTGAACTGATAGAGCCAACTCTGCGCCGCCTGACCTTATCCTTTTATCCATTAGCCTTCTCAACTTGACCATGATCTCCTGTAGGGGAGAGACCATGTCTTCATCATTGCTGTAAACCCAGAGCCAGGCACATTCCCTGCCACCTAGTAGTGTCTCAATAAGTGTTTTCTTTTTCTTGTGATTGGATGGGAGTAACAGGACTGTCATGGGTAAAAAGAGGAGAGTGGTGCTGACATTCCTTTGAAAGATAAAGAAGTATCCAGGGAGAGGCTCTCCCCTAGAGGTGGGCCAAAAGAATGAATCATGTTGGGGGGGGCACCTCGGGGGCTCAGGCACTTAAGTGTCTGACCCTTGGTTTTGGCTCAGGTCATGATCTCATGGTTTGTGAGTTCACCCCCATGTTGGACTCTATGTTGACAGTGCAGAACCTGTTTGGGATTCTCTCTCTCTCTGCCCTTCACTCTCTGTCTCTCTGTCACTCTCTTAAAATCAATAAATAAACTTAAAGAATGAATCACATTGAGAAGCTAATGCTATCCTGGTAGTCACCTGATAGATACCCTGATGTGTTACTTAGGGCTAAGGGACAGGCCCGGGCTCCACTCTCTCTTGCTGGAAGTGATTGCTAAGGCAGAATCATGAGGTAAAAAGCTCCAGCTTTTGACCCAAAGAGGCCTGGCCTTAAGTCTCACTGGCTGGAATTGAAATCTGGCCTTTACCACTAACTGGCTGGATTAATGTTGAAGAGGAAGGGTGATAACACCAGCTAACATTGATACAGCACATATTGTATGCCAGCGCTGCGCCAAGAACACTACATGCATTACTTCACCTAATGTCACCACAGCTTGATGAGATAGGCATTATTATCATTCCCATTTTACAAATAAGCCACATGAACCTCAGCAGTATTCAGTGATTTGCCTGAAGGTACTTTACCACTAAATGATGGAGCTAGAATTTCAATCTGACCTTCCTGGCTCTGGGCTGGACATATTCATTTGGAAGTCATCAGTAGACAGAGATCATTTAGAGCCAGGAGTCTGGATAAGGTTATCGAGTGAGTGAGATCATATAGAAAAGAGAGCCAAGGACTTAGTTCTCTGGGCCCTTCCAATATAAGAGACAGAACAAAGATCTGGTAAAGGAGGCTGAAAAGGGGAGTCATTGAGGTAGGGGAAGAATAGGGGTCAAGTAAGATGAGGCCTGAAAGTTGGCCAGGTTGCACAGGTTGTTAACTACACAAAGGGGTGATTTTGCCAAAAATCATTGAGATACCCTGGCATGGGGATGAAGAAGGAGTGGCTCCTTAAAGTTCACATGATGTGTGCTTCTGTCCTTGTTGCCCATTGGAATTAGGAACATGGGTGTCATGAGCAACCTCAGTAAAAGCACTTTGAGGGATGTGGTGGGTGTGAAAATTTGGAGTGGATGGAAGGATAATTCAGAGGAGAGGAAATGATGGCAATGAGAAGAGATAAACTTTTTTGAGGACTTCTGCTAGAAGGGGAAGCAGAGATATGGTGTGATGGCTGGCGGGGAAAGTGGCATGAGTTTTTGCCTCTTTCAATGGAAGATATTGTAACATACTTGTTTTCTGATAGGAATGATCCAGTGAAAAAACGGGACAGTTGCTGGGGTGACATCCTGGAGCAGGCACAAAGGGGTAGGCTCTAGCACACAAGTGAGGGGTCTGGCTGTAGCCATCAGCGTGGTTGGGGGTTCCTGAGGAGCACTGGAAGAAAAGGCAGCTCTGGGGATCAGGGTGCAGGGAGGAGGGAAACGTCAAGGCAGGTGCCCACGGATGTCTTTTTCCCATTGCTCCTTCCCCCCCAAATGGAATAGGAATCCGGTCCCCCAGCTGAGGGGGAGGATCAGGGAAGGTTTGAGGAAGACACAAGAAGTTGTAAAGTAGTTGTCCAAGAGAGAGGCGAGCAAATGGATTGGGGGATGTGGACAGATGGTTGGGTGGCATTAAGACTTGCTGTCATGAGTTTAAAGGGGTAACAGCATAGTTTTGTGTTTTTATCCAGCCGTGCTCACTTGCCTGGGTGGTAGGGACCGGACGGCAGAGAGTTGGACTTAACCAGCAGGGTGTATGCATAAGGCAGGTAGGATAGAAGGTGGAAGAGACTATCCAAAGAGTTGAGAATGTGGGGAAGGGGCTGGTGGGCAAGTGTAGAAGTGAGGACGTGAGGTCCGTGAGAATGGGATCAGTGGACCATAGATCCCAGTGAAATTGGAAGATGGATATGAGGCAAGTGAGTTGGTGGCTATGTAGGTGTTGGTTGTTGGAGAGTGGGGTACATGACAGACTAGTGCTAACACTATTGAGGACACAGGCATTCTGACCAAGAGCATTGGAAAGAAGTGACAAGGGAGGCAGAGTCTTTGAGGCCAAAGGGGAAATGCATGGGGAGAGGGTCCATAGGTGGTCACAAGAAGAAGAGTGGTGTGGGTGGCGGAGTCCAAGGGCAGGCGATTCTGTTCGGGCCAGTGGTTAGGAAGGAGGCAGAGAGAATTGCTGTGGAAGAGCCAGTAACGTAGAAGCGGCAGTGAGGAGCAGAGAGGACCCCTCCTGGCCTTGTTGTACTGGGCAACATGGCAGGAGAACTACCCAACACTTGAGAGGGCTGTAGGGGTGGCTGTGTCCTCAGAGGGACAGGGAACCAGGTTTTCATTAGAGCAAGAAGGTGAAGGGACTTCTCAGAGGAGAGGTTTAGAATGGAGATGATTTCAAATAGTCCTTGGGTTCCAGAGGGTAGGCTGGAAGAATTTCTACAATTGAAGAAGGTGAAAGATGGGGTCAGATTGGGAGGGGGGATTAGAATCCAGGTGTTAGGGGGACGCCTTGGTGGCTCATTTGGTTAAGCGTCCAACTTCGGCTCAGGTCATGATCTCACGTTTTGTGGGCTCAAGCCCTGCATTGGGCTCTGTGCTGACAGCTAGCTCAGAGCCTGGAGCCTGCTTTGGATTTTGGATCTCCCTCTCTGTCTGCCTCTCCCTGGCTCACACTCTGTCTTTTTCAAAAATAAATAAAAACATTAAAAAAATTAGAATTCAGACATTGAGTGGTGACCTGGGAAACTGGGGCTTTTTATGGTGACCGAGGTGACCAGGGATGGAGGGCACAATGGGATTGCTTGTCTCCATAGCAGAGCATGGGAGTGTGGCCAGCATGGCCATATGCTGGAAGGAATGAGGTCACATGCTTGCCATCGACAGAGTTCGTGCCCCTAATGTTTTAGGCAGTCTGCATCCAGAGGCCTGGTGGGCTTTATCAGCCTGCTCTTTTTTTGTTCCAGTTTTTTTTTTTAATTTGAGAAAGATACAGAGAGCAAGCAAGGGAGGGGCAGAGAGAGAAGGGGACAGAATTCCAAGCACGCTCCATGCTATCAGCGCAGAGCCTGATGTGGGGGCTCAGACTCACAAAATGTGAGATCATTCCCTGAGCTGAAACCGAGTTGGATGCCTAACCAACTGAGGAACCCAGTGGCCCGTACAATAATCCTGTAACAGCGTAATCATTTTCATTATACTGGTGCCAAAATGGGTGGAGAGGTTAGGTGACTTGCTTGAGGCCACAGGGCTATTAAGGACATAATGAAATCTAGAAACACAGATTTGACAGTTTCCAAAATTTTTGCTCATAGCCACAGTGCTAAACTGCCTCTCTGGACATTGCAGGCGAGGGCTGTGCTTTCCAGGAGGGCTGCGAGTCCAGAGGGGTAAGCAGCAACTAGAGTCTGGAAGGACATGGTGGGGACCAGGGTTTGTGGTCCTTAGCCCAGTTCTCTGCTCCATGCTGTGTGAGAGCAGCTTGGTTTCCCAGGACTGTTTCAGGGAGAGGTCAAGTCCTGTAGGTACCTTAACATTTGAATTACAGCCAGAGTGTTGGACCTTCCTGGGACCTTTTCCTCCTTGCCTGTCTTCTGGGTGACCACAGTCAATCCGGTTAACCTTTTATGCCTCAGTTTCCTCATCAGTCAGATGATACTTGGCCTGCCTACCTCATGGGATTTTTGAGAGGAATCAGAAAGTCATGGATATGGAAATGTTGAAAAAGCATGAAGCGGTACCCAATTCAAGAGGTCGGGTGATCCCGGATTGTATGACTATTGAGGGTCCAGTGTGGACCCCTGAGACCTCCAGAGCTCATGAGGGTGATGCCCATTGTCCAGCTATTCCAGCATGGTCTGCAGAGCCACGTGGAGCTTCATCTCTTTTTCTGGGATTTTCACATCTGCCTGTGAGCACAGAATAGTAGATGGGCATCATCTGGGTCCATGGGCAATTTTCCTTCTGCATGTGTTTTTCTTTTCTTTTTTCTTTTACTTTTTAAAGTTTACTTATTTATTTTGAGAGAGAGAAAGTGTGAGTGGAGGAGGGCAGAGAGAGAAGGAGAGAGAGAGAATCCCGAGCCCGATGTGGGGCTCGAACTCACGAACTGCAAGACCATGACCTGAGCTGAAATCAAATTGGAAGCTTAACCAATGGAGCCTCCCAGGTGCCTCTCTTGTTTTTTTCTTAATGTTTATTTTAATTTTGAGAGAGAGAGAGAGAAAGAGAGAGAGGGAGAGCCAGGGAGGGGCAGAGAGAGAGAGAGAAAATCCCGAGCAGGCTCTGTGCTGACAGCAGCGAGCCCAATTCAGGGCTTGAACTCACAAACCATGAGATCATGACCTGAGCCAAAGTCAGATGCTTAACCAATTGAGCCACCCAGGCCCCCCTGTGAGTTTTTATTTTCAAGGGCTGGAGGCAGCATCTGTGTTCATGGTCTACAGTGGTCCCAGCCGCCATTCTGGGGGGCTCTGCCATCTTTTGGTTTTGGCCCTTGGTACAAGGCAGGCTTGGGCTGTCACGCCTGGGGAACGCATAACTGCCTCCTCTCGATAGCATGCAGTCTTGGTTCTGTGCTTGCCTTGTAGGGCGTGTGTGTGTGTGTGTGTGTGTGTGTGTGTGTGTGTGTGTGTGTGTGTGTTGTGGGCTGTGTAAGCCCCAGAGGCCAGGCCTCTTGCCAGCTGCTGAAGTTTTTCTCTCCAGAAATTGTGTTAGCCACCCAGCTGTTTCCATTCCTAGCGCACTGCCAAAGTCTGTGTTGCAGTCCCCATGCCAGGTGGAGACCGCTGTCCACTTGGGTAATCCAGGGCTTCCATTTTGTGAGAGATGGGAAACAGCAGTGAGTGAGCAGGCATGTTGGATGGAGGGAGGGTGGGGCCCCTCCTTTTGGCACACCGTGTTGGAATTGGCCCAGCTGCTTAGCCTTCACCCAAAAGTAGGGCTAACTCTGGACTGACCTCAATATCCAGTGGGGAAACTCTTCATTCATGGATCTAGACCAGAACAGGCCTAGCAATTGCCTTTTTGTTTTTTATGTTTTTAGAAATCTGGAAAATGGGACTAATAAATTCTACTTCACACATTGTTCATGCTACATGAGAAATAAGCTTTTAAATCACTCACAACCTCACAGTACCTGGGTGGTTCAGTCAGTTAGGTGTCTGACTTCAGTTCGGGTTATGATCTCATGGTTTGAGTTCGAGCCCTGCACTGGGCTCTGTGCTGACAGCTCATAGCCTGGAGCCTGCTTCAGATTCTGTGTCTCCTTCTCTCTCTGCCCCTCCCCAGCTCATGCTCTGTGTCTCTCAAAAATAAATAAACATTAAAAAATTTTAAATCATTCATCACCCCCTCATCTGGAGCAAGAAGTGACATTATGTTGTGTTTTTTCAAGTATATTCTGCATAATACTGAGTGTTTTGTGGGGGTAAAAAAGGCACTGGCTAAGTTTGGGAAACACTGGATAAACAGTTGTGAGCAAGTTTTGTAGAGGCAGAGACCACCCAGATCTCAGTATACCACGAATGGCCATGGCGAATCTCCAGGGGATCTAGGATATGCATCATTTCTTAGGTCGCAACCGTCTGCTTTCTTTTAGTGAAATGGTTTTTCAAGTACCATCTCTGCCAAACATGCTTTGGAAGATGCTGGGCCGAGGTCATAATTGTATATTCATTTCATTCTTTTTTTCCCTGTAATTGTGAAGGGAGGTGAACACTTGAAATGCATGACTTGGCAAAGATGTAGGTCCTAAAGAGCAAGGGTGGTCTACTTCAGAAGCTGTTGACATAAGTGCTTCCTGCTCTGAAACGCCTCTCTACCTCCTGTCTTTACAGCTCCCCTTTGAATTGGAGATTTACTACATTCAGCATGTTATGCTCTACGTGGTACCCATCTACCTGCTTTGGAAAGGAGGTAAGGCTGCCCAGCACGGCGCCAGTGCCACTTGCACATCTAGCCTCTCCCACACATAGCCACGCCCACACTCAGCCACTCCCATACCCAGCCACTCCCATACCTAACTGCTCCCTTCTGTTCTGGGGAATCCTCATGTGTTGGATGCCCACCAGGATCTTGAGCTCCTGCCAGGCTGGGATTCTGCAGTATCCTTTAGGCCACACACCAGGGGGTGAGAAGATAGGCTTGGGTAAGGCCTGCAAAGAATCTGGGGGCTTTTCAGAACACTCCTTTGTGCTTTGTCGGTGAGCATGGTGCCACTGACTGTGTGTTCTGGGGCCTAGGGCATGGAGACCCCCAGCCCCGACTCTATGACTCACTTGTGCTGTGCCTTCCCCCTTGCCTCAGTGTGCAGTTTGGGTAGAAGGAGAGAAGGAAGCACTCAGCCCTCTCGAGAGAAGGACCTTGTGCTCTTGCTCATTGAGTCCATCCTCTCAGAATGAAAGAAGATATTAAGAGGGGCAAGAAGTTCAGGGACTGTGAGGTTATAGGACTGAGGGAAGAAGATGGTAGAAGAACATTGACTACTGTGTAAAATAAACCATGGACTATCTTGATTTCATCGTGAGGCGAGACCACCAACTTGGTAGAGATGGCCTTGAAAGAAAAGCTGATCTCTGTGTGACCTCACAGCGGCCCTTGAGTTATCCCCTCCCTCCTCTATTATATGGCAGATGAGAGGGGACTAGCCTCTCTATCGTGGCTGCCGGGACTATTTTGGGGGAACCAGTGGCCCTATCTCACCTCAAGCTGCAAGGCCTTCATTTCTATTGCGTTGAAAATGATACGAGGCCATGTGGGCCATTGAGGCCACTGGAAGGTGGTTTGGAAGTTGTGCTTCGTCTAAGTCAGGAATCCTGGCAAATCTGAAGAGCTTTTGGCATGAGCTAGCTTCAAGGACCAGTCAAACTGGGGACACATTGGAGGATGGGCTGTTGCTCTCCATTGAGTCTCCTGCGAGTCGAGAAATCTGCCTGCCCCCTCCACACCCCGCACCCCTGTGTCCTGGTTTCTGTCAGGTAGCATTCTTTTCTTAGGACTGGTGTCAATATTCTTTGAGGCTGTTTTTACCCTGTGCAGCCACCTGGGGGGCTCACAGAGTCAGAGAGCACCTCCTTTCAATTTGCCCTAAATGTACTGTTTCCCCCTCTAAGCTGTAAGGAAAGTCTTCATATCCAGGAGACATGTGCCATTTTTCAGGTCTGTCTCCTGTGGCACAGGAAGCAGCTTCCTAATAATATTCAAGTCTAGGGGATACACTCATTCTGAATAGAACCAGGCGGGCAGCTGTCTCTGCATTCCAGAATCGACCCCCCCCCCCCCGCCGCTTCTGAGGGATGAGATGCAGGTTTTGGCTCAATGTTCATGGCCATTAGTTAAACCTACTTGTGCTTTGAGGTGTCCATAAAAATCTGTTAGGTAACTAAGCCAGACAATTCTGACCTGGAAAATACCAAGCAACCATCCCCAGTATCCCCTCCCTACAAAAAACCCGCCACAGTCTGGGAAGCTGCAGCTTCTAAAAGTGATAAGTTCCACTGCAGCCTTCTGTTGGATCTGTCGCCACACTGTTTGGGGTAACTGAGCCGAGGAAGCAGGGATGCCAAGGCTTAATTCCAATTTATTTCTCACTGTTAGTGATTCTTTCCTCTTTCCTCTGGTGCCTGGCCCAGAGCAGAGGCTGTAAAAATAGTGACAGTAATAATAGCCACAGTAAATATCAGCCTTTTATTGAGTGTTTCCTGTGTGTGAGATACATTACGAGGCACACTTTGTATGTTTTCTCATCCAACTGATCCTGGTAAAAAACGTCCCTTCTACAAAGGACAAAACCAAAGCTCAGAAGTGTTAGGTACCTTGCTCACAGCCATCAATAGCAGAACCAGGATTCAAAGCCTGGCCTAGAGTTCCTTTCAAGCCAGTCCTTTCCCCCACATACCACGTTGTCCTGAAAGGCAGGTGCCTGTCCCTTAACCACAGGAGGTTGGGAGTCTCCCCTCCACCCACCCCTGTCACATATTTGTTGAACACCTACTGCATGCCCAGCATTTGTACTAGGGAGTCAGAGATTCCCTGCTACAGGGAGTCTCTGTGGGGAAGAGAGCCTTGTAAGTGTAATACGGTGAGGATACGTGCGACAGAGGGCACTGTAAGAACAGGACACGGTTTATTCTTCACCACTTCTGGGCTCTTATGAAGCCTTGGCCTCCTTTCTGGCTCTTTGCTGTCATCTGCTGTTCATTTGGGGGAAATTCTGTGCACTTAGAGAAAAGTCTGGATTTCCTAAGGCTGGTTTCACCTTTGGTCCTGAGCCTAGGACCTGGGCCTTGCAGAGGGCAAATCTATCTGCAGTGAGCGAGCAGCAGGAAGCTGATTCCCTGTAAATCAAAAAGGCTGAAGGTTTGGGCGCTCTCTTTCCTAGAAGTCTTGTAATTTTCCAGAAGTAACTGACTTTTGAATTTTTACCGAAGGCAAGAAAGCTCTCCTGTAGATACCTCCCATGGCCAGGAGCCCTGTTTTCTTGAGGCAAAATTGTGCTGCCTTCTGTGTTTTGGGGATGGTTCCTTAGTACCTAGTAGGATCCGATCCCTCCTTTGTTACTACAGTCCTTTGGCATGGCCATAGTGACTGTGACATCCTTTCTCCACACTGTCTTTTTTTATATTTTATATTAAAAATTTCTTAATGTTTATTTTTGAGAGAGAGAGAGAGAGAGGGAGGGAGGGAGGGAGGGAGGGAGGGAAGGCGCCAGTGAGGGAAGGGCAGAGAGAGAGAGGAGACACAGAATCTGAAGCAGGCTCCAGACTCCGAGCTGTCAGCATAGAGCCCAACGCGGGGCTTAAATCCATGAACGGAGTCGAAGTCAGACGCTTTAACCAACCGAGCCACCCAAGTATCCTTATCTACCCTGTTCTTTCTTCCTCCAGCCTTCCTTTTTATTTCTGTTTCCTTTTTCCTAGCTCTTTGCCTTTGGCCCTCTGGAACTACACTTGACCCTGTTCGTGTGCAGGTTAGGGATGGTGAGCCACCCACCCACCCACCGCACACAGCCTCATGGCCATGAATAACTTTACTCCCTCGAAACATAACTACTAATAGGCTTTTGGTGGCCAGAAGCCTTACCAATGATGTAAATAGTCAAGGAACACAGATTTTTTATGTTGTATGTATTATGTACTGTATTCCTGCAATAAAATCAGCTGGAGAAAAGAAAATGTCAAGAAAACCGTAAGGGAGACAAAATACATTTATGGTACTATTCTATATGTATCAGAAAAATATCTGCACAGGAGTGAACCTGCCCAGGTTCAAACCTGAGTTAGTCAAGGGTCAACCGTATATTTTTTATAACCCCCCTTAGCCAGCTCCTCACAGAACACCAAGTTCTCCCATCTCTTGCCCGCAGCTCCCCCTAATGGAGGCTGCTCTTCCTGCTCTGCTCCATATGCTGTCCGGCCCCCCACTGTCTATCCCAGACTAATATTTCATCTCTCAGGTGAAAATGCTTTCTCCTTTACCATTCTCTTCACCTTTTCTTTTCACCACTACCACCACCTAACTCTTCATCCTCTTCTGCCATGTTCCTCGATGCCTTTGGCCCCTGAGCTCAGTATTTCCGTTACAACTCTGGCCAGCATCCAGAAAGGCTTTCAGGGAACACCACTCACCCCACCCAGCTTCTCAAAATTTGGGCTTCTCCACCTCAGTGACTTCTGTGTCTTTATTTTCAGCTCCAACCTTGCCCTCCTCCTTCCCCTGAAACCTCTCTGTCTGAGATCATTAGCCCCTACGTCCCTTTCTGTGACTCGAATCTCTACTCCTTTCAGCCTCCTCTCCTTCCCAGTCAGCTTGTCCCACTAGAACCAGTTACTGGAACTTCCCATTCACCAGGTCCTAAAAGTGCCTCACCCCTTTGTCCCTTCCGCCAGGATTAGTGTCCAATCCTAGTCCGCATTGGCCTACTGGGAAGACTAAGATTTCATGGTCTCTTTAACTGTGCTGTCAACACCATGGCTCTGGTGTTCTGCTACACTTTGCCCGGAGAAGTCACGTGCTGAACCTTTACCCCCGCCAAACTTCCTGTTCTTCCCACTATCGATAGATGTACCCCCAACAAATCACTGGGAAAAAGAAAGATTTCCAGATGGGAATTCCTTCGGTTACTTCTCTTTGCTCGAAAAGCTGCTTCTCCCATCCCCATCCTTACATTGTTCCCTTTCATGTTAGAGGAAGTGGCTTTGTGGTTATCATGCATCTCTTCCCCCCTTCCTTAGCTTCATTCCATCAAGCAGTCAGTCGCTTGGTTCTTGGATTTCAACCCTTTCTTCACTACTGGCTTTTCAGCCAAGAAGGAGGCCAAAGTCTTCCCCTTATAAATTTTTTTAAATGTTTGTTTATTTTTGAGAGAGGCTGGGGGAGGGGCAGAGAGAGAGGGAGAGAGAATCAGCGCAGAGCCTGATGCAGGACTCGGTCTCACAAACCATGAGATCACGACTTGAGCCGAAATCCAGTCAGACAGGTAACCGACTGAGCCACCCAGGTGCCTCAATTTTAATACACTTTAAATACATAGCTATTAAAAAGATGAAACGTTTACTTGTTTCCCACCTGAGATCATCCTAGGGACAGAACATAACTGTCTGTGGGTGGTACTTGCCTGCATCTGATGACCCCATCTTCTCAATTGCCTCCCATCCCTCAGAATATTGCCATCAAGCATCTCCCCCTACCACCCAACTCTTCACAGAAATATCACTGCTGAAGATTGCCACCAATGTGGCAATGGTCACCATGTGACCAAATCCCTTGACCAAATGACTCTCAGATTTTCTCCTGCTGGAGCTCTCTTCTGTGTTGTTGATCACTCCTTTTTGGAATGCTCCACTCTGAGGGCTTCCAAAGTCTCTCCCACTTGTGGCTCGCCTGCCTCGCTCTCCATGCCTTTCTCCGCCTCCATCAGGAGTTCTTTTTTCTCTGGCCCCCTGAGATGTTCATTTCCTCACAGTTCTTTTCTGGGCTTGCGACTTGCTCTGCTTTTCTGAGCATGGACATGAGCTCACACCGTTGAACCAGCAGTCCGAGGAGTCATGGCCACCATACTGCTGTCTGCGGCCCAGACTTACAAGATTTTAGCTTCATGTAGTTTATTCAGAACCTCCACCTGAGTGTCCCAGGCACACCCTCAACTCAGCCTGCCCACGCTGTACTCATTTTCTTCCCCATTGGCCCTGCTTTTCTTCCTGTGGTTCATGACAGATGGTGCTACCCAGTCACCCTAGTAAGAACCTGGGAATCCTCCCCATGTCCCGCCATCTATCTTGTCCATTCATCTAACACATACGCCTTATTCCTTTCCAGCTGCTGTAAAAAATACCGCAAACTGGGTAGCTTATAAACAACGGAGATATCTTGCTTTCAGTTCCAGAGGCTGAGAAGTCCAAGATCAAGTTGCCAGCATGGCTGTCTTCTTGTGAGGACCTTCTTCCTGGTTCCTAGCCAGTTCCTTCTTGGTGTGTCCTCACATGGTGGACAGGGCAAAGGATCTCTCTGGGGCCTGTTTTATAAGGCATTAATCCCATTTATGAGGGCTCCAATGTCATGACCTAAGCACCTCCCAAAGGCTCCACCCCCTAATACCATCCATCTTTGGGGGTTAGGATTTCACCATACGAGTTTGGAGGGACACACATACAGCAACGTGTTTACACATGCTCTCTTTCTGCCAGGCTCTGCACTGGCCCTTGGGATGCCCTGAGAAGCAAAAGTCAGATACCACCCGTTCCCTCATAGAAGTTATAAGGTAGTGGGAGGAGACAGGAATGAATTGAATAATCACACAAATAAATACAGAGTGAGTTATAACTGAGGTAAGTATTCTGAAGGAAAGGAATGTGCTTTTCTGAGAGTTGAGAATAAAACAAACACCTGGTTTGGAGGTTTCGGGGAGGGTTCCCTGAGGAAGTGACGTTTCAACTGAGATACAAAGGATACATAGGGGGTTCACTAGACAAGTGTACGATTAAGGGACATGAACCCTAATAGGGTCACAAAACCACACGTATGACAGCGCTGTGGCAAGAGAGAAAGCTGGGGGGAAGACAGATGACACTGGGCCTGAGGGACAGGCAGGGGCCAGATAGGAACGGGTTTGTCAGCCGGGGTCAGGGATTTAGCCTTTATTCCAAGAATTGTGGAAAACCAGGGGAAGTTTTCAGAGGGGGCATAACATTGGCTTGTCTTCCTGTTGATTCTTTTATTATGTAAATCATTCATTTAGTTCAACCTCTAAAACACAGAAAGCTGTTCTGTGACAAATCACCTTCCCACCCTTCCCCCATCCACATAGTGCCCCCCACAACGCTACAGGTAACTGCCATTTGGGGTCTTTTGCATATTCTCCCTGAATTTCTTCTTGCATATATATATATAAATTTTTTAAAAAGTAATTTCATTTTCCTCCTCCGTAAGACACACATCCCCAAACCATTTTCTTGTTACTGTTTTGTTTAGCAATATTTCTTAGACAGCTCTCTCTGTAAGCCCATTCTCCACAGCGGCACGCGTTCCATTGTGTGGATGATAAAATACCATCTAATAAAAATGGCAACACTTTATATAGTACTGGGGGCGCAGACATTGTTTCAAGCTCTTTGCACACTTTAACTCATTTAATCCCCTTAATTCATTTAATCCCTGCGGCGGTACTCTTAGGCAGGGTTACTGTTAATGTGTTTTTACAGATCAGGAAACTGATACTCAGCTAATAAGCAGAAGACTCTGGATTTGAACCTCTTGCTATGGCTCTGCTGTTCTTGTTAAACACAACACTACGACAGTATGCCACAATTGATTTATACCATCTCCTATTGGTAGACACTTAGGTTGTTTCAAATCTTTGGCTGATATCAGTAACACAGCACCGAACAACCTTGTACCTGTGCCATTTTGTATGCATGCAAGTGGATCTATATGATAAATCCCCCTAAGTGGAATTGCTGTATCAAGAGAGTCTGGGCGTTCATGATTTTGATGGATGTTTCCAAATTCATAAAAGATACCAATTTAAAAGCTCACCAGCAGTGAATAAAAGTGCCTGTTGCCACACACCCTCATATCAAATAAGTGCATTCCTAACCTTTTTCAATTTTTGCGTGGTCTGATATGTGAAATTAATGGTGTAGCAATTTGCATTTAATTTGAATTTCTCTTACTTTGGGTGAAGGGAAGCATCTTTTTACATGTTTAAAGTGGCATTCAATTTCCTCTTCTCTGACCAATGTGTTCCTCTCATGTGGCTATTTTTCCCTTATGTTATTGGCCTTTTTAACAAAATTGAATCATAGGAGCTATTTATATATAATTTATATATTTAAACTTTTTTGTTTTTATTTTATTTTTGAGAGAGAGAAAGAGAAAGAGACAGAGTCAGAGTGTGAGCAGGAGAGGGACAGAAGAGAGGGAGACACACAATCTGAAGCAGGCTCCAGGCTCTAAGCTAGCTGTCAGCCCAGAGCCTGATGTGGGGCTCCAACCCATGAATTATGAGATCATGACCTGAGCTGAAGTCAGACGCTTAACCAACTGAGCCACCCAGGCACCCCTGTAATTTATGTTTTATATATATGTTTATATTTCTATATAATATAAATATATTTTTACATATTTCTGTATGTTTTTCCAGATAATATAAATATTTTCTATATAATATAAATATTTTTCTTTATAACATAAATATTTTTCAGTATATTTCTATATAAATATTAGGAGTTAACCCTTTGTGATCTGCACTGTAGATATTTTTCCCAGTTTTGTCATTTGTCTTTTTGACTTCTGATTTGTTTAGGTAGGATGTTTACATCTCTATGCAATTTATCTTACTTTTATCATATAGCTTCTGAATTTTGAGTCATGGTTTGGAAGCCCTTGCCCATCCCAAGGTTATAAAAAATATATCCGAGGTGCCTGGGTGGCTCACTTGGTTAAGCATCTAACTTCTGCTAGGGTCATGATCTCTCAATTCATGGGTTTGAGACCCGCATCACACCCTGTGCTGGTGGTTTGCAGCCTGCTTGGGATTCTCTCTCTCTCCCTTTCCCTTTGCCATTCCTCCACTCTGTCTGTCTGGCTCTCTCTCCGTCCCTCTCAAAAATAAATACGCATTAAAAAAAAACAAAGACAAATCCAGGGCGCCTGGGTGGTTCAGTGGGTTGAACATCTGACTCTTGATTTTGGATTAGGTCATGATCTCATGTTTCTGAGATCGAGCCCCATTCAGGCTCTGTGCTGAGCACAGAGCCTGCTTGAGATTCTCTCTCTCCCCTCTCCCCTTCTCCAATTGTGCTCTCTCCCTCAAAATAAATAAAATAATTTAAAAATGTGCATCCCATATTATCTTCTTCTGTGTTAATAGTTCCATTTTTTTAACCTTTAAGTCTTTCATCCACTTGGAATGTATCCCGGGATACAGTGTGAGATAAGGATCCAGTTTGATTTGATTTCCAGATGGCTTCTCATTTGTCCCCAGACTATTGAGTATATAGTCTGACATGATCAGGAATGCTTGTGGGTAAGATCATGATGGCTGCTATGTAGGGTAGCCCTTATGTTCTGCTTCTTTTACGTCCCTAATTTTTCCTGAAATCTAACCTCTTCCTGCCTTGGGCTAGCCCTTCCTCATCTCTCACCTCACCAGGACCGCTGGCTCTGTGTGGTCTTCCCAGGTCCTCTGCCAGCAATCTGCCCCTGTAGCTTCCAGAGCTATTTTCAAAGCCCAAAGAGGATCACAGCACCTCCCTATTTGAAAACTTTCAGTGGCTCCCCCTTGTCCCCAGAGCACAGTGCATTTTGCAGGCAGCGCAGAAGGCCTAGTGTGACCTGTCCCTACCCCCTTCCCCAGCCTCTTCTCTATATGCTCCTTGCTTCCTTGTGTTCCATTTGGGTGTTACCAGGATGCTTAGGGACCCCCCCACTGAGTTTACCATTTAACTTTCCTATCTCCATGTCCTGAATATACCACGACTTTTGCCGGGAATGCCCTTCTCCAGCTTGGTGGCCTGGAAAGCATTCATGTTTCCAAACTCAACCTTGGCCGCTGGCTTCCCCAGGCAGCCCACTGGAATTATTCTGTGGCTGTCCTTCTCATACTGCAGTGCCTGTCTGCATAAGGACAGGAAGTATTTCTTTAGTTCTTGGTATTTCAGGGCTGAATGAATGAGGACCTACATAGATACCCACACACTGAACATTTTCTATATCCTATTATACATCTTACAAGCTGGGTGTTTATTGTGCACTTTCCATGAACTAGGCACTGGGTAAGTGTTTTACTTGCGTGACCTTGATTTCATTTAATCTCCATAAGTCCACAAGCCTATGACCTTGGATGCAAAAAAAAAAATCACGTCTTCAGTTGCATTAACTCCAACTGACGTCTAGCATTACCTCCAGTGCTGAAACGTAGGCAACAAACCACAGCTTTAGCAGTGTTCAGGGATGTTGTCATTAATGTAAATCAGTTTCTCTCCTTTTAGAGCTGCTGCAGGGATTTCAAAAAAATTGTTGGTACCACCTAAGTACCTGAAAATGTAAAAACTTTAATTTTTAAAAGTACTTTGATAACTATTTCAATGCTACGGTTTTCTTATGTAATCCTATTTTATTTTGTATACTTAAAAGATTTATTCTGAGGGGCGCCTTGGGTGGCTCAGTTGGTTAAGTATCTGACTCATTTTTGGCTCAAGTCGTGATCCCAGGGTCGTCCTGTGCTGGGCTTCATGCGGGGTGTGGAGCCTGCTTGAGATTTTGGGGCATCTGGGGCTTAGGTCATGACCTCACGGTTCGTGGGTTTGAGTCCCACATTGGGCTCTGTGCTGACAGCTTGAAGCCTGGAGCCTGCTTTGGATTCTGTGTCTCCTCTTCTCTCTGCTCCTTTCCCACTCATGCTCTGTCTCTGTCTCTGAAAAAGGAAATGAATAAACATTAAAAAAAAGATTCTATCTCTCCTCTCTCTCTGTCCCTCCCCTGCTCATTCTCTCTCTCTCTCCCCTTCTCTCTCTGTCTCAAAAAAAAAAAAAAAACAAAAACCCCACACCTTTATTCTGAGAGGGGAGGCCCAAACCATCCATGGGGTCCAAAGCACCACAAAGGTCAGGAGGCCCCGCACTAGACTTTCAAGTGGCATTAGAAAGCCGGCAGGCAAGCTTCCACCACACAGTGCAGCAGTTCCCCCATATCCTTGTGAGTTCAGACAGACTGTGGGTTCGAATCCTGATTCTGGCACATAGGTGAGTGCCTTAAAACCTCTCTGCAAGTGTTTCCTCATTTGTCAAAGGAAGGTAGGAATAGTTCCTACGTCACAGGGCTGGCGTGACGGTCCACTGAGCTCATATATGTGAACGCATAAAACAGTACCTGGCATGTGTACAGTGTTGCATACTTTCATTATTAACCACTGCAGTATGGCCTCTTGTTAATTACACATCTGTCCTCCAACTTGACTGTGGACTCTTGAAGATTCTTTCCCAATTCAAAAGTGACAGAGCCTTGGCACCTACTGAGTGCCCGTTTGTCAGCGGATTTAACATCACTGGCATCCGTCCTTTTAGAGTCCTGTTACTCCTTTTGCTTGTGTGACACTCCTGTCTCCTGGTTCTCCTCCTCTGGCGGGTTGTCTTTGGGCTCCTTTGCTCTGCCTGTCTCAGAGGGGGCCAGTGTTCTCCATCCACAGACCTCACTGACGGCTTGAGAAACACCACAGGTACTTAAAGGAAAGAGGTCTACAATCAGAATTCTCAGTTCCATACTCCTTCTCTCCACCTGCTTTTCTTCTTCCTCCATTTCCTATATTACTGGCTCCACCGTCCATCTACCGAGGGCCAAAGCCAAAAACCTAGCCAGAAACTTTCTGGATCCCTTCCTCCACCTCATCCCTTATGGCAATCAGTTCAGAAGTTCTGATGGTTCAGATTCTCAAAATGCTTGCAAATTCAGATCTTTCTCTCTATTTCCATCACCCCAGCCCTAGTCCAGGCTCTCAGCCTCTGTTGCAGGGACTGCTTTGTTTTCCCTCTCCTCGCCCTGCCTTGAGTGGCCCCCTGTGTCTCACCCAGTCTCCAGAATGACGTTTTTAAGGAAAGAACAAATGTGATCAGGTTTGGTCCCCTGCTTATAAATCCTGTCCAGGATGCAAATGAAACTCCTTTATGTGGCATTCAAGACGTTTACATTTTGGCCCTTATTTGTCACTTTTTTAAAAAATCATTTATTTTATTTTTTTAAATGTTTATTTTATTTTTGAGGGAGTGAGAGTGGGGTAGGGGCAGAGAGAGGAGGAGACACAGAATCTGAAGCAGGCCCCAGGCTCTGAGCCCAAGTCAGACGCTTAACTGAGACACTCAGGAGCCCCTCCCGCCCTTTTTAAAGTTTATTTATTCTGAGAAAGAGACAGTGAAAGTAGGGAAGTCGCAGAGAGAGAGAGAATCCCAAGCAGGCTCCTCACTGTCAACACAGAGCCTGACATGGGGCTTGAACCCACAAAGTTATGAACCCATGACCTAAGCCAAAACCAAGAGTTGAACGCTGAACTGACTAAGCCACCTAGGTGCCCCTTATCTGTCTCATTGACCTCAGTTCCCATCACTGAAGTTTCAGCGCCGGTTACTTTACCTTCTAAGTGAACATACCTGTGACAGATTTGTCCCACCTGCCTCCACTACGATGTCCATGCACACAACGGCTTCTCTACCTGGAGCCTAGCAAACCCCATGTCCTCCTTTAACATTAGCTCAGCGATGGCACTTCCGCTCTGGAGCTGTGTGTGACTTTCCTAGGCAGCCTTAGGCACACTTTCCTGAACATTCTCTTTATACTTTCTGTATACCTCACGTGTCATAAAGGCCTCATCTGGTTGTTTATCTGTGTTTTAACACTAGGTGGCAGTAGCCTCATCTTTTCGTCTTTTCAGGAAATGAGGCTCTACAATTAAGATCAGTTTTAATTTAATTTAAACTAATAATACTAAATAATTAAAACCTTGGATTGTGAGTAACTTGTTCTGCGAGTGTTCTGCAAGATGAGAAAACCTTTCTAGTAAATTTTAATTTGATAAACAAGTGATGTCTTGCAATACAAGTATTACGGGACGCTGAACATCACATGATCACAGCTTAGCCAATGGTTCTTGAAATTCCCTTTGATATA
This sequence comes from Suricata suricatta, assembly GCF_006229205.1. Lineage (NCBI taxonomy): Eukaryota > Metazoa > Chordata > Mammalia > Carnivora > Herpestidae > Suricata > Suricata suricatta. The sequence goes on from NC_043717.1 coordinate 74,961,193, forward strand.
CAGGTGCTTTGGATGACAAGCTTGTTTCCGAACGAATTGTGCTCACAAATGAAGGTTTTACTGTATTTATTACAATTATGATGCTGTGAAAGTACGAAGTCTGTGAGGCCCCAGGATTTCCGCCTGGGTGGCTAGAGGAAGATAGGGTGCCGGTAATGGAGAAGGGGGCACAGAAAGAAGGAACACGCTTTAGGAAGGAAGATTTTTGTTCTTTACTTGAGTTTGAGATACTTTTAGGCTATCGGGCTTAGATGTCCAGGAGGCAGTTGGATGGAATATTCTGGAGCAGTTCAGGGGAGGCTTCCCTAGAGGCAGACTTCAGTGTCATTGGTATAAAGATGATGGATACAATCACAGGAGTGGATGAGAGAGCCCAGGGTAGCTATGTCATTGAGGAAGAACTAGAACTCAGAAAAAAAGGCCTTGGGTGGAACATCAACCTGTGAGTAGTAGACGAAGGGGAGAGGAGTTTAAGGAGATGCAGGAAAGGTCAGAGCAGTGGAAGGAATGGCCACTGTCTGGAAGCGAGGGCAGTAGACATGTTCATCAGAGTACTAGCGATCTGGAGCACAATGTTGTTTCAGAGAGTTCTGGCAAAGTAAGGCCATTGGAGAAGTGGGTATGGGAAAGAAGGAAGAAGTTAAAGATGTTAAAGAAGGAGGGGCTCAGGGTGTTGCAGAGCCAACGGAGGGATTTCTCTCTCCCCACCTCCTCCTTTTCCTGCCTTTCCTCCCACCTCTCCTCCCCTTCCCTCTCTGCCCAAGCCTGACAACGGTCAGGTGTGATGATGAAGGCCAGTGGTGAGAGGGAGCAAGGAGAGGGTAGGAAGAAAGGGGAGTGGGTGAACCACAGGTGATGGCACCTGCTGAGAAGGAAGCAGCTCTGTGGTGGATCGGGATGCTCACTGACAGGAGGAATAAGTGTTGCGGGGGATGAGAGAAGGAGAGAATTCTAGACTTTTCTGTGCTGTCCACTAGAATTCTTGGTAATGATGGGGATGATCTATATCTGCCCTGTTCAGTTTGGTAGCCGCTAGCTCTGTGTGGCTCCTGAGCAGAGGAATCGTGACTAGTGTAACCAAGGAACTGGGACCAAGGAATTTCATGTTTGATTTAAGTTGAATGAATTTGCATTGAGATCGAAATAGCTGCATGTCTTTAGTAGGTACCATATTGGACAATGTAGCTCTAGAAGATTGGTGACTAGTGCTTATGGGGGCCCTCCTGAAACAGATTTTCTTGCATTCTCCCAGCGCCGGACTGTAGAGTGACCCATTTTCTCCAGGAGGGCTCAGCAGCCTGAATGGAGGGACAGGGTATCTGACTTGAGGCGTCCGTCCAAATTTGGGGCTTTGTAAGTAGGGTCAATGGTGTTGAAGATCCAGAAAGCGAGGGATGTGTGGGGTTTGGGACCCAGTTTTGGTAAGCATGCCACACATTTACGTCCTTTTGGGTTTCTTACCAAGGGCAGGCCATCCAAGGAACAATAACAGAATGGGAAACAGAGTTCTTACTTTATTTAGTTTTTGTTTCAATGTTCATTTTTGAGAGAGAAAGAGCACCAGCGTGGGAGGGGCAGAGACAGAGGGAGACAGAATCTGAAGCAGGGTCCAGGCTCCGAGCTGTCAGCACAGAGCCTGATGTGGGGCTCGAACCCATGAGCCATGAGAACATGACCTGAGCTGAAGTTGGATGCTTAACCGACTGAGCCACCCAGGTGCCTCACCATTTCTTCCTTTATTATTAGGTGGGCAGGCACCAAGCACCTCCAACACAGGCCGGGCTAGCTCAGCAGGCTGAGCTAGAGCCTGTAGCTTTGGTCTTGACACGCTCCGTCCCCTGAGAATCTAAAGTGGTGAGATCTGTAGAGAGAACCTGAGCTTATTTCCTATCCAGTCAAAGGAATTGAGAAGCTTGAGAGGAAATCGAACAGGCCTGGCTGCCTGCCGATGAGTTGGTTGTGACATGCGCTTGATAAACAGTGAAAAGTGTGTGCTGCCCATTCTGAAGCTGGACTACCTGGTTTCAAATCGTGGTCCTGTGACTTTACTAGCTGTGTGACCTTGGCTAAGTGCCTTAACTTATCTGTGCTTCCATTTCTTCATGTATAAAACAAGAATGATAGTACTTCCTCAAAGGATTTTAATGAGCATTAAATGTGTCAGTGTATGTAAAGTACTTATAATAATGGCCATCACTCAGTTCACACTGAATAAGTCTGCTGTTCTTATGGTTTCTGTTTGCCAAGGTACCATGACTCTGCCTCTTAATCTCACAAAATGTGGTGTGAGCACTTTTTTAGGATGTCACTGGTTTTTTTTTATGTTTATTTTTGAGAAAGAGAGAGACAGAGAGAGCAGGGGAGGGGCAGAGAGAGAGTGAGACACAGAATCCGAAGCAGGCTCTAGGCTCTGAGCTGTCAGCACAGAACTGACGTGAAGCTCAACCTCACGAACCGCGAGATCATGCCCTGAGCTGAAATCTGCCACTTAACTGACTGAGCCGCCCAGGCGCCTCAGGATGTCACTGTTAGCAGGTACCCCCTTGGTGAGGGGGTAGTGGGAAGTGTGTGGTGAGAGAGATGAAGAGTGCCCTCTGTCCACCTGGGAGCTGAAGGGACCAGTTCAAGTGAGTGGTCATGGGTCCAAGATACTGTGGAAGGCAGTGCGAGGAGGAAGTCCATGGACGGGTGGGAATCATGGGATCAGGGGTCACCAGGGCATCTGCAGGTACATGCACAAGGAGGAATTGAGAATGTGGAATCTGAAATTACGGGGAACTGTGGTCAGATGAATATAACTGAGGCTGGGTGGGTGGGGTGCTCGTTGAAGCTGGTTGGGTGGTAATGTGGCCTCTGGAGAGTTGAGGAGGTTCAAGAGGCCATGAGGTTAGGATGTTAGAAGTGCTCACCCCCCCACCCCGTAAGAATGTTGGAATCTCCCAGAATGCTGGCAGGAAAAGGACTGATGTAAAGAGGGAGACTGTAAGTGAAGCGAGACTGATCTGGGATGAATCTGACAGTGACCCGGAGGACTGGGGTGGGGACCATGGTGAGGAAGAGAATGTGAAGCTTGGAAGAAGCAGAGAAGAGTAAATATCCAGAAGCAATAATGAGAGGGGGACCTTCAGCTCCCCTTCTCCCCCACAGAAGCTTGCTGTGAGCCTAAGTGGAAGAGGAGAAGGAGCCTCTGGTCAGAGCACCCAGACGGAGAAGCAGTGTCCTGGGGGAGAGCTGGGTCTCTGTAGAGGGAAGAGGTGCAAGGGCCATCCTGTGCACAGGTGGCATGTGTGAAAGGATTTGCCTATGGTGGGACCAGGTTTCCCGCGTTCCCTCCTCCAGTCTGGAGAGAAGTCAGCTGCAGGATGAGTGTAGGAGAGCGACCGCAGTTTTAGGACCTGCAGGGCTGGTCATCCAGTTCCCTGTTTGGGAAACTCCCTCCCCTTTTCCTCATCCCTGTGGGGTTTGTTGGTTAGGTGGGTGTGATGGTTTTATTTAGGAAGAGGTTCTTTTTTTAATGTTCACTTATTTATTTTGAGAGATAGTGCAGGTGGAAGAGGGGCAGAGAGGGAGAGATAGAATCCCAAGCAGGGTCAATCTTATGCACTGCAAGATCATGGCCTGAGCCAAAATCAAGTGTAGGATGCTCAACTGACTGAGCCACCCAGATGCCTATATATATATATAGAGAGAGAGAGAGAGAAAGAGAGAGAATGTGAATGAAAGAGAGGGGCAGAGGGAAACAATCTTAAGCAGGCTCCGTGCCCAGTGTGGAGCCTGACTCAGGGCTCGATCCCACGACCCTGGGATCATGACCTGAGCTGAAATGAAGAGTCAGACATTTAACCAACTGAGCCACCCAGACACCTCTTAGGCAGAGTTTCTTAACATGAGGTCCACAGTTAAGGATTAAGCAGTCTGTTAACTTAGGCAGGGAAAAAACATCACATCTTTTTTTCCCCACTAACTTCAGCCAGAAATGCAGCCTACGAATGTAGGCAACAAATGCCAGTGCCAGTAGCCATACCTGCGACTTTATTGTCACTGGCAATCACAGATGGCTTCCTCTCACATTACAGTGGCGGCAGACAGCTCAGAATCCTGTTCATGCTCTTCACTGCCTTGAAATTGTGGTGGTGCTTAGACCTGCTGCTGAATCTCATTTAAATATTAGTAAAGAAACACGAAGTACTGAATTACAGATCTGTTTTTCCTAACTTGATAACTGCTTGAATATCATCAGCTGCTTTTGTAACCCTTTGCCTTTTAGGCATTCAGAACCCCATTCTGGGGAGGGATTCTTTGGTGCCCCATGCTGCCTGCCGGGCCTGCGGGGGTCGGGGGGAGGACTTTGGGGGGAGACTGCCTGGCTCCAGGAGGGTGAAGAAGCCTGGCATACAGGCTGCTTGGAAACCTCTTTCTATTTCACTAGAGGGAGCCCTTGTTTCAGAATTGGGGAACCAAGGACTCCCATGCTTCAAAACAGGGAGAAGGGTGTATTCAATTACAGGCAAATCAAATGGCCCTTGGGAACATTTCAGGAAACTGAGGTGTAAGAACCTTGATGTTGTTCAATGTGGGCAAGTCCCACCTCTCTTGAGATGAGCTTTAACCTCATCTCCTGGAGAATGAGGGTTGGGATGCCACTGGCCACCGTGCTAGTTTCTAGGACAGTTAAAGCAAGAGTACTTTGGCCAGTGAGGGCTTGAAAACCGGCCCTAAGGTCACAATGACCTCAGTTTGTCTGTTTTTCCCCCACCCCCTGTTAGGCCATCCCCGAGCACATTCTTATTCAGCTAGCCTTAGGATGCTGGGAAAGTTCTCCTCCACTGGCTTCCAAGTTGTACTTTTCTGGCCAGGCGAGGGGGCAGGGGAAAGGCCAAGGGGCTCAGGTAAGTTCTATAGGCTCCTGCAGGGTCAGTGGGTGAGGAAAGGGCTATGGCATCTGAAACAATGGCCAAAGGCTAAGGCTTGTGCCAGGGGCTGGAGAGGAGAGTTTCTGACTGCCTTGCAGTGTCCCCCACTGAAGAGGAAAGAGCTGGGTCTCAGGAGTGCTTTGTAGGGGCAGAGGATTAAGTCAGGTACTTCAGACTGCGATTATAAGCAGCTCCCAGGAAGCCCTGCTTCTCATGTCTGACCAGTTGTGGCCCCTCTCCTGGATTCAAGTCTTTGGGGGCAGGGCCCAGGAATCTGCATCTTCTATAAGTTCTCTAGGACTTGGGTTCTCAAAGTGTAGTGTCTGGATCAGCGGCAGTGGCAGCCTAACTGGGGAACTTGATGGAAGTAAAAATTCTCATGTTCCTGACTTGAGGTCCTACCCTACACCTACTGAATCAGAAAGTCTGGGGTGTGGTCCAGAAACCTCCATTATAACAAGCCCTCCGGTGGGTGTCTGGTTGGGGGGAGGTTCTAATGCCAACTGAAGTCTGAGAGCCACTCTTCTGAGGAGTTCTCTTTTTTAAATCTTTTTTTTTAATGTTTTATTTATTTTTGATACAGAGAGAGACAGAGCATGATAGGGGGAGGGCAGAGAAAGAAGGAGGCACAGAACCGGAAGCAGGCTCCAGGCTCTGAGCTAGCTGTCAGCACAGAGCCTGACGTGGGGCTCGAACCCGTGAACATGAGATCTGACCTGAGCCAAAGTCGGACGCTCAACCGACTGAGCCACCCAGGCACCTCTATTTTTTTAAATCTTTAAAAATGTTTTTATTATTTTTATTTCTGAGAGACAGACAGACAGAGACAGAGACAGAGGGAGACACAGAATCCGAAGCAGGCTCCAGGCTCCCAGCTGTCAGCACAGAGCCCAACACAAGGCTTGAACCTATGAACTGTGAGATCATGACCTGAGCTGAAATCGGACCCTTAACCCCACTGAGCCACCCAGGCGCCCCTTCCCTAAGGGGTTCTGACAGAGGCTGAAGGTTAGGCCTCATTACCTCCAATGATCCAAGAATTGCGCCCCCATCCCCACCACCTTGCTGAAAGCTCACCAGAGACCCGGCTGATGCTAACTGCGTAACTTGTGCAAGCATTTTTCCGTAGAGTAGCTCCATGCTCCGTTAGATTTTCTATTCCTACGAAGCTCGGGCAAGGCAGAGAGGGCCTGAAGTTGCCCCACAAGCAGGATGGTGCTGGTTAGAGGGGTTTCAATCCACACGTGTGGTCCTGTAGCAGCTTACTAAGAGTGGAATCTGGGAACTGGGTCTCTGGACTCCAGTGCTTAATCTGCTGGCCCAGGTCCACCTGCTGGATTCTTTGCCAGCTCAGGGTGCTCACTCTGTGTGATTTTGGCAGAGGGCTGGCTGTGAGCCTCATAGATGAAGGTGGGTCTTTAAGTTGCATGAGTCAGAGGCTGCGAGGCCCATTCGGCCCCACCCCCAGGCACTTTGAATGTGAAGCCTGGCCTGAGTGGGCTCTGTAGCCCCTCAGGATAGGAAGTCGACAAGATGGACCTTCCACATGGATACCTAACTTAGTTGAGTCTCTATTTTCTTGGACGTTAAACAGACTATAGGGTCCAGTTCATTGGGTCAAATGCCTGGATGAAGGGAAACCAGACATGGGCCTGTACTTAGTGTCTAAGAATGGGAAATGACATATCCATGGCCATCTTGGGATCGTGCCACCCAGGGCTATATGTCCTATGTCTCCAGTGAAGGCTTGCAAAAGCTGGAAATAAAGTCGTCTCATTTAGAGAGGGCACAAAGGTAGGAGGGCATTGTTGGGGACCGAAGTAGTCATCCTCTTCCCTGATTGTAAAACTGCACCTTCTCTGATGTTCCCCATCCCATTGAGTGGTACCACCATCCACTCATTACGCATGCCAGAAATCTACAGATAATCATTGGCCCTTCGCTCCCCTTTTCCTCCATATCCAGTCAGTGCTCAAATCCTGTCAGTTCAACCTCCTGATCATTGTTCAAATTCATTCTCACTCTGACTTGAGTTTGGATTGGATCATTCATGACTTGTTCTATTGCAACAGCCTCAGCACTGGTGTTCCTGCCTTTAGCCCCCCCTCTATTTCTTTTTGTAAAAGTGCATTCATTTTTAGAAAGAGCACACGCATGTGTGCACAGGAGGGGCAGAAAGAGAGGGAGAGAGAGAAGATCAAGCAGGCTCTGCGCTGTCAATGTAGAGCCTGACATGGGGCTCTATCTCATGAACTGTGAGATCATGACCTGGGCTGAAATCAAGAGTTGGTCGCTCAACCAGGCACCCCTAGCCTGGATCTACTTCAAACTGCAGCCACACTGTAAGCTTTAGCCGTTGCTTCAGAGTGTGGTCTGAGGCCCAGCAGTACCTGGATGCCAGTTAGAAATACAGGTCTCAGTCCCTACCCTAGACCTGCTGCACTGGAACTTACCTTTAACAAGATCTCAAGGTGATTTGGAGAGTCTCAAATATCTAATATAGCAAACAGAGTTCTTCATGAACTGGCTCTCATCTCTTGTTTGTCCCTCTCCCCTACGCGTAGTCCAGTGATACTGAATTATATGCAGTTTTCAAACATACTGGGCTGCTCACTTCACTCTTCCTGCAAATCTTTATGGAACCCCTACTTTGTGCCAGGCACTTGCCAGGGATAAGCTAGTGAGCAAAACAGATACATATGCCATCTTTCACAGAGCTTGCATTCTTATGCAAGGAGACAGTAAAGAAATAAGTAAAATATATAGTATGTCAGATAATGTTATGCGCCATAAAGGAAAAGGTAAAAGCAGAGTAAGGGGTATAGGGGTACTGAATGGTTGGAGAGGTAGCACGTTTATATGAGGTGGCCTCATTTATTTTTTATTTTTATTTTTTAAAGTTTATTTTGAGAGAGAAGGGGGAGGGGCAGTAGCTCAAACTCATGGACTATGAGATCATGACCTGAACCGAAATCAGGAGTCTGCTGCTTAAGTGACTGAGCCATGCAGGCACCCTGAGGTAGCCTCATTTAAAGGGAAGGCCTCACTAAGAATGTAACGTTTGACTGAAGGCTCATAGGCGAGGGAGTGAGCCATTGAATACCTGTAGGAGGGATATGCCAAGAAGAGCAAATAAGTGTGTGGGCCCCGAGACACAGGGGTGTTTCTAGAATATGCCAGCAATAGCAAGTAGCTCAGTGTGTCTAGAGCCATGTGAAGGAAGGGGTAAGTTGTAGGAGATGAGGTAAGACAGGTGCTGTAGATGAGGGGGCAGATCATCTATAAGGCCTCACAGACCATAGTACGGACTTGGCATTTTATTGTTTGGGAGATGGGAGACCCTTGGAGGGCTTTTAGCAGTGGACTCACATGATCTGAATGAATTTTTAAATGTCACCCAGTTGTTATTCTGAAATTAGACCACAGGGGGACAAGAGTAGAAGCAGGGAGACCTGTAAGTGTTGTTTATAATAACGCAGGAAAGCGATGATAGTGGCTAGGGTGCTGACAGTAGAGTCAGAGAAGAGTCATTGGATTCTGGATACATGCTGAAGGTGCAGCCAGCAAGATTTGCTGATGGTCAGATATAGGATGTGAGCGCAAGAGGGGTCATGGATGATTCTTGAAGGTTTTTGACTTGAGCAACTTAGATGCATGACCATTAACTGAGATCAGGAAGTCTAGGAGGAAGGATTTGTGCTTGTTTATTTCTTTAGGGGGGACTTTGGAGGGTAGAAATGCTCTTTCAGTCATATATTTTTGTGTAGCAAACATGCTAGAATGTAGTGACTGAAAACAATGGCTTATTATTGCAGTACAGCAAATGCTAAATCTCCTGCACATTGAAAGGGAAACCATCAACAAAACGAAAAGGTAACCTACTGAATGGGAGAAGATATTTGCAAATGACAGATCTGCTAAGGGGTTTGTATCCCAAATGCATAAAGAACTTACACAACTAAACACCTAAACCAAATAATCCAGTTAAACAATGGGCAGAAGTTCTGACCAGACAGTTTTTCCAAAGAAGACATACAGATGGCCAACAGGTACTCAACATCACCGATCACCAGGGTAATGCAAACCAAAACCACAGTGACATATTACCTCATACTGGTCAGGAAGGCTAATATCAAAAAGACAGGAAACAGATGTTGGTGAGGATGTGGAGTAAAGAGAACCCTCAGGCACTGTTGGTGGGAATGTAAACTGGTGCAACCACTGTGGAAAACAGTATGGAGGTTCCTCAAAGAGTTTAAAATAGAAATACCATATAATCTAGTAATTCCTCTATTGGATATCTACCTGAAGAAAATGAAAACACTAACTGGAAAAGACACATGCACTCCTGTGTTTATTGCTGCATTGTTTTCAATAGCCAAGATATGGAAGCATCCCAAGTGTCCATTGGAAGATGAATGGATAAAGATGTGTCCTCCCCATACTGGAATATTACTTGGCCATAAAAAGGGAGACCATGTTGTCATGGATGGACCTAGAGAATATTTTGCTAAGTGAAATACGTAAAAAAAGACAAATATCTTATGATTTCACTTATATGTAGAATCTAGAAAACAAAACAGATGTACAAACAACAGAAACAGACTCATAAACACACATAACAAACTGGTGGTTGCCAGAGAGGAAGGAACTTCGGGGGGATGGGCAAAATTGGTGAAGGGGATTAAGAGGTACCAACTCCCCACCCCAATGGCTCCATTATTTTTCACAACAGTGTGGGTAGACTGGGTCATTCTTTGTTATGGACTGAATGTGCCCTCTCTCCCACCACGAATTCATATGTTGAAACCCTAACTTCCAATGTGATTGTATTTGGAGATGGGACCTTGGGGAGGCAATTGGGGTTCAATTAGGTCATGAGGGTGGAGCTTCTCCTTGATCAGAATTGGTGCTTTTATAAGAGGCCACAGAGCTCCCTAGCCCGTCTTACTTTGTGAGTATACAGCAAAAAGATGGCTGTCTCTGAACCAGGAAGTGGGTTCTCACCAGACACGGATCAGCCAGTGCCTTGGTCCGAGGCTTCATGGCTTTCAGAACTGTGAAGAAATAAATTCCTATTGTTGTAAGCCACCCAGCCTATGGTATTTTATTATGACAGCCGAAGCTACTAAAGATATTTGTCTACTTGTCCTGCCTGGGCTCACCTGGAGTAGTTGGGATGCTTGGCCCTCTCTATCTGTAAGGCCTTTCATGGCATGGGGGTCTCCGAGCAGTATTCCAAGAGGGCAGGCTCCAGTGTGCAGGCATTAATCAAGCTTCTGATTTCATCTTTTTTGATGATATCGCATTGGTCAAAGCAAGTTACATGGCTGAGCTAGGTAGGCCACATGGCCAAATCAGTGTGGGAAGGGATTACATAAATGTGTGGATACGGGGAGGCTCATGATTCACTGGGAGCCATTACTGTAATGATCTGTAGGAGCCAAGATCAGAAGTGTAAGGAAGTGAGATGCCCATTTAGGTATCCAAGTGCAGATAGTGAGTAGGCTGTGTGATATATGAGCCTGGAGTTCAAGGCCAGCGCCTAGGCTAAGCTGTCAATGCTGGAGTCATCAGCACATAGATGGTATTGAAGCCATGAGATTGGTTGAAGTCACCTGAGGAATGAGAAAAGAAAATCTCTGAGTTCTGCAGTCTTGACCATCCATTGTTCAGAGGTCATGGAGAGGCAGAAGAATGGCTAGAGGACACTGAGAAGGAGTAAGCTATGAAGAAGGAAGGGAATGAAGACAAAGCACTGTCCCAAAAGCCAGGTAAAGAATGTTTGAAGGGGTGTATGGGTGGCTCAGTTGGTTAAGCATCTGACTTCAGTTCAGGTCATGATCTCACGGTTTGTGGGTTCGAGCCCTGCATCAGGCTCTGGGCTGACAGCTAGCTCAGAGCCTGGATCCTGCTTCCAATTCTGTGTCTCTCTCTCTCTCTCTCTCTCTCTCTCTCTGACCCTCCCTGCTCACGCTGTCTCTCTCTCTCTCTCTCTCAAAAATAAATAAAAAACATTAAAAAAAAGAATGTTTCAAGAACAAAAGTGTGCAGGTGTGTAAAATGAAGCCCGAGAATAGACCATTGGATTCAGCATTGAAAAGGTTATTTGTGGGGTACCTGAGTGGCTCATTCAGTGAGGTGTCTGACTCTTGATCTCATCTCAGGTGTTGATCTCAAGGTCATGAATTCAAGCCCCATGTTGGGCTCTGCACTGGGTGTGAAGCCTACTTTTTAAAAAAGGTTATTTGTGACCCTGTGGCAGGCTCTTTTGGTAGAGTGGGTGGTGGGGGAACTAGAAGTGGAAGCTGGATTAGAGCAGGTAAAGAGAGAATGGAAAGAAGAATTGTGGACAAGGTATATGGACACATACTGTTGATAAAATTAAGTAAGCCACATATTAATTTCCAGTGTTCTAGTAGCCACATTTAGAAGAGGTAAAAGAAACATGTGCAGTTAATTTTAATCATGTGTCTTATTTAACCCAGTAACCAAAATACTATCATTCCAGTGTAACCAGTATAAACGTATTACCAGAGTATTTTACATGCTTTGAAATCCAGTATGTGTTTCACATTAACCGCTCATCTCAAACTAGCCACTTCTCATGGGCTCACGAGCCACACAGAAGTCACAGTAGCTACCCTGTTGGATAATGCAAGTCTAAAGAATTCTTTCAGGGAGTTGGCTCTAACTAGAGGCAGACGATTGAAGGGACAGCGAGGCCAGCTGTTTATTTGTGTTAGAATTGGAGCTCTTATAGTTTATTTCATTTACGTGCTGATGGGAGTAATCCAGCAGAGGAGAAGAAATGATTGATGTTCAGAAGAAGGGAAAGCAGGGCTTCCTGGGTGACTTAGCCAGTGAAGTGTCCAACTCTTGATTTCAGCTCAGGTTGTGATTTCCCAGTTCATGGGAATGAGCCTTGTGTTGGGCTCTGCAGTGTTAGCTCGGAGCCTGCTTATGATTTTCTCTTTCCCTCTCTCTCTGTGCCTCCCCTGCTCACACTCTCCCTCTATCTCAAAATAAATAAATAAACTTAAACAAAGAAAAAGAAAAAGAGGAAGTAGTTACTAGAGTCCTACCGAGCAGGTGAGGGGGAACACGATCTGGATACAAATGGGAAGGCTGGCCTTGACGAGGGTTCTGGGCAGTTCATCCCTGGCAGCAGGGCTGAATACCAAGCACACTGAACACCGATGCAGACAGGTGGTTAGATGCAGTCCTGAGAGCTCTGGAAGTTTTTGCCTGATTTGTTTTATCTCTGTGAAATAGGAGGCAAGGTCACCATCCGAGAGTAAGGACGGAAAGACATATTGAAAGTTGGACAAGAGAGGAAAAATACTAAATTGTTGGCAATTATGGTGAATGGGCTGGAGAAGTATAGCGTGATTGCCTGGCAACATGAAAGATGCACTTGAGGTCTGTGATCACGAATTTCAAGTGAGAACAGTCAGCACTGTTTTTCTCTAGACACCCTCAACCGTGTGGGTGCAAGCAAGGAATGAGGAGGAGATTGGAATTTAACCAGGGCTGTTTTTTGTGTGTTTTCTATTTTTCAAGATGAGTACGATCATGAGAAGCACTGTGGAGTCAAAGGTGTCTGCCAGGGATAATTAGAATGATGAGTCATGGAATCTAAGAGGGGGTGGTGGGGGGAGCTGTGAGGAGCACGAATAAAAGATGGTAGGACCTGTGGATCACAGATTCCGGCAGGGTCAAAGAAGTGTTGGTGTGAGAGTGAGTGAGTTTAAGCTAGAAAGACAGAAGTGGTCACTGAAAAGGGAATTATTTGACTTCCGGGGGTGTTGCGGATATTTCAGGTTCTGAGGTTTCAGAACAGCCATGCAAGTGAGTGGCTGAGGTGCCATAGAGGACAGGGTCACTGAGGAGAGGGGGCCAAGGAAAAGAGAGGCTGGGATGCTGGAAAGTTCATCCAGGCATTTGTTGAAACTATAAAGAAATATGACAGCAATGGCTTTTCAGGGGGGTGGTTTAACATCCTCAAGGGATATTGAGGGCCATAACCCATGTGTGTATAGACAGCCCTAAAAGGGAAGACTAGCGGGTGGGGTACGGGGTGGTGGTTGTAGTGCTGCAGGGAGGAAGGAGGCTCCGTGGTCTGGAAACAGCAGTGCAATGGAAGAAGTCACGTACTCTAGTACGTACAAGGAGGAAAACCAGTGACTACTTTTGAAGGCTAGAGGTGAATCAGGCTCCTCGTGGGGAGAGGCAGGGTGGGTAAGAGCAAAAGGACGAAGGGAACATTCAGAGAAGTGATTGAAGTATTGGGAATGTGGCTGATGATTTCTCTGTGATTTTGCATATCCTGTTCTCTTTGCCTGAAACTCCCCTCCTTCCCTTGTATACCTGAAAACCTTTCCTTTATCTTTTACCACCTAGCTCCTGCATAAATTGCTGTAGTCAAGATTACCAGTGACTAGCATGTGACCAAACTCTGTTGCAGTATTTGTCTCTCTATAGAGAAGTGTGTTCCCAGTGTATTTTTGTAAATGTTTGTTTGTTTTTGAGAGAGAGAGAGAGAGTGAGCCCCTACAAGGGGCAGAGGTGGGGGGGGGCACAGAGGATCCAAAGGGGGCTCTGTGCTGACAGCAGAGAACCCAATGCAGAGCTTGTACTCAGGAACCATGAGGTCATGACCTGAGCTGAAATTGGACACTTAACCGACTGAGCCACCTAGGCACATGCTCCCCCAGTGGAATTTTCTGTGATGGTGGGAATGTTTTCCCTCTGTACTGCCCAATATGGTAGTGACTACTCACCAGTAGTCACTGAGCTCTTTGAAATGTGGCTGGTGCGACTGAGGAATCGAATTTCTCATTTTATTTCATTTTAATTCCTTTGTGTGTAAATTGTCACCTGTAGCTCATGGGGCTAATCTCCTCTTCAGTCCTGTCTTCTTGGGAATCCTCTTGGTTCTGGCAACTATTACTGTCTCCTAGGCTCTTTACTTGGTGCTTGAATCTCAACCTGTGGACTTCTTCCTCATTGATCTCTACATCTCAAGCTCTGTTTCCAGGTAATTTCTCTCTTGAGGTCTGCACGTGGACACCCCGTAGGCATTCCGTACCAGTGTGCTTCAAACTGAACTCCTCTCTCCCCTAAATCAATTCAGTTACTGAAGTCATAGACTTGGGAGCCACCCTACCCACCTCCCTCCCATCCAGCTAGTAGCCAGGTCATCCGCAGCTCTGCGTCAGTGTCTGAACCTGTCTTCAGTCTCACCGCTCTCCAGCCCGCCATCCACACAGCCAGGGCAGGCTGATTCCCTGAGGCGTCAATCTGACGACGCATGCCCCTGTTTAAAACCTCTCAATGGCATCTCATTGTGTGCCAGATAAAGGCCCGGTTCCTGGCTGTGGGCAAATGAGGTTCTTCATGACCCCACTTGCCTGTCTCTCTGGCTCCATCTCTTGACACATTTCCCCTCCCACTTTATGCTGCACTGACACAGACCTCTTGGAGAACACATGCGACCAGTGTGCCATGTCACGCCTCCACACCTCTTTCCGGCTGTAACCCACTGCCCCGAATACCCTTTCGCTCCTGTAGGCTCTGACCCCAGCTCCTCCTCGCTCCTCTTCAAAGCCCACCTCAGCCGTCACCTCCAGCTGCCCTTCCTCCAGGTCGCCATTATTTACTGTGCTTTCAGGTATCGCACCACCCTGTTGTTCACTCTTAAGCTGCCAGGCAGTTTTCAAGGGGAGGGACCATCATTGCCTCATTATCCCCACTGCCTAGCATGAAGTCTGGAGCCCAGTGCTCACTCAGCTTGTGCTGGATGAATGGGTAGCACAGGGAAGTGAATACGAGCTGAAGGGAAGCAGGGCAAAAATTGGCGAATGGGAATGCCACCCTGCCCAGCCTCATCTCCTTGGTGAAAGTCCTTTCTGGGTGGGCTTATAGGATGAGAGAAAGGGCCCCTGGGAGGCCTCTGGAGATCTGTCTTTGCTGCTGCTGGTGGTGCAGTTCACTTCTTTCCCAGCGCGCCTGACGCTTCCTTCTGGCAGAAATCAATTTCAGAAAAAGCTATTATCTTGGTTCCCCCTACCTTTAGAGACGAAACACTTCTATCCTCCTGGGAGACAAGATGCTAGCAGAAGATGTCACATTTCTTTCTTAAAGTAGGGGAAAAAAAAAGTTTTATGTGTTTAATTTTTCTGAAAGTGCTTAACTTTCTATTTGCCTTTGGAAGAAAACTGGTTTTTCACTCAGATTATCCCAAGGGCCACATTCAGGTATGGAAAAAAGGAAATGTGCGTTTGCATACAATTTGCATATATCTATGTAGAGTGGATCATTTATTCTCTAGGTGCTTGCTGTTTTTTTTAAGTTTTCAGAGAAATTGACTATCTTTGCAATGAAAAGAACCAACACAGTGGAAAGGCAGTGGAAAGCACAGTCAAAGCCCCCAGCTTGGGATGCCTGGGGGGCTCAGTTGGTTAAGCGTCCGATTCTTGATCTCAGCTCAGGTCTTGATCTGAGGATCATGAGTTCATGCCCCATTTTGGGCTCCATGCTGGGCATGAAGCCTACCTTAAAAAAAAAAAAAAAAAGCTTCCCCTTCACAGAGAAGATCACGTCTTTGCAAGATTCCCTGTCTTCTTCCAGGCTTTTAGGAGATATGGGATGGCTGTGGTTTTGCCATGCTAAAAATAGAAGCCTCCTGCTGTATGCCAGCTAGCTGCTCTGTTTACTTTTCTATATCTCCTATTCCATTCAGCAGCCCTGAGAGGTGGATGTTACCTCCAGTCTTCATACAGGAAAGGCTTTTAGAGAGGCAGCACTATTTCCCTCAAGGTTGCTCCCACCACCAATAGGCAGTAGCAGAGGCAGGGTTCAAACCCAAGGCTGTCTGACACCAAACCCTCCCCTTCTTTTTTCTTATATAGTTTATTGTCAAACTGGTTTCCCTATAACACCCAGTGCTTATCCCCACAAGTGCCCTCCTCCATGCCCATCACCCCCCTTCCCCTCTCCCCCTCCCCAATCAGCCCTCAGTTTTTTCTCAGTATTCAAGAGTGTCTCATGGCCAAACCCTTTGTTTTAAACCATTAAGCTCTATTTTCCATCATTGGCGTATTGTTTGGTGTTCTGCCTTTTACACTTGCCTTTACCAGTCAGGGACTTTTCCACACAGGCTTATAGTTTGGTTGTCATTTGAATGGCAGTTATCATTTGAATGATGGTTGTCATTTGAATGGTGGTTGATGGTATTGAGGTACCAGAGGTTATCTCCCCATTTGGTTTGTTTCCAGGTCCTCCATATTACAGGTGGTGCGGCTGTAAATATCTTTGTTAAAATAAGGGCAGTCTGTTGGGTTCTTTAGGTGTTTGGTGGTTGTCCTCAAAGTAGTATTGCCAAGCCAAAGGGTTTTCTATGGTTTGATGATTCTCTGGAAGGTCTGTGCTCTTCATTCTGTCACATGCTGATCATTTTTTGAGTGCCTGATGTGCATCAGGTGCTGGAAGGGAAGGGGGGATTCAGAAATGGCCCCTTATCCATAGAACTGATGGTCCAGGGTGGGGCAGATGGGGCAACACAGAGTGAACGGTAGTAAAGTGGGGGTTTGGGCAAGGTCATTGAGAGCGTGGACCGCTGGCACCGTCTGAGTGTGTCCCTTTCCCCCATAGCATAGGGCAGGGTTTGCAGGGCAGGGGAGGTGCACAGTGAGGAGAGGGGCTGTTGCCTCCCTACTTTCCCCAGGTCTGTGGCTAAGGCACCTCCAGGCTGAAGACCTCCTGGCTGCCCCCTCCTGTCCCTTTCCTGCACCTGGCTCATGTGGCCTGTTACTACCACACAGATGCCCCTTAGGGGGAGCCAAGCAGAGGCTGGAGGGAAGCACACCTGGAGAAAATGGCTCAGGGCTTGAGGAGCCTGAGCACGAGCCTACACCCCTGCTGCTCTTCTGGGTCCCCTCTTTCCCTTAATGTCCCCAGCAGCCAGGGGACAACATGGTGCCCAATTCCCATTCATTCAGCACAGTAAGTGCATAGCTCGGTGTCTTTTCACAAACCAAGCTCTGTGTCAGATGCTAGGAACACCAAATATGACAGGGTCCCCCACCCCAAGTCGCTCTGGTCTAGACTGTCTGGGTAGACAGACCAGGAAAGAGAAGGTACAACTAGGTGTGGTGGAGGTCTGGACAAGTGACAACAGGAACATTGAGCAGTGAGCAGCCTGGCAGTATCTGAAAACATGGTGCTCTGCTCTGACTTTGATGGTGGCACCTCCCAACTCCCAGCCTCAGTGTCTCCATCTCTAAAATGGAGCAATGAGTTTGATGTACTTGAAGGGCCTTCTGACTCCAATGTGCTGTGAGCCTGGCTTTTGTTCTGATAGCAAGCCTGAGCTTCTCCCCCAGAAGACCTGCCTGGCTTCAGTCACCCCATCTTATTCCTTCTCCCCTCCACTCTCCACCTCCCACCCCATGGTGTTCCTTGGTGTTCTGCCTCTGGCCTTCCTTTCTTAGTCTACACATACCCTGTGACTCTGCTTGCGTTTGTGTGCCGATGACCCCTATATCTGGATGTTCAGCCCCACCCTCTTTACTGAGTTTGTGATTCATTATAATAATTAAAAAAGTCAACATTTTAAAATCCCAGATACCACACTACAACATGACTTAAATTATGTCATCTCTGGGGAGCCTGTGTGGCTCAGTTGGTTGAGTGTCTGACTTCGGCTCAGGTCATAATCTTATGCTTTATGAGTTGGAGCCTCACATCAGGCTCTCTGCTGTCAGTACAGAGCGTGCTTTGGATCTTCTCTCTCCCTCTCTCTCTTTGCCCCTCCTCCATCTGCACCCTCTCTCTTTCTCAAAAATAAATAAACATTAAATTATATCATCTCATCTACCCAACAACTTTGAGAAGTAGGCAGTGGCACCCTCACTTTATAGAGGAGTGAAACTGAATTCAAGAGATACTGAGGCTTGTCCAAGGCCTTGACGTTGATAAGTGACAAGAGCCAGGATTTGAAAACCTGTGTCTTCAGGCTCCAGTGCCCACACTCTCGGCCACTGTGCTGTTTTCCAGGCTGCCCTCAGTTGTCTGGGAGACCTCTCCATTTGGATGTTCTGCAGATGCATCAATTTCAACATGTCCGACATTGGCCTCATCATCTCCCTATTTTCTGCCCCATTCTGCCTTTTCCTCTCTTTTCCATCACAACAAATGGCATCATCAGCCCAAGGAGGCCCAAGCTAGAAGTCTTTCTAGATTCGTTCTGACCCTTCTTCCCCAGCATCTAGCCTTCCACCATGTCCTGGTGAGTCCTTCTTCTACTTCTCTCCAGTCCTACTGCTATTACCTTTGAGAGCCATCCATCCCTTCCCTCTTTGGGTTTTTACAGCAGTCTCTTTATCAGTCTCCTTGCTGCCTTGATGTCCTCTGCTCCATTTCTTCCCCCTTGCTAGCCAGAGTGACCTTTCTCAGGCATATGTCTGGTCACATCACTTTCTTGCTGTTTTCTGGGGCTCTGCAGCAGAGCACAAAGCTGGCCATCCATGGACTGAAATCTATCCAAAAAGACATGTTTTATTTGGTCCGCTGAGCATTCTTAAAAGATTTTGAATTATTTGCCAACATTTAAAAATCAGGAAATTCCACTCAAAAGTTCAGATTCCTGGCTTCTCTCGCAAATCTGAAAAAAACCAAAACATAACAAAACAAAACTGGCAACTTTGGGGACCATATTCCTGCAGGGCATTGGTTGGATGGAGCCAAGCGGTGGTTGCCATCTTTCCAGTTGGCCAGTCTCCAGCATCCTTAATGTCTCTTAGTTTCTGCTCACTCTCCTCCCAGTTTCCTACCTAAGCCTTGTGCATCTGGGCTCATGACCCTGCAAGTATGGGATGAAGCCCAAAGCCCCTCAGTGTGGCTCCTAAGGTCTTGGAGCAGCCCAGCCCTCCGCCAATGTCTGGGTCTTATTCCTGCTCACTACCCCTTCACACTGGCCACTATGGCCCCAATTACCCATAGTTTTCTGAATTGCCTTGCTCCCAGGAGCTCACATCTGCCTTTGTGCAAGCTGCTGACTCTGGAGTACCTTGAGCCCTGGTTATGTCCTTCAGGACTGCTCTGTGTCCTGTCTACCAAGAAGCAGTCCTTGTTCCTACATCTCCCCTGACCCCAGCCCCACTGCTAGCTCCTATAATATGTAGCACAGACCACAGGCATCACACCCATTGTATTGGGTTCTAATTGTCCATTGGTGTGTCTGCCTCCCCTCCCAGACTGTGAGCCTGGACTGTAGGGAGCCTGTCTTCTTTATCTTCCTGTCCCCAAACGTTGGGACAAGGCTTGGAATAGGTGCCTAATAGCTGGTGAATGAATGGATGAATCAGTTAAAGACTGACGGGAAAATACCATTCTGGGATGTAATATAGTCATCTACTTGTTTGAGGTAGAGAGTTCCAGCTCCCTTTCATTCTGGAGCACCTCCCCCAAGTCCCCATTCAGAGTGACACCCCACAACATCCTGTAAGCCATACCCCTATTCTGCAAGCTCTGGAATGCATCCAAGCCTACTTGGGATGGTAGTTCCTACTGATGGTTGGATGGAAAAGACATCATTCTTGCTGTTCCAGGGGAAGGAGTTGTGTAATGATTTGGGAAAATGTCATCGCCATTGGATGTGGTACATTTTGTGGTTATTTGAAGAATAACGATGATGTGCTAATGCCAGCATCTAACACCCATCAAACACTCACATCATACACAATCCTGTATTATGGGCGCTCACTATATCATTTCCTTTATTCCTTGCAACAATTCTGAGAAGGAGGTATGACTGGTATCCTGAGATTTAGGGGAGTTTCACACAACTTTTCCAGGGCCACGTAGCCAGTAAGTGGAAGAATCTAGACTTGACCCCAATTTTCTGCCTGTTATGACAGTTAACCTTCTCAACCACCCTACCATACTTCCTCAACGGCATCCCTCTTAAGAAACATGAGGGAAAGATGAAGTAAACATGAAAGGGAAGAACATGTGAATATATATACAGTTAGATTCCAGTTAGCAATTAAGAAAAAAAAAAGAAAAGCAACTCCTGAGGCATAGAAAAAACAACCAAGCACATGTACACGAGCACACACCCACACCCACACACACCCACAAGTTAGCAGGGTTGGGTTTGGGTAGTAGAAAGCTGGGGGTGGTTTTTTTGTTTTCTCCATCTTGTTTCTACGTTCTAGCATTTTTTGAATTTCCTTTAATGAGCATGCATTCCTTTCATAACAATAAAAAAAATCCTCCCTTTGTAATGGCCCCAGCAGTATGTGGCGGAACAGAGGGGATGGCTTGAATAGCCAGCTAATCGGTGGCACTGGCTTTGAAGTAGACGTCACCCAGGAGCAAGAGGAGGGCGTCAGCTGGCAGTGTGTGTGGCCTAGCACCTGCACCCTCGAGGGGCAAAGGAGAAGCAGATCCCTGAGCGTGCTGTCTCACCATGTCCCTCTTTTCCTCCAGGTGCTTACACCCCAGAGCCCCTCAGCAGTTTCCGGTGGGCCCTTCTCTCAACTGGCCTCATGTTCTTCTACCACTTCAGTGTGTTGCAGATCCTGGGGCTGGTAAGTTTGGTTCTATCTCCCTTCTATCCCCTCCATTTGGAGTTCTCCATAAATCTTGATAATCCTGGTTGGCGCTGGCGTATCGTTTTGTTTTGAAAATTCAAGATGCCAAAGGCCAGGATGTCACATTGTTGTGTCTGGGTTGCTGATTTATGATCCACAGCCTGGGCCTCTCCAGAGAGTTTTCTGAAGCCTTCAGTATTGATTTTTTCTTTCATCCCTGGGGAGGCAAACATGCCCTTCACTGATGACCACCCAGGTTGGGAACAGGGAGCTGCAGCTGGAAAGTGATTTGCTGTGGACCCCGCGGTGGGGAGGTGAGGGAGGCAGGACCTTAAGCCCAGGCCCCAGGGCCTGGAGGAGGCTTCTGATGTCGGGTCCATTCTGGGTCTACTCCCAGGTCCTGGGCTGTGCGGCCAGTGCAAGTACAGTGTTGGGGGGCTCCTGTGGCATTCTGGGGTGTTCAGACCTGCCTGGAGCGTGGATGATGGCTGGACTCAGTAGTTGAGTTATCCAGAGCCCAGAAGTGCTGAGTGCATGGGTGTCTATTGGTGGCAGAGTGAGGAGGATGAGCTCGGGGCTTGGGGTCAGGAGATACAAATTCACATCCTGGCTCTGTCACCGTTCTGGGTGAGTCACCTCCCCCTTGAGGGTACAGAGCTCTCCACCCCTCTGTGACATGGTATTGAATCCCTAGCCTCCCCGAGAGGTGCTGAGGACTTGTAGCTAAAGTGAATGGGCTTGAAGGGCTTTGGAAGGCAGTGCTGTGGCCATACTCGGGGCCGGAGTGGCAGGTCGGGTCGTGTGCGTGAGCGGCATTAGCATAGCATTAGCCGTGTGGAGCCTCATGAAACCTGGCAGGACTATGGCATGGGGCCAATGTTACCCATGTTTCTGTAGAAGCAGTCATTTTCCCTCCTCCACGCTGGCATATTGCTCTGCTCTGGTTTGTCTGCAGAATAGTTTGAGCTCTTTGCCAATGGCGTGAATGCTTCCTGTGCTCTAGGAAGGAAGCAGTATGACGTTCACAACTTATTCTGACCGCTCTCCACTGGGACTGCTTGATTCCAGAGGGGTCAGTGTCCTCATGTCACCACACATAATCATGTTCAGTCCCACCTCCAGACCTGGCTCAGGTCGTGCCTCCTTTAAGGAAGGCAGTGTACACTCCATTCCCCGCCATGAGCCCCATCCATCCTTCATAAGTCCATTCAGGGTGCCGCCTACATCATGACATCTTCTCTGAGGTCCTCATGCTGTACATTGCTCAGATCTCATGGTGGGGAACACCTGGCACACACCATCTGCTTTGAGGTCAGATGCAGTTGCCTATGCCAAGGCAGTTGGCTGCCAGTTGAGCAGAGGCAGAGACCATGCCGTTGACTGTTCGGTCATCCCCTGACACCTCTCCGGGGACTAGGCACATAGTAGTTGCTTAAAAATGACAGCAGGCTCTGGACCCAACCACAAGTCACAACTGAACAAAACCGAACAGCTTTTCCATTGGATGGCCTCCCCCATCATGTCCCAGAAGCTCTATCCTTGACCCACTCCAAAACCCTAGGGCAGAGAAATCCCGCTATGAACAGGTGGGGATTTGTCAATCCCTCCTTGTCTAGTCCCCCATTAGGTAGAGATGGCTGAACTGGCAGAAGCCAGAGAAAGCCTCAGGATGGTGAACGCTCACTCTGCCTCCCTTGTCCCTGCAGGTCACCGAAGTGAATTTGAACAACATGCTGTGTCCGGCCATCTCAGACCCATTCTACGGCCCCTGGTATCGCATCTGGGCCTCGGGACACCAGACTCTCATGACCATGACCCACGGGAAGCTGGTCATCCTGTTCTCATACATGGCTGGGCCCTTGTGTAAATATCTGCTGGATTTGCTCCGGCTTCCAGCCAAGAAAATAGACTGAAGGTGCTTGTCTTATTATTATTATTTTTTCCTCCCTGAGGAAGCAAGTCCTGACTTGACTTGGAGAAAACTCAGTTCTTGATGAAATCATGGGAGAGGGCAGTAGGATATCTGGTGTATTTCTCTTTCCCTCCTTTCTGTCCCTTTCTTCCACACTCTTCCCTCCACAGCTCTTCCGCCCAGGACATCTCCTGGAGCCTGAGGCATCATGCTGAGGGTGGAATCCTTCCCTGTCCTCTTTGACTCTTTCTCTCTGCTCCTAGTGGCCTTACGTGGGCAATGGTAGTCAGTGGCTTTCACTTTGCTTGTTGGTGCTTTCATGATAGCTGGTTGAGGGGGATGGGGACCAACAAACAGTAGTTCTTTTGTTGGCATCGAGGTGATGAGATTGGGTTGGGTTTCATTTCTTCACTGCCAGGGACCTCCCAGCTTATGCCAGGGTCCCCTTTTGTCTCCAGCACAGCCCCCACCATGATGGGACCGAGGCCTTGTTCTATACCAGCGGCATGCCAAGAGCCGTGGGATTTTCCCACTCATGACCAAAATAGAACCTGCCAGAGTCTTCCCATTTGTGTTCCATGACTCAAAGCAAGCAGCCAACTAGCCACTCCCTCCAAGATGCTACCCTGTGGTGGGAGGTGGGGGCACTGCTCAACCCCATGGCTAGATTCTATTAAGGGTGGAGAGCTGTGGTGGTGGCAAAATCCAAAGTGGGTAAGTTTAAAGGGTCCACAGCTCCTACTAGGCAGGACTCTGGGTCAGTCCTGCCTGAGAGAGCTGAGAAGTGACCCATATTCCAATGAGAAGTCAGCATAGAAATTAATTAATGGAAGTGGTAACTTGAGAAAACTGTGATTTGAATCATATGCTCCATTTTAGTTGAATGTTGATAACAGATGCCATTTTAATCCTGAGTGCCCCTTACATGTCTCTCTCTCTCTCTCTCTCTCTCTCTTTTTAAAAGGCAGCTTCAGAGAAGGATGAGTTGGAGTTGGTTGGGTTTTATGCTGTTGTTGTTTTTGTTTGCTTTTTGGTTTTTGTTAATTTGTTTGCTCCTTTGTTTTTGGATATTTGAGTTCAGAGAGTCCTTGCATTGGGGCCTGTCTCTGCAGGGGCCCCTGTTGATACATTTTGTGCTTTTTACAGGCTATGTCAGCATCCTGGGTTTGGAAAGATGCAGTTCCTGCCTGTGTTGTTTTCCTAGGCCAGGCCAAATTCAGTGCTGAATTGTTCAGCTTCAGACAGGCATCACACACTCCCCCACTCCCCATGCGGCCCACACCCGAAGTCCATGTCTAGATTGAGAAGGAGGTACCAAGAAATCAGATCCTCATGGGTTGCGCCCATGCTTCAAGTGCTTCAGAAGGAATACCTTCTGTTGAAAGACTTGAACTCAGTAACACATGGACTTGAAGGAGGGAGCCAGTGACTGGGCATTTGCTGACTCCTTGTGCACTCCAACTAAGAACAGGTTTGCTTCAGAACAGAAAAGCTGGTTCAGCGACTTCCTCCGATGGCCCCTGCTCCCCTCTCCCACTATAGGCAGCTCAGGGGCTTTGGGCTGGAGTCCCATGTTTCGGGTATTACATATCAGACCTAGATTGAGCGTCAGTGTCTCAGTGGTTAATTTCAGCAAACAGACCTATGGAAGGCAGCAGAATGCAGGAGAGTCTCTTTGAGCATGGTGAGGCCTGGGAAGCCACCTCCGGGAGGGACCACCCTTCTCCACAGGCCTTGCTGGCCTTGAGGCTATCAATCCTCATGGTGTTGGGGAGCTGGAGAGAGCACACCTAGTGCTCTCATTCTCTTTGAGCTTCTCATGATGCACAACCTTCATTTTCTGCCGTTTTGAGGGCCCAGCCAAGTTTTTCTTAGTGACTCTCACCCTGGGGTTGGCCTCCAGAATGGAGCCCCTCTGGAGCAGCTAGACTCACCTTACCCACTATCAAACCACTGCGTGTAGGGATGGCTGATAAGGAAATGTGCGACGCCTTGGAGCCTCTTGGCTCATCACAAAAGGAAAGGTTGGAAGGAGATCACGGGAAGAATCCCTAGAGGCATATCCTGTCCCCTACCAGAACACAGAATTTCTGCAGGCATATGGTCTGTGCCACAGCTGGGAGCCCACAGCCTGGGTGTGGCAGACACTCTGCTTTGAAATGCCACAGTGGCACAGCGACTCTGCACGCCTTCTCTTCGTCTCTGTCCCTGTGGCACGGCTCAGGTCGCCCTTCAGCCCGGACTTCCCTGCATTGGCACACCTTTGCCCTGGCTACAGCTCAGTGCCCTATTCTGGCTGATATTCTGCTGCTGGGAAGGAAAGAAGAAAGTGACATCCTGGAGGCAGCTACCTGTGTCAGGGGAAAAGGGTGGGTGGAGGGGAGATGCAGGGCTCTAGGGGCCAGGTCAGCTCAGCAAAACGTAGGCAGAGGGAACGGAGAGTGAGTCCTGTCCAGAGGCTGCACAGGGCATCACGGCTTGTGTTGGAGGTGTTGGGGTATGGCAGGAACCTGATGTGGTCTGTAGCTCACTCTTACTTTGGGCCCAGCCCACAGTGAGAGGTGACCTGGGCACCCCTACAGCAGCCTGCTTGGAAGGTGGCCCTCATGCCAGTGGGCCTGGGCTTCCCAGGTGCTGCCTAGGGCTTTCCTGGAAGGTTCCAAGGAGGTTCCCCAGCCACCTTGGCCAAGTTTCCATATACCGTTTGCCAGCGTGTGGGAGCTCACTGTGCGGGTGTGTATGTATCTGAGAGAATGTTTGTATAAGTGGACAGTTTCTTCTCAAACAGCCCCAGGAAGGGAAAGGAGGGCTTTCCCAGCCCCCGGGTAGCCTTGGCCAAGGATCCGCGCCAATGAGAACAGTCTGCTTAGCTGGCCAACTTTGTGGCATCGACTCAGAATAACAGAGATGGTCATGCCTGCTTGTGGCCCCCTCCCTCTTCCCAGAGTTTAGTTCTGTACACTAATGGTCTAGCCCACCTTCCTGGAGGCCTGGGGATGCATTCCTCTGTCCTCTTGCAGGGTGGTCTGGGGTTCAGTAGGATGATCGGCTTACGTCGCTCTCTGGTACCTCCAGGCTAGCTACCAGGTCACCCCTTTTTCCTGCAGCCTCCGTCGGGGTTTTTCCATTTGTACTTGTATTGTGTGAAGTGGGCACAGCTCCCTACCGACAGAAGTTGTCAGTCTGTCTCTGTGCACTGGGGCCAGGGCCTGGTGGGGCCCTGGGGCTGAGCTCAGTGGCTCAGGGGTAACAGAAAGCCCTTGATCTCCCCCCCCCCCCCCGCAGCTGGAAGGACTTACCTGGATTTGTAGGTGTTGATTCAGAGTCATCTGTTCTGTCTGGGATATTGAGGGGGACGTGGGGGAGGAATGACGGCGTGGGACAAGATGCTGGTGCTGGTTTTGGTCAATCAGGAGCAGGCATAGGGAGGGTGTCCCCCAGGCCCTGGCAGGATCCTAGGCAGGCCCCAGCCTGGGGAAGGATCTTCCCACTGCATGCCCTACTGTGCCCTCTCCGAGGGGTTTAGAGTCCACAAGAAGGAGTGAGCCGCCTTCTTCTGTATATAGAGTGAGCCAATACTGTGCTCAGGAAAACCTAGTCGCTTGTCGTTGCTCTCATCTGTGACATTTTCGTATACTGGTTTGCTACTCCTGGCACAAAACAAAAACAAAACAAAGGCGTCTCAAGCAACACTGTCGTTTTGGAAACTGGCTTTCTTTTGGTGTGCGTTTTGTATTCTAAAGAATTCTTCATTTATCTTGGTGTTATTGTGGTGGAGAGAATAAGATAGTCTCATTTTTGCCAGGAAATCAGCAAATGCCTCTGTCCCTGCCTCCGCCCCCATCCTTCCCCATTTGCTGTGCATGGGGAGACCCCTCCCAGTCCCCCCCCACCCCTACTCCCCCAGTGGCTCCTTTTAGAACCAGTCTTCATGAGCCCCCTAGACAGCAGCAGGGGGAGTGTCCTTGCCAAGCTGGTTCTTGGGTGGCTCTGTGCCCCCACCAGTTTGCCCACCTCCCCAGGGCATCTTGTAATGTGTTTTCCTCTGTTTTGTAAAACCTTATGATTGTGGTGAAATGGTTTCTGCAGTCACCTTTGGAAATAAGCGGTCATTCATTTGTGCATTTAGCATTCTGAACCTTTAGTCTTAGCTGTTTCTGTTGTTGAAGATCCCTGAGTGAAAAGGAACCCCCACCATGGGACTTTAGTGTTACAATGTTTTCTTCATTTACTCTTATTAAAAGATTTATGAGAACTCAGGAGTCCTGTCCTTCCTTTCCTAGAACCTTCTTAGAAGCCCTTCTGCTTCGAAAAGTAGACAAAAAAGAGGCTACTTGGCCTCTGCACCCTGGAGGGACCGCCGATGGGCAGCTGGTGCTGTGCACAGCTTTGCCCCGGGAGCCCTGTGGCTGGTCGTGATTTCCCACGTACTGCCTGCTTCCACTGGGGCTGCCCGGATGCAACAGGCCTGCTTGCTTTTAGCAAGGGACCATCTTCTGGGGAAATCTGTCAGGTTCCTGGGGCCCCATGGTGTGCTGGGCCACTTAGGGTGATCACTCTTAGAGGAGGTAACGTAGAAACTGGACATCTTCCGGACAAGTTCCCCGAGGACCGGCTCCATGCCACAACTGTTCAGAATGGGAAGACTTTCCAGTGGGGTGGGGAGTGAACATGATCAGCCCTGCCCCATTGGGAACAGTCGCACCTGCCTTTCCAGAGCCACTCACTGAGCAGCCCGTGGTAACCGTGAACAGCCCAGCCTGCCTTTATGCCAGACAGAGGCCCTACTTGGTGTTTTGCTGCTTCTCGAAGGGACACAGACAGCCAGCATAACCACCCCCCTGGTGCAGGTGGATCACCTCCATGGACGGTAGTTGGGCACCCAGGCTATAAATGAGGCAGGGGCCTGCAGTCCCAGGCCACAGAACCACTAGCTTGGGTCAGACTCTCCACCTGCAGAACAATAGCTCCATCTGTTTGCCTGGCGAAGCGCTCAATTGCTCCACACGCGTGACCTCCTGTAATCCCCACAGAGGCACACTGAGCTGACTGGTAATGCCCTCTCTGCGGACAGGCAGAAACTGAGAAAGCAGGCTCTGGGCCGAAGGAGTCGCTTGCATGCAAAGGCAGTTTTGTTAGACTCTAAAGCCCATGTGCTTTACGCTCTCCCTAGACGCCGCTGCCTGTCTGCGGTGCCGGGATTAACAGGGCAGACCCCTGTCCAGGCCCCTCCCCCAGCCCCACCTCGAGAGGAGTGGGCAGACAGCCAGGCAGTGATGTGGAATGCGAGAGAGAAAGAGAGAAAAAGAGGTGAATCCGACGGTTGTGCGAAGCAAAGAAGCCAAACCCATCTTTTCTTGTGACCCTGGTGAGCCCCAGAGAAGAGCTGAGATGGGACGCAAGGCTGGGCAAGAGCTGGCCCAGGAGGAAGGACAGAAGGTGGCTGCTGGAGGGAGGTGAGGACTTTCTATGTGCCTCCCTTTTCAGAAAGAGCTGTTGGGATACCTGGGTGGCTCTATCATTCAGGGTCCAACTCTTGGTTTTGGCTCAGGTCATGATCTCATGGTTTATGAGTTTGAGTCCCACATTGAGCTCTGCGTTGACAGTGAGAACCTGCCTGGGATTTTCTCCCTGTCTCTCTACCCCTGCCCCACTCACTCTCTCTCTCTCTCTCTCTCTCTCTCTCAAAAATACATAAATCGACTTAAAAAATTAAAAAAAAAAGAGCTACACAGCAGTCGCCTAGGCCTTCTTTCCCCTGGCCTAGTGCATCTGCTTCTGCCCGCCGCCTCTGGTTGGGTCTGTGCCCCATGCCACAGACAGCAAATGCAGATCTTATCCCACCGCTTTCCCAGGCCCTGCAAACATCTTCTGCTTCATCTCCTCACCCCCACGCCTCCCCCCTCCCCTGAGAACCATACACAGGGAGAGGGACCCTTCGCTCCAGTCCACTTTTCACTCAGTGCCATTTTCTGCTTCTTTGCCTTTCTTCTTTGCAAAGCTTTTTTACTTTGTTTGGGTTTCTCAACTCCCCAGTTTCCCTTCTTGTCAAAAGGCCTGAGCTCTAGTGTCAACTCCTGGGCCAGTCTTCCCTGAGCGACAGTCAGAGTTAGGTACCTTGGCTTGGCTCCTGCAAGATCCAGTGCTCACTGAGGGGTGCCATGCGCCCCCTTACTAGGTAATGCATTCTGCCTCTCTGTGCCTCTCTCTATAGGCTGAGTTCCAGGAGGGCCAGGGTGGGTGTGATTCATTCTCCAGCCTGGAGCAGAGGACCTATTCCATAGAAGGTGCTCAGTGAACACCAATCTTACCCCAGAGTACTGCCAAATGGCGGGAGGCATTGTCACCCCAAGGAGAAACCTTGCCACATGAGCTGTCACCCGTCCCGTCCATCCGTGGGTTCTCCCATGTGAATATCTGCACCTTCATTTGCCCAGGCGCCTAGAGCTCTCACCCCGGGGGCCTCCCTCCTGAGCCTTCACTGCACCCCTGGGTGGAGGGTGGGCAAGGTGTCCAGCTACTTTTCTGTATCCTTGGGAGCTGTTCAGTCCCCACCAGGGTCACCCCCCCCCATTCCCCGGGGGCACATAGGGTTAGTGTTTGCACAGCCATAGCCCCGCCTGCCCCTGGAATATGTCCCCTACCCCTTGGAGAGGTAGGGAGTGGCTAGGGGGTGATCCCCCCAGTGAATTTTCCCCTTGTCTGGTTTGCCAAGGCCAGTGGAGAGACGGAGCTACGTACATCAGTCTGTCAAACGCAATGGCTTATTCAAAGGATGTGTGGTTTGCTGACCTTGGCAACAGGTAAAGCTGGCCTCGTCCAAAGTCAAGGACTCCCTGTTACTGCCTGTACCCACCCCTCTCCCAGTCAGCATTTGCCCAGCATTTAGAGTGCACATCTGGGGTGTCTGAGCTGCCTGGCAAGGAGGTTTAAGTGTCTGCCAAGAGGGTGGTAGGGAAAGCTGTTCCTGCTGCTAGTGGATGACCTGAAGGGCTCTGCCATCCACAGCTAACTTCCCAACGTCATCGTGGCACCTCCTGCCTCCCAGCCGGGCCGGGAGCCCTCCAGGAGTCTCACAGCGAGGCGGGTCTTGGCAGGGAGGTTAGACTCTTCCTCCACAAAGCTCTGACAGGTGACAGGGCCAATGGCACAAGCCACATAGGTGTTCTCCTTTCCAAGCCTCACCTCTGCTCCAGCTACCAGTTCTCCCTCGTCTCTCCTGCCGCCCCCTCCTCCTCCCCATTCAAGGGGGCACAGAGGTGCCACCGGCTCCAGCTGGCCCTTCAGCCATTTGCTTTCTACTTCCAGGAGTCTCAAGTCCCTTTACTAGTCAATCTGTAGAAGCTAACTCTGGGCTCTCAAGGCTCCTGCCTGCTGGGAATGGGGGGGGCATTCCTGTGCCCTCCAGTATATACCCCTGGATTTCGAGAATGTTGGAGCCAACAAGATACCACTATGGCAGGAGCACCTAGATTTTCCTGCATATTAGAATCACCTAGGGAGTTTTCACAACAATCTCCATGCCCAGGCCTCACCCCAGCCCATGATTCAAAGCAAACATTTTTTGGTTTTATTTTTACTTGATGCTTCCAGGTTGTGAGTCATCTCTTTGACCTGACCCTCTACACCAGTGCCTTTTTAAAATAGAAATATTTAAGGCCTACCAACAAATATGAAGACTAATACCTAAACCCAGCTTAAGGAAAAGAACATTGCCAATGCCGTTGAAGCCTCCATTATTCTGGAAATTTGGAGATTGTTCCCCAGAGCTTTGGGGAGTCTGGAGAAGTTTCTTAGGAGCCACCTCAGGGTGAGGGATGGGTGGGGGCAGAGTGGGTGAGGCTCTGATCTTTCCCCTTGCTTTCCCTTGGAGAACAACTCCAATTTTATTGTTTTGTACATTGAAGTCCTCCTGTAAATAATTTCACTGGGAAAGACATTTAAAAGTCACTTATTTCCCTGATCACTAGTTCTGTCTTCACTCTCCCCTGGATAGGGGTCATTCTGTAACAGTAATAGGTGCCCTTGGCCAGGTCCTACCTCTCTGAACTCCAAGGTGGCTATGAAAACAACCAGTGGGCGGAAATGGCTTTATAAAGTCCTGTCCGATGTCAGGGGTCTCTCTTCCCAGACATGCTCTGCATGTTCTCAGAGCACAGGCATTAGTTGGGGTTTTGACTGCACTCACCCACTGTGCCCTGATATGCCCCATGTGGTCAGGGTCTCTGGAGTGTATAGGAGAGGTGATACCTCAGTTTTAAAGAAAGTGTCTGTATTTCATTGACTCTAAGACCTCTCCCTGCATCCTGTCTTTTTTTTTTTCCACTTTAACACCTCTAAATATGGAATACATATGGGGCATCTAGGTGGCTCAGTCGGTTAAGCGTCCGAATCTTGACTTTGGCTCAGGTCTGATCTTACAGTTCATGAGTTTGAGCCCCACATCAAGCTCTGTGCTGACAGCTCAGAACCTGCTTGGGATTCCCTCTCCCTCTCTCTCTCTCTCTCTCTCTCTCTCTCTCTCTCTCTCTCTCTCTCCCCCTCCCCCACTTGCTCTCTATTTCTCTTTCTCAAAACAAATAAAAATAAACTTTAAAAAAATTGGGGATGCATCTTACAATCAATGACATGACATTTTAATCAGGAGCTTAGTTATGTTTCCCATGGACACATAAAATCATGGCCATCTTACAATCTAAGGTGTCTTAGAGTTGCCGGGATGCCGTAATTGTTACCTTTGTTTCCCCTCCCTTGCCCTGTGAGAGTCACCATCCTGGTAGAGAAAACCCCTTTGGAAAAACTTACAAACTTTTCATCTATAGTCTTGTTCAAACACTCCATCCTTTCTTTCATTTGTGCCAGCATCCACATAGGCCAGGCAAGCTCTCTGCTTCCTGACCAGAAGCGGGGCTCACTTTGCTGGGCTACCTCTTGGGGCAGGGAAGGAGGCGAGGTGCACCTGCATAAGGGAGCATACCATGCCCACCGACGGGGGGTCTGGGGGAAGAGGGAAGGAGGAGGCCAGAAAGAGAGCTGGGGAGGGAGCCAGACAAGCCAGGCCAGCCATCCCTGACAGCTCTGATTTCTTTATTTCCCACCACAGGCTGGCCAGACAGCTCAGGCTGCTTACCTGGGGAATTCCCAGGGCTAGTCATTGCCAGAGGTGAGCTAGGAGGGCTATAGGGGGAAGGGGACCAGCCTTGCCATGAACTCTCTGGGTTGACGTGAGCAGATGTCTGGCCTACACAGAGAAAGACCATAGTTTCCTCACTTCCTCCAACAAGGCAAAAGTGTTAGGCAGTGAGCCTCTCAAGGAGAAGTGACACCTTGGCCTAGGATAGCATAAGCTGTGGACATTGACTGCACTTGGAGATTGCCACCAACCATCCCTCAGTGCTGGCAGCCACTCTAGTGAAGCTCGGCCCCTGGAGCCTTGAGGCCAATCTCTTCCAGAAGGGGAAGGAGTGTCTGCAGGGAGATCCAGGGAGACTTGAGCACAGGAAGCAGTTTTGGGACATCCCCCGCTCCCTCCCAAGAGCTTAGGAAGACATGATCAGCCTGGATTACAGCTGCCCTCATATAACTGGGTTAAAGTGTTGGCCTACTTAGGCCCCTCCTGCAGTGGCCTCCTTCAAAGCTGATGAGGCCGATTAGGAGGCTATTTCTGAGCCCTAGTTGTGTACCCAGAAGCCTGGGGGCCATCCTCCTGTGACAAGAAAGACAATAACTAAGGCTAGACATCCAAGGGCAGAGTCGGGCCTGCCTGTGGGAGAACAGTACTGTCAGACCTCGTGTGTCCTTGTAAAAGAAAGAATCGAATAATGTCAAGTCTAAGTGCCTAGAGTTTGAACTTCAAAAACCAAACCAACCAGTTTTCAGCCAAAGACTTTGTCCTGTGTCTTTGCCACCCCCAGTCCTAGAGAGAGATCACAGAGGCAAGATGAAGCCCTCAGTGATAGTCACCGGCCTCCATTCAGTAGTTGCTGTGCATTTGAGGGTTATTTTTGTTTAACTTCTCTGAGTCTCAATTTACCCATCTGTAAAATGGAAATAATAATAGTGCCTGCTTCCTGGAGGCAGTGTGAAGATTATTGAAAAAAGATAAGGCACGTAAAGGCACTTGGCACAGTGCCTGGCCCCTTAGAAGCCCTGCTTCCATAAATGTTAGATGCCATCATTGCTGTCATTACCACCACCACTGCCACCACCATTGCCACCCTCATCCTCATCCTCATCAAGACATCAGAGTGAATGCTAGAAAGCTCAGTCTCTGAAGCCTGACAAACTTGGTTTGAATCCTGGCTCTGCCATTTTGTAGCCTAAGTGGCCTTAGATAATTGATAACTTCTTTGAACTAGATTCTTATTCTGTAAAATGGGAGATTTATAAGGCTGTTGAAAAGTATATGCCATGGTCCTTAACACACAGTAAGCACTCAGTCAGTGTTGGCTATTTTAATTACTGAAAAGGGATGTCATGATCAGTGGTTAGCAGGTGTTGGGGAAAGGAGGGATGAGTAGGTGAAGCACAGAGGACATTTAAGGCAGTGAAGCTGTTCTATATGATGCTATAATGGTAAATACATGTCATTATACATATGTCCAACCCATAGAATGTACAGCATTAAGAGTGAGCCCTAATGTAAATGCTAGACTTTGGGTGATAATGATGTTATAGGCTCATCATTTGTAACAAATCTGCCACTCGGGCATGGGGATATTGATAGTGGGGAGGAGGTTGTGTGTGGAGGGCAGGGTGGCAGGCAATGAGTATGTGGGAACTCACTCTACTTTCTGCTTAATTTTGCTGTGAACCTAAAATTGCTCTAAAATTACAGTCTATTTGAAAGGAAAGGGAAAGAAAAAAGTGATCAAACTAGATTGTTATAAATTTAGGATGTTAACCATAATCCCCATGGTAACTACTAAGAAGATAAATAAAAGATACAGAAAGGGAAGAGGGAATCAAAATGATTCACAAGGGGGAAAAATCCATCAGACACAAAAGAAAGCAGAAGGAACTGAGGAACAAAAGAAGATAGGACATACAGAAAACAGCACAATAGCAGAAAAAAATCATTATCAGTAATCACTAAATGTAAATGGGTTAAACTTCGCAATTAAAAGAAAGATATTGGCAAAGTGGATGTCAAAAAGACATGACCCCACTTATATATGCTGCTTACAAAATACTCAGTTTAGACCCCAAAACACAAATAGGTTGAAAGTGAAAGGATGAAAAAGATACTCAGTGGAAATAGTGGTTACCAAAAGAGATCTGGGGTGGCTACATCATACCAGGCCAAATCAATTTTAAGTGAAAAACTATTACACCAGTGAAAGAAGGGCATTTTTATTGATAAGAGGCTGTGTTCATCAAGAAGATATAACAATTCTAAACACACACACCAGGAGCACCTGGGTGGCACAGTCGCTTAAGCGTCCAACTTCAGCTCAGCTCATGATCTTATGGTTTGTGAGTTCAAGCCTCACATCAGGTTCTGAGCTGTCAGCTTCAGATTCCGTGTCTCCCTCTCTCTCTGCCCTTCTCATGCTTATGCTCTGTCTCTTTCTGACTCTCAATAATAAACAAATGTTAACAAAATTTTAAACACACATACACACCAAACAACAGATTTAAAAGATCAGAAGGAAACATTGACAGAATCGAAGGGAGACATAGACAGTTCTACAGTAATAGGTGGAGATGTCTATATCCTACTTTAAATTAGGGATAGGACACTTAGACAATAATAGACCAGTAAGGAATGGAAGACTTAAAGAACACTATAAACCAACCAGACCTAAAAGACATACACAGAACACTCTACCCACATTCTTCTCAAGTGTACATGTATCATTCTCTAGGATGTACCATATATTAGGCCATAAAGCAATTCTCAATATGTTTTAAAAGATTGAAATCATGCAAAGCATCTTCTCTGATCAAATGGAAAGAAGTTAGAAATCAGTAACAAAAAGAAAACTTAAAAAATCACAAATATGTGGAAATTAGACAGCATACTCTTAACCAATGGGTTAAAGAAGTCATTAGGGAAATTATAAAATGATCTGAGATAAATGAAAATGAAAACACAATATGCCAAAATGTACAGGATATGGTGAAGGCAGTGTTTAGAATTGAATTTATAGTTGGAAACACTTTCATTAAAAAGGAAGCTCTAAAATCAACACCCTAACTTTCTATCTTGATGAGGTAGAGAAAGAAGAGAAAACTAAACCTAAAGGCAGCAGAAGGAAGGGTATAATGAAGATCAGGGCAGAGTTAAATGAGAAAAAGAATAGAAAAATTCAGAGTCAGTGAAACTGATAATTTGTTCTTTAAAAAGAGAGAAAAAATTGACAAAACTTTAGCCAGACTCATTAAGAAGAAAAAAATACAAATAACAAAATTTGGAAATGAAAGCACAGGTGCTGCCACCAACCTTACAAAAATTATAAGGCTCATCAGAGAACACTATAAGCAGTTGTATGCCAATAAATTAGATTGTATTCAGGAAATGGACAAGTTCCTAGAAATATACAAATTACTAAAAGGGACTCAAGAAGAAATACAAAAGCGGAATAGACCTATCAGTAAAGAGAGTGAATCAGAATCAAAAACCTCCCGGGGCGCCTGGGTAGCTCAATCGGTTAAGCATCTGGCTTCGACTCAGGTCATGATCTCACAATTCGTGGGTTCGAGCCCCACGTCGGGCTCTGTGCTGACAGCTCAGAGCCTGGATCTGTTTCAGTTTCTGTGTCTCCCTCTCTCTCTGACCGTCACCTGCTCATGTTGTCTCTCTCTGTCTCGCAAAAAAAATTGAAAAACACTTAAAAAAAAAAACCTCCCAAGTAGGAAAAGCCCAGGCTTTATTCACGAATTCTACCAAACATTTAAAGATTTGACAATAATCCTATTTGAACTCTTGCAAAAAAGTTGAAGAGGAAGGAACACTTCCTAACACATTCTATAAGGCCAGAATTACCCAGATCAAAGGCCAGATTAAGATACCATAAGAAAAGCAAATCACTGACCAGTATCCCTTATGAATAGAGACACCAAAGTCCTTGACAAAATATCTGCACACCAAATCCAACAGCACATTAAAAGGATCATACCACAATGCCCATGTGGGACTTATCCCAGAAATGCAAGGGTGGTTCAAAATAAAATCAACCAAGGCAGTACACCACATTAACAGAATGAAGGGGGGAAGTGGTCATTTCAATAGACACAGAAAAAGCATTTGACAAAAGTCAGCATGCTTTCATGACAAAAACATTTAACAAACTAGGAATGGAAGGCAAGTTCTTCAATGTGATAAAGGGCATTTATGAGAAACCCACAGCTAATGTCATACTCAGTGGTGAAAGACTGAAAGTTTTCCCCCTGAGATGAGAAACAAGACAATAATGCCAGTTTTCACCTCTGCTATTCAACATTGGAAGTGCTAGCCAGAGCAGTTAGGCAGGAGAAAGTAACAAAAGACACCCAAAATGGAAATAGGAAGGAAGAAGTGAAACTTTATTTGCAGGGTGATGTGATTCTCTCTATATAATATCTCATAGAATACACACACACACACACACACACACACACACACACACACACACACTACTAGTGTATAAGGAAGGAAGGAAGAAAAGGAAGTAACTAAGTTAGTTCATTGCAGTATATAAGATCAACACACAGGGGCTCCTGGGTGGCTCAGTTGCTTAAGCATCTGACTCTTGATTTTGGCTCAGGTCATGATCTCACAGTTCTTGAAATCAAGCAGCGCATTGGGCTCTGCACTAACAGCATGGAGCCTGCTTGAGATTCTGTCTCCCACTCTCTCTCTCCACCCTTCAATCTGCTCTCTCTCTCTCTCTATCTCAACATAAAGAAACTAAAAAAAAAAATCAATGCACAAAAATCAATGGTATTTCTATATACCAGTAATAAATTACATAAAAAAGAAGTTAAGAGAAACAATTTCATTTACAATAGCATCCAAAAGAATAAGATTCCTAGGAATAAGTTTAACCAAGGAGGTAAAAGGAAAACTTAAATAAATGAAAATGCGTCTCATGCTTGTGGATTGGAAGACCTAATATTGAGATGGCAACAGGCCATAAAGCAATCTACAGATTCAGTGCAATCCCTATCAGAAGTCCAATGGCCTTTATTTTTGCAGATATGGAAAAACCAACCCTCAAATTTATAAGAAATCTCAAGCAAGAATCCTTGGGGAGCTCAAACAATCATGAGAAAGAAAAACAAGGCAGGAGGACTCACACTTCCCCATTTCAAAACTTACTACAAAACGAGAGTAATCAGGGGCGCCTGAGCCTGAGTGTCTCAGTTGGTTAAGTGTCCGGTTTTAGTTTTGGTTCAGGTCATGATCTCATAGTTCATATGATCAAGCCCCATATCAGGCTCTGCGTGAACAGTGCAAAGCCTGCTTGGGATTCTCTGTCCGACCCTGCCCTGCTCATTTTCTTTCAAAATAAACAAACATTAAGAACAAACAAAACTAGAGTAATCAAAATATTATGGTACTGGCATAAGGGTAGACATACAGACCAATGGAATAGAATTGAAGGTCCAGAGATAAACCCAAACCTCTGTGGTCTATTGATTTTCAACAAGGGTTCCCAGCCCCATTCCATGGGGGAAAGAATAGCTTTTTTAGCAGTGTTGGGACAACTGGATATCTACATTAAAAAGAATGAAGTCAGGCCTTTACCTCAAACCACATGTAAAAGTGAACTCAAAATAGATCAACAACCTAAATACACAGGCCAAAATTATTAAAAGAGAACATAGGGGTACATCTTTATGACCTGGGACTTGGCAATAGATTCTTAGGTTTGACACCAAAAACATGAGCAGTGAAAGAAAAACATTAATACACTGGACTTCATAAAAATAAGAACGTTTTATTCATCAAAGGACATTATAAAGAGTGTAAAAAAGACTAACTACAGAGTGGGGAAAGTACTTTCAAATTACTTCTCTGATAAGGGTTCAATACCCCCCCTCTTTCCCTCTCTCTCCACGCACACACATACCATATTCATATGGCATACACACACACACACATATATGTGTGTGTGTATGTATATGTATGTATGTATACCATTACAACTCTACAAAAAGACCAACAACCCAATTAAAAACTGGGCAAAGGAATTGAATAGACATTTCTCTAAAGAAGATATAAAAATGGACACATGAAAGGATGTCTCAACCTCACTGATCATTAACAAAATGCAAACCAAAATCACGGTGAGATATCAGTTCACACCCATGAGGATGACTATGATCAGACCAATACTAACAACTATTGGTGAGGATTTGGAGAAATTGGAACCTGCATACATTATTGGTGGGAATGTAAGATGGTGCCGCCCCTGTGGAAAGGGTTGATGGTTCCTCAAAGAGTTAGACGTAGAATTACCCTATGTTCCAGCAATTCCATGCCTAAGTATACAGCCAAGAGAAATGAGAATGTATGTCCACACAGAAACTGCTGTAGACACGGATGTTTATGGCAGCATTATTTATAAGAGCCAAATGATTGAAGCAGCCCAAATGTTCATCAGGGGATTGATGAATGGATAGGCTAGCTGTGGTATAGCTCTATAATGAAATATCATTCAGCCATAAAAAAATGAGGTAATAAAACTGCAACTTAGATGGACCTTGAAAACATGATGCTAAGTAAAAGGAGCGAGTGAGAAAAGGTCACATGACTCCATTTGCAGGCTATCCAACAATATGGTGATACCTGCATTATGTAGATATGATACTATCCTACATATGCTATGTACCCGGGATACATAAATTCCGAGAGAAAAAAAAAGAGTAGAGGTCGCTTAGGGTATGGGCGAGGGGAAAGTGGGGTGTGATCTCTTAGTGGGATGGGTGTTTCGATGGAATGATGAAAAAGTTGTAAACTAGAACTATTGTAAATACACTACATATCACAGAATTGGATGCTTTAAAGGGGCGGATTGTATGTTATGTGAATTTTGTCTCAATAAAGACAATGTCCAACAATGGAGGTGAAAAGAAAGGAGTGCCTTTTTACCTCTCAAGTCCCGCTTACAGGACTCACTGTGTAATGTAACCTTCCTTAGAATGAAGGGTGTTGCCTGCACTTTCCCAGCCTAGGGAGGACTATTAGCGATTTCTATCTGGCCCTCTCCAAGTCCACAGATTCTTCTGAGTGGTACAAACCCAAATGGGGAAGAAGGGGCCACTTAGACCCATCTATGCCACCAGGGTAATCCCATCCTCTTTGAACACCCATATGAGCCCCCTGCCCCTTTACATCCCCATCATTTATGAGTTCTACAGACCATACATGCTCGGCAAGATCAGCAAGAACCAAGTCACCAAGGGGCATGGCTTCATGGACAAAGGTCACGATGGCCACCCACCACCATCCCTGACCACCGTTCTGGGGAAGGGGCCATCACTGAGGCCTAGGCGAGCGGGGTGGCAACGTCTCCATGCAGAGTTCCTGAATTCATTGGAATGTTTGAAGTAGAGAAAGTTGAGGGAATGTTTGCATTACTCACGCTAGTCCTGTCCTTCCAAAAAAAATGGGGGTTTCCTGCTCTTTCCAGTCCAGGACAGCCTTTCTACTCTGCCAGGGTATGTGGGAGTGGGCAATGTGATTGCCCCATCCAGCTGTTTGGCCAACCCCATCTCCTGTGTGATACACACCAATCCATTTATATGTGTTTACACATACCATGTACCTAGGGTCATTCCAGAATGAATGTTTGGGTGGAAATGCTAGTTCGATGAAAAGTGACTATAGCAACTCCTACTTTAAAATCTGCCTGGTGTTTTGGCAATGGCTGCAAGCCCTCAGCAGCTTCCTGTCGGTTGAAATGTGATTTACACGTTCTATTGTGTACCAGTTGTGTTTCCTGTTTTACAATTTCCAAATTTAATCCTGCTTTTCTGGCCTTTCCACATAGCAGGTGAAAGTCACACTGAAAGTCACTGTGACTTTTCTCTCTGTGTCAGCTACCCCTACCGTCCTCTCTCCCTTCCTGCTCCATGAAGAGATTTTTCTTCCCTACAGGGTAATTTTGCAGCCAGTAGGTACACGGTAAGCTTTCTTCTGTACTTCAGGCCTCCAGGCTGCTGCTTCGACCAAACAGCCTTTCAGAGGGCAGCTTCATGGCGCAAAGCAAAACTTTCCACCACAAATGCCGTCCTGCATGTACAGAATAAACCTGTTTATTTTACAGTCACATCTTTTCTTTCCCAACCACTTTGCACCTTCCTGCCAGGGAGCAAGACAGCTAGCTACTTTGTGGGGACAGAAGCATTCTCCTCCTCCACTCAGCAGATCATGCTTGTACTCAGTGCAGGGTGCCGCTGACATGTTGGAGAGAGAAAATGCCACTTGCCAATGGAGGAAGCCACAGTTCTGCTCTTGTGCCACTCCGGGGTGGAAGCCATTTAGGGGAACCCTATAAAGCCAGCCCGATGTTGCCTGAGCTCCAGTCAGAATGGGCCAAACTCGTATGCCCCCCCAACTCCTAGCTCAGAGTGGACTGTTAATTTGCCTTACAGAATTACACCATCTTCATTCTCAAACCAAGCACTGTGCCATACCTCTGCCACACAGGCACTCAGTAAATATTGATGGATCGCATTGAGCTTGACATTTGGGAGGAAAAGACCAGTGTGGAAAAGGGAGATGAAATGACAGCTTGCCAAAGGCTCTCAAGATAACTGGGCATGTTGGGGCTCCAGCAGTGGTTGTCAGATTATCCTGGCATTCTGTTGGAATGGATCCAGGCTTCCATAAACACATGATTCCCCGAAAAACATGCGTGTACATGTATAGTATTTTAAAACTGCAATTCAACCTGAAAAGGCACGACCACGTACCTAATGTGCATCCACAATAGCCATCGAAGGCCATCAGTGGGTTGGCAGGAGCTGTCGGGTTGGCAGCTCTGTTCTCTCTGTTCTCACCTCAGGAGGGCTTGAACTTCTGGTAGGCCTTGTCAGGCCTGGGTCAAAAGGCTGTGACTGCACCAAGATTTCACTGTTTAGGCCTGTACGTACACCCACTATCATAAAATGACACAAGTTAAGATCCCACCTCTTCCCTGTGCGAACCAGGACCTTCTTGCTGCCCAAGAGCAGTACAGAAATATATGGAGTGCTGAGGCTCTGAGTGCCAAGGCTCTGAGCGCCTCAATGATCTGTCGCCCTGATTACAAGTTTTTATGGTCATCCAAGCAAGCCTCGTTGTTCCCATTAGCTATTTATAAGTAACTGGTAGGTATTTGTAATTTATAACAAAACACTGCTTCTACTCTCCTCTTTGACATCATGAGACATCAACTGAGATTTGGATTAAAAAGCAAAGAGATTCTTGCACCATGGAGGGAGACTAAAGGCTGAACAAATCACCAGCCCCTTGTGACCTAGCTGTGTCCTTTTAGAATGGGGGAGTGTGAGCTCAAGGACACCAGGTCCCTTATAGAGAGCAGAAGCACATAACGCAGCCACCACCCAGCTGTGTGTTCCAGACTTAGCGCATCCTACATCTAACCTCTGTCAAGCTAATGTGATCATCTGTCATGATGGCAATGTGCAAGTGCAGGTCAGTGTTTAGTTCTATTAAGAGCACAGCCCCTGGGCCGGTTCACTGAAACAATTTGAGATAGTACAATCTGAACGGGATACAGTAAGGGTCATTTTTCAGTACAGTTGCAACCAAGTTCTTGGGGCGAGGTCGACTGGCTTCGGGATAAGCACTGAGGATCTAAGGCAGTGTGTCCTCCGATTCTGGAAGGGTTTCTTTCAATAGGCTCAGGGCTTGGAATGGGGGATTGTACCCTGAGCAATGGGATCAAGGAAGGCCATTTAACATAGTAACCAGAGTAGTAGACCCAGGGCCCACCTGAGCTGCGTCCTCCTGTTCAGCTATTTCTCCTGCAGGTGAAAAGCCTGGGTAAACAGGTGCAAAGCCATGACAGCCAAGCCCAAACCTGCACTCGTCTTGGCTCTTGTGGTCAGAGCTGCAGAAAGTGGGAGAAGCCGGTCTCTGAATGGGCACTCACTAGCTCCTCTGACTGGCAGCTCAGAAGCTGGGTGTGATTTCTCCACAGCCGACTTCCCTCAAGTCACATGAATAGCACCCCTTGGGCACAAGAGTGTTTTCCATCAATACAGAGGAAACTGCCCCATCCCATACAACCACGCTTGTCCTCTGAAGCAGTGGAGCTATTTAAAAGGTGCCTAGTGGAGCATGAAATCTAGAGAGGCAATGCTGAAGCTCTGTGAAGAATTTAGGTGGGTGGAGTGTGATTACTGAATGTGAAATCTGTCCAGACCATTGAATTAACCACTAACGTGATAAAAATGAATACTGTGGACTTGTTTGATGACTTCATTCTACCTGAGCCTATTAATATTGTCTAAGTCATTAAAAAATCCTGTGTACCATTAAACATGAATGATGACACTGGGTAAACCTCGGGCAGATGGCTGCCTTAATGGAGCACCACTCAAAGCCACAGTGGCCCCCCTAGGATTGGAGCTGGCTGTTTTTAGCCACTGTGATTGACATAAGCACATGTCATCAAATTCACATGGGGAGCGGGGCTTTGGGGCAATGTAACAGAAAATTATCCCACACATATTCACTAGCAATTAATCCTGAAATATGCATGAGATGGCATAGGATTTAGTATTGAGACAAGCCAATGATTTAGAAAAAGCCAGAGGTATTTCAGCAATGTCCTTGGTAGCCTTTCCATAGGGAGAGAGATAAGGCAACAGCTGATGGAGGTAGCACACCAAGAGCTTTCTTTCTTTTTTTTTTTTAAGGTTTATTTATTTTTGATAGAGCATGGGCAGGGGAGGGGGCAGAGAGAGGGAGACAGAGGATCCCAAGCGAGCTTGGTGCTGACAGC
Source organism: Suricata suricatta (assembly GCF_006229205.1). Taxonomy (NCBI): domain Eukaryota; kingdom Metazoa; phylum Chordata; class Mammalia; order Carnivora; family Herpestidae; genus Suricata; species Suricata suricatta. The sequence continues at coordinate 75,003,560 of NC_043717.1, forward strand.
AGTGAGTCCTACTCGAGGCTCAAACTCACGAACAGGGAGATCATGACCTAAGCCCCAGTCGGACACTCAGCCGATTGAGCCACCCAGGAACGCCAAGAGTTTTCTTTCTCGATGCAGGCTCTTGTCTGGCTCTGGAAAGTCAGCAGTGCCTGTTGCCTTGCCCTATGTTCAAGATGTTCTCCCCAAGTTCCGGTTGGGAGTAGAGCTCATGTCCTACCACTCTGGAACCAGAGAAGTAACTGGTAATATGCTTGAATGTATGGCAGGCCTGGTGTGGATTTAGGTAGGGCATTTTGGAGATTCTGTCCGTACTGAGAACCTGGCAAACCTTGACGCAGAAGAAGAGAAATGCTTTCCATTTCATGAGATGGTGCCTTGCGCTGTGTAGCACTGCTGTCGCTCCCTACCAGCTCACAAGGGGGAAACACCCATTGATAACACCCCAATCTGGAAGGAATTTGGAGCTGGCTTCGGTGCACAGCTACACTACCACCAGAATTCAAGTCTGATGCTTGCCTCAGATCCGCAGCCAGGGTGGACTGTCCAATAAAGACTGGACTCGGTTGCTGAGCCCAGATTCAGGGCTGGGCAAAAGGATGATCCAGGCTGGTCCCAGGGTAGCCAGGGAGCAGCTGGGGGCAGCTGAAGTTTCCCAAGTGTGAGTTTGTAAAGAAATCGGCATCAGTGCCAAAGTGTAGGATTTCAAAGTCTTCCATAGTTTGCTTTGTGGTCAGAAGCCCCCACGAGACCGAGATCCTTATGATGTGGCAGGTTAAAGAAACAGACAACCGACACTAACTCGGTTTTAACGTTTTATTGGGTAAATGATTTTAAAGATAGTAACAATAGTGTCAAAACTACTACAATATCTTTCCACAGCCATACCTTACAGACCCACAGAAACCTTCTCATGTTTCCTTTCGCTCAGTTTTAATATTTTCAAGCTATACATATCATATAAAATGCCCGTTTCCAATAGTTTCTTCAAACTATTAAGCAATTAAATGTGGAGGGAAGGAGGATCTAGTTTATAGCTGGAGGGGTTTCAGGTGATCTGTGATGTCTCATGGTAATCCAAAACCAGGGGACTAGGAAAGGAGGAAAGGAAGAGCTACTCCAGGTAGCTGTTGCTCATTATGAGTTTCACCACTGTATCACCGAGAATTCAGTATGCTGGTGACCGATTCAAAGTAATTTCGGGGAACATATAAAACACTAAAATAACTTAGAAACTAGATCCAAATATTTCAAAAGTAATTGACTTCGATATACAAAAACAGTCAGAGGCGGTTACAAAAGTTTATTTTCTCAGTGCGTCTATGTACCAGCGCGGTTACTGGGTCCAGAGCAAAATAAAAGGTTTCTTTTCTTCTGAAACAGTAATAAAAAAACAAGGAAAACATATCTTTGTATATAAAGGATTGATGCTGGTCTCAAGAATAATGTAATCAGAAACCCTTAAATCGAGAGGCACACAATGGGTTTCCGCTTTTAAAAAATAAAAGGAAAGTCACCAGTTTATTTCAATGGAGGAGGTGCTCACACCACTCAAATAAACTTAATTCAATTTAACATCACTAGCAAAAATCACTTAGAAACTGTACAAAAATAAAAAAAGTGAACACATTTAATCCTGCAAGGTTTTTGTAAGGACTGGAAGGCAGGCTTTTAGAGCAGCATTTGGGCATGGCTGGGGGCTTCTTTGGTTTGATCTAACACATGTAAGAGATGGAACCTATTCCAGATGACAGTTTCAAATTTCCTGCACATTTGAAGACATGAAAAGAGGCCAGTATACAAACTTCTGGTGTGCTGGGCGTTGGGACTGTGTGAACTGGATTGAAAAATCTTACAACTGCTTTACAGGTTGGGGGTGGGGGGGGAGAGCAAGCCTTGCACTTCCTCCATCAAATACACCAACCTCTCGCACGCGGAAGGGGAGGCTGGAGCGGGTCATAACACATTCTCGTGCACTCAGAAGGCCACTTACTGGGGGGAGGAGCACAACTGTTCTTTTAGAGTCGGGTACCTGGCTGACCTTGTTTAAGAACTAAAAAACCTTCCAGAAACGGAAACCTTTTGCTACATACCAGAAAGGAAAAAGCGTTACTGTTTTCCAAGAGGAAAAATACCCAGTTTGCATTTAAAAACAAACAAACAAACAAAACCAGAAATGGAACTAATTAACATTTAAAAGGGGGGGGCAGTGTAAACTTTGTGCTACTCAAATGAAGTTCAAGTATTACTTCAGAGCTGTTTAAAGATCACTGAACTTACATGCTATTCTGGTGATAAGAGTGCAATTCACATTTGTGTTTCTGAACAAATAAACCACAACCGGCTAAAACAACCTGTGCAATCAGAATCTTCGTCTGAGTTAAAAACACATGCTACATATTTCAACATGTTCGAAGTGAATTCAAACCACATATTTGACAGCTTTGTAATATCCGACAGAGGTGAAAGGGTCTAGCATTTGTTTGTTTGATGCACACCATTACGGTTTGTATGACACCTTTACAAAGCTACGAAGTCTTTTTAGTCAACAGCTAGAGACAAAAATGCACTGTGCATTCATTTGAAAACAAAAGGAGACAAAACTATCCTTTCCCCCCAAGCCATGGTGGGAAATATTGCTGACCTCGTCCTCTGAAGCCTGCAGGATGGTTATTTCTTCAGTATAACATTATTACACTGGTTTAAGAAAAATCTGTATAACATCTGCATATATCAAGAATTTTAAAAAATCTGATATGATTTTAGAGTCCGCATGACCAGTCACGTGACCTGCTCAAGACTGATTAGCACCGTTAAATAAACACACATATGTGTGTATGTATGTGTAAGGATATGTATACACACACACATATGTATGTCATAGATCTTTTCTTTAAAAAAAAAAAAACCACACAACTTCTAACCATGAGCTCACCCAGGACAAGGAGCCTTGTTGAATTGATGAGATGATGGATAGGATGGGTCAATATTGGTCTATTTTTGTCTCTCTTCAGTTTGCTTGCTTTATTTACTTTTTTTTTTTTTTTTGCAGCAGACAATAGCATTTAGCTTGTGCTCAGTTTCCCTATAAGGGCAAGAAAAAAGTCTCTATCAGGTAGCCACTTGGTTTTACACTGAAAGACTAATCTGCTCCAAAATGCTCCCAAGTAGAAACCAAAGGATTCAAAATCCCTTTCGAAAGACCAGCAGCTAGCTTTCTCTGACTAATCTCCAGGCTCAGTGGAACCAGCTACTGAGATTGCATTTCAGGCTAACAATTGGCTTGTTAGTTAAGGCATCACAACTGAAAATGGTTATTTCAACAATGGGGGCTGTGGATGAAGGAATACCAAACGACTTCTAAAAACTCTCATCAAAAACTAAAGCAGTTTGCTTTGCCACAGTGGCAAGCAGAAGGAATCAGGCAGTTCTCTTGCAAACTAGAAAAGGGTTTTTGATTTCTGAACTAGCAGTCTGTCGCTTGTCACCTAAGCTCTGTCATTTTGATATCCAGTGACATCTTGAAGTTTTGGACTATATATTCTGCACCATACTTCTGTTCCTCACTTGATATACTGGTTTCCTGTTTGAAAAAAAATTACACACACACACACACACACACACAATTATTATAGTAAAATGCAGGTAATCTTTCTCCAGAATCATCTGTCATTTTTCCTGGGGATATCCACACAGACTTCCTACTGCACGTAGGAAGGTCTCTATGCACCAGGGGCAGAAGACCAGCCCGGCCAATGGGCTGCGCTCTGACAACTATATCATCTATAAATCCCATTTTTATAGGCGTAACATAATGTAATATCTTACCAACACAGTAAAGGTGTCTCTATCACAAGCATGGAGTGCAGAAAGACTCCAGTACTGTCCCTGTGACAAACATACTCTGAAATCATGGCAATATATGAACTTTTGTTTCACTAGATTCTCTTTACTGTTTTCTTTAAATAGTAGCTAGAATTGTCTCTGGCCAATCATGATTTCTTGAAACCTAAAGCTAACGAATTAAATTAATATATCATAGACAAATGTCTCTTTTTGGTTAACTGCTCAAAATAAATTTTTTTCACCTTAAAAAAATACTTAAGTGTAACGAATTTGTCTCATCTGTGGTTTCACATATGGAAACAATAAAATTTTATAAGAATATCTCTCTAAATTGCCTTTCCCCCCCTTGAATTCTCCATTCAATTTAAGTATATTCTTCTCAAAGGCACTAAATTCTGTATCTGCTCTCTTCCTGATATTTGCTGCTCTTCAAAATTATTTCTGTAGCATATTTGAAAGGTAGCTTGCACTTTCTTAAAACAGTGTTGTCATTTGTAAGTTGGTTCTATAAAGTATGAGGCTCTCTTCGATGATAACCAGTAAAATAGGCGTAAATGGTTTCTCACTCTCTGTGACAAGCCCTATCATGGACCTTCGAATGTTCTATACTAGAACTAAAGTTCATATATTTTAACCATGGGAAAAACACACACCTAAGGAGGGAAGATCCACATACTAAGCCCTCATAGCAAAATGAATTTTAGACAAATTCAAGAGTCATATGCAAATACCTGAATTTGATACGAATTGCTTCCAAACTCCGCTATCAAAAATTATCTATCTTACTGAAGAAAACTCTAAATAAAATCCTTAAAAACTGCACAATTTCTTCCATCCACAGTCGAAAGGAGGGAAGAGAAGACAGAAAAGAGGAAGGAAACAAGACAGGGAGAAGGCAAGAAGGACAGAAAGAAACCTGATTTAGAGAGCAAAGCAAAACTCTATATGATATTGCGAGGAAAGAAAACCTCAAAAGTTAATATGCTGCAAAAAAAAAATCAACGACCTAAAATAATAAAACAGAATCTTCTTAACAAATGCCATTTTCTTACCCGTTACCATGATGATCTTAACTGATGATGTCCAGGCTTCATCATGGCAACGGAAACTATCATCATAAAATGGTGCAGTAAAAGAGATAGCTAGACCAAGAAGGGGTAGGGTCTCCTGGGAAGAGGTCTGCAGAGAGGCCCAGTGACTGGTTGTGTGGCTCAGTGTCAGGAATAATGGTTGTATGGCGGAAGGGGATGCCCAATGCCATTTTGGAAATGATGATGCTGGCGATGAGCAAGGTATTCAGCATAGCTCAGGGTCATCTTTTCACTACGGTACCTGAAAAAGTCAGGGAAGAGACAAAGTTAACATCAAGAAACAGATGATGTGCCGAAGTCAGACCTAGGAGGGATCTCAGAAATAGTCTCACAGATTCAAGGAAAACAGGGGTCCAGGAGCGCCTGGGTGGCTCAGTCGGTTAAGCATCCGACTTCGGCCTCGGTCATGATCTCACAGTTCGTGGGTTCAAGCCCCGCATTGGGTTCTGCTGACAGCTTAGAGCCTGGAGCCTGCTTCAGATTCTATGTTTCCCTCTCTCTCTATTCCTTCCCTGCTCATGCACTCTCTCTTTCTTTCTTTCTCTCTCTCAAAAAAATTAAAAAAAGAAAAACAGAGGTCCATCGAGAAACAGTGACTTGCCCAATGTCACACAACCAAGTAGCAAGGCTGAGATCAGGACCCAGGAACCCAAAGTCTGAGTCCAGTGCTATTTTCTACTCTACTACTCCTTGTCTGAATTGTTCTAGAAATTTTATTGTCCCATCCCCTAGCCCCAGTTTGCTAAGAGGAAGCAACAGAGGAAAGTCAACCTATTGCCATCATGTATGCATCTCATTCCCTCAACTGCTTTTTCTTCCAGGATATTTCCTCTTTTGCCATTCCTTTCCCTCCATCCACACATCTGTGCAGGTATTGCCACTCAATAAAGACAGTAACAACAAAACCACAAGATTTTTCTTAATACTGGTATCCCAAACCCTCTACTTCCCCCATCTCTAGCTTTCTTTGCATTGCTGCACTTCTCAAAAGAGTCACATGTGTTTCCTACCTTCAGCCCTTCATCTCATGCTACTACTCCACCTGGCATCCTCAGCTTCTGCCACTCTTCTGTAGAAACTGCTCTGTCAGAAGGCCACCCCTGCTTCTGCTTGACCTCTCCAGTATGAAAGCACCCACCACTCCCTTTCTGAAGCTCTCCCCTGTCATGGGTTCTACAACACCACACTTCCCGATTCTCCACCTGGCCCCGTATCTCTTAGACTGCTCCTTATCTCTGACCATTCCTCCTGCTCCTTCCTGCCTTGTTGGATTTTGCTGTGTTTCTGTCTTCAGTTCTTTTGACCCCATGCTCTGTACCTCCTCTGTGAGCCCTACCTTTACAACTTCAACTATGACCTCTTGACAGATGATCCCAAGTCACCATCTCTGGGCACAAGTTCAGGATGTGTACAGTTTCAATGACATACTGGTTATTTCTACACAGATATCCCAGGAGGCACTTCAACTCCAGAATCAGTATAGAAATGGGACTCTCCTCCTGTGGTCCCTCCCTTGGTGAAAGGGATTGCCTTGGTCCTTTTTATCTAGATAAAGCCTTGACTTGTTCCTGTTCCCAACTTCCGAATGATTACTAAGTTCTGTCATGTCTTCCACCGTGTTTTCTCAGTGGTTTCCTCCTTTCTTCTCATCCTACCACCACAGCTCTTAGTAAGGCTCCCATTTCACCTCCTTTGGATTGCTGCCACAGATTCTTGGATAGCAGCAACACCTCCTAATTTTCCTGTTGCCAATTCCAATCTTACACCTTCACAAATCCATCTGCTTAAATCCCTTCAGTGGCTACTAACTGCCTGTAGAATCAGGTCTTAACTTCTTCATCTGGAGCTTAAGACCCTCCATCGTGTGACCCAACTCACCTTCTGGGATGTGTTTTGCTCTAATGACCACCTCCTTACAGATCTATACTGAAAGACCAGCTGCATTAGACTGTCGAACATTCCTGAGAACTTCCCCCACCCTCAAATAATCTATCCATTCTTCAACCCCAGCGTCAAACATACCTCCTGTCTGAAATTTTATGTTATCTCCCACCCATCCTGGAATATTCCTCTTTCCCTACTGTATGATCTTCCATTATCCATCACATTCTGCCTGATATTAATAATTATTCTTGTGCATGCCGTTCTATTCTCCTAGACTGAAGAAGGCAAGGCAGAGAGGAAGACATTTTCAAGTCTGTAACTCCCCAGAGTTGAGAAAAGTCTGTTTTTAGACTATAGGTATTCAGTGTGGTTTCATGAAATTGAAACAAATGGAAACAGCAATCCATTTTCCTAAAATATGGGGTATTTTTTTAAAAAGTCCCTATAATCCTTGTAGAAATGTATTTGGCATTGTTAAGTCTAGCTCAATTGTGATTTCTAGTAAGCTTTCACGGTATACTTCTATCACTGCCAACATCCTAAGGTTAAATTCAAATTTGAGGACTGCTTAGCAGAATCTGGGGCTTCTGCTAAGCCATATCAAAAGCTAGCCAATCGCTAATTCAGGTGACTGTCTTCTATAATGTAGTTGAAAAAGGCTCAGAGCGCTTGCTTGTGTAAAGCCAGAGTAACCACAGAGAGCTAAAGATGGGAAGGATGGGTTCGTGTATCATACAGGCTCTCCTGCCCTTCAGAGTTCATTGTTTCCACCCTCAGTACAGCCCTTCCATTCGTTTCCATTCTGTTTCAGAAAAGACAAGCAAGTAAGAGAGACCAAAGAAATCAAAGGGTTAGAGACATATGCATCAAAATGTCCTGGTTAGCCTTGCACTAGAAAATGCCTTCTGTACCTGGTCAGTTTTATGGTTTTCCTGAATTCATTAGTAATCGGAGCTTTGTAGCCTCCTTTCCTCAGTAAGGAGTCTATGGTCTGAATATGGTCCCATCCTGTGGAAAGCAGACCAGATAAAACACCAGTCAAACACACGGAACGAGCACTTTCAGTTAAATACAAAACGACTTTGTAGACGGCAGCTATCACTGTCACCAAATGCCATCAACTCCTTTGGTCCTAAAAACAGTCACACAGAAGGGCTACAGTCTCATCCTGTATGGAAGCAGGTTTACTATCATACACCTTAAATTCTAGCTATCCATGATGGCCAACAACATTAGCTGTTTTTTTCTTTTAATCTCAACCACATTCAAAGACCAGAAGTCTAAGAGACTGGCAGTGACCACTCAGTCGTGTTTAGGTAGCAAACCACAGGCAACTGTACTCCCTCTACGGTGACACCTTTAAAAGGGAGGGAAAGGCCTAAATGTCATTGTGCCATCTCAGTAGTATTTCGGACTCCCAGACTAACTCATGGTAATTACTGTTCTTAATGGTGTCTTCGGTGGTCAGTCCAGTGTATTTTTGTGAAGTCTTCAAAGGCATTTTTATTGGTTCTGACATGGGATGGTATACTAATAGCCAAGGCCCTCTCTCTTCTGTAAGCTTTACAAAGCCAATGGAACTATGGATTAAGGCATTTTCAAAAGCAACCCAAATAAATCTTCAGATAGCTGTCTTCAAATCTAACTCTCCTGTCTAGGGGATGGGGGAGGGATGGTCTATCTCACATTTATATGAAAACAACATGAGAAAAGCAAGTGACAGATGCTTTCTGATGAGAAAAAAATAAGCTTGATAAGATAAAGAAATATTCATTTCAAGGAACATGAAATTGAAATTCAGTAGTGGCTAGAAATGACAAGCTACTATAGAGTGAAGAGTTATTTTGTGTTACAGTGGTGGTTCATAAAGGTTTGTGTTACATCTGCAAAAACAGAAAAACGTTTGATTAGGAAGGGCAGACCAAGCATATCAGACACTAATACTTCAGTTAGTCTCAGTGCTCCAAATCTTAATGGGAAACCTACCATCCTGATAGTAGTGGATGAGTAACAGGCAACTACCTAAGAATGAAACGTTTGATACCGACAATGAACTGGGTGGCTGACTGTCAAACAAAAGGCTTGTTTGTGCCAAAAGGCTACAGCACAATGGAATATGGGAAAATAGCACTTCAAATTTGTAGCAAGCCATCGCCTAAAAATAGAACCCAATTTTTATAAATCTTTACTTTTCTGAAAGGACACTATTGTGTGTTTTTGCTAGCAAACTTTCCTGCAGGGATTCAACCTCTGTGTGAGGAATTCACTGATTTCATACAGACATTGCAGTGGCAGTGATGGAAGAATCACTTCTTATAATTTGACACTGATCAATTATCAGACATAACTGCAAGGTCAGATATCACATTGCAATTTGTATATTTGTTCAAATTCTTCACCAGATCATATGAAATAAAGTACAACAATGACCTTGCTCCTTTGCAACCTCCGGTAGGTAGGTGGCGGTGCGTTTTGATCCTTTTTCATTGATGAATTCTATTCTAATGCCATGTACACCCACCTGAAAGAAATTGGCAGTTTTATTAGTACAGTCTTCTTCATAGAAACAGAAAGAAAAATTTAAAATTTAACTTTCAAGAGAATGCAGTTCTTCCTTTCCCCTTGTTTTTAGAAGGGCTTATCATTGTTCCCTTTCCAAAGCACTGACTTTGGGTTTGAGGACCATGATGATGGCCATGGAGACAGAAAACATCGATTTACGTGTGCCCAACATGTGCTGGGCTGTGCTCCTCTGTTTGGAAACAGAACACCCATTCTGGGCCTGTGTGTAGATTGAGACAGCCGATGGCAAGAATCCTGCCCCTATTCCCAAATTCTGGCCCAAAACAGTAAGGAACTAGACCAAGGAAGCTGACTCCAAAGAGACAGCAAACACACATCCTGTTTGCAGGTACAGTCACCCCTTCACACTAAGTTTGAACTTCTGGGGCTGCTGGCTCCCTTCCCAAACTGTCAAGTCTCTTTAAAACCTTGAAATATATATAAAGGATCAAACCCACATAAGAGTTAAAAAAGACAACACCCAGACCCAGCATCATCACCGCATTCCACGTATCTCTAAAATACATGTCATGGCCTACAGTGGGCTGTGGCAAGCCCTCACTGTCTGTCCACATCATTGCCCTCACATACTACTGCTAAATTTACAAGTGATAGGGATTTCAAATCGCCTTGGGGCAGAGACCCCTATAACTTTATGTGAAGCATGCAAAATTTTGGTGATGCCTTAAGAAGGGGGGGGGTCCCTGAGTGTGGGCAATTTCTTGCAAATGCTTTACAAAAGTAATATACTTTTTCTCTGATTAGCATCTTGTCAGAAGGAATCTGTCTTTCCCTCTCATATCCCGCATAGACTAGTATACAGAACTGAGGACCATGGTCGGTTCTTCTTTGTAAATGCTGATAATAAAATTGAAATTCCAAAAACATGACAACTCCAGCCTGTTCCCCCAAATCTACAGTCACTTCAGATCAGCAGTCCCCAAGTACAGTGTAAGGTTGCCCGAAGGACTGGAGGGAGGATAATAAGAGCATGAAAACATTTTTCTCCAGTAAGAGGCTTCCCCTTTCAGAGTAGATGAATGAAGTCATAGACCTGGACTCTTTCCATCTATATGCATGTCGAGGTCTAGAAGAGGAACAGAGTCCCTGAAAACTTCTTTTGCTTCTTCTGCCCTTAGCCTGAAATTTTGCAGTTTCTCAGGGAAGCAAAAGTCCTCTGAAAAAATCCATTTTGTTCTTTCCCAAGGTCCTCTTTACACATCCATACATTACAATCAGTCAGATCTTCTGAGAAGTTTGTTTTATGAAAGCCTATCTGTGTGGCAACTTCTTCTATTTAATATCAGTATTCTTATGAATCTCCTTCTCCTGAAAATGCACTCAGGGCAGCTGTTTAGAAACTAACACAGTATAGCCTACCATGTGGGAAATGACCGTGGACAGCTGAATACGAGTGCTGAGCTACCAGGCATTTCCAGGATAAAGGACATCTACTAATCTTCCCCATGCATGGCACTACTGAGACAGTGATAAATTTACAACAGTTTATGTATACAGACTTTCTGATCTGTGACTTTGAAGTTTCTTTCCTTCAACAAGATCAGCTTTGTCATAATTTGTTTGTAAAAATATACAGCAGACGGAGTGAGGCAAATCATGAGAGACTTTTGAATGCTGAGGACAAAGTGAGGGCTGACGAGGGAGGTGGGGCGGGGAAGGGGGTGATCGTCATGGAGGAGGGCCCTTGCAACGAAGAGCACTGGGTGTTATATGAAAACCAACTTGGTAATAAACTATCTAAAATTTTAAAAATGAAATAAATAATAAATAAAACACTAAAAAAGACCTTTTAAATAAATCAAATACTAATATAAAAAAATACATACAGCAGAAATAGTTTGTGCTCCCATCCTTCACTGCAGTGAATCTTCAACTCAATTTATCAAAAATCTGTCATGTTAAAAGGAGAAAGAATTGTGGTGCTTATTAAGGCATCCAACCAAAACTGTGAGAGCGAGAAGGTCTCCCTGTTTGTGGGACGAGCGTGTTAGACAAAATCAGGGGGGAATGGGAGCTGTGAAGTTTACCAGAATTTCAGAAGGTTTCATGCTTCAGCAAGTATGGTTTGGAAAAAGAACAACTCTGCAGGTGATTTTTATTCTAGGTTAACTAGAAAGCCTCTAATAATCGGTTTAGCTCTGACAGACCATGTCTGGGTACTGAAAAAAAAGTGATTTAGGCAAATTGGAGGTGATTTAGACACATAAGTCCTTTCTTCACAGGAGTGCATTGTGTTTCGTAACAAAAACTTCAGAGATTTTGAAGCCTAGTAATTTAACAATTAAAAGTGATTACGATCAGCTGCATGGCGTATGAATAGTATCTCACTCAAGCTTGTGTGTGTGTGTGTGTGTGAGAGAGAAAGAGAGAGAGAGTGTGTGTGTATGTAAATAGAAAGAGGTGAAAGAGGTTAAGACTGAACTGGAAGGACTCACTGACCAAAATAAAAATGTCTCATGAATAAAATTCCTTTACTTTTATATTTTGAGAAGGTCCCACCATCAAATTTAATGTGACCAAAAAAAATGACCAAAATTCCCCCATTTAGAATTAGTACCACATTTACAATTTTTAGTTCTTTTCTGTGTTCCTAGGATTCTGAACAGTTGAAAGTACCTGTAAATTCAAATGTAAGTATGGTGATTTTGAAGTGAACCTTTGACGAGAAATAATTTATTTCATAGGTAAAAAAATATATACTCCAAAGTGATAGAAAGCCAAAACCACAGTGACTCATTTCTTCAACCATTGGAATCAAGGAGAGTAGCAATAATGTTCTGACCAGAATCAAAGCATAATAGCTTTTTGTCACCTGTTGAGCAATAGCATTTTCCTTTACTCCCAGAACCACAGACGCCACCAAATAGTCATACTGTATAATCAAAACAGAGGATCGGAACATGGCCTGCTGGTGGAGAATGACTGAATGTGGTCAACCTGTGGAAATCAGAGTGGCTTCGCAAATTAAGTCTTCTCTATTGAAATGAACATGAAAACTAGTCCTGTATTGTTTTGAAGGAGGAATGTATCATCAGCTACGACTCCAAAATGCAACCCTCATATTGTAATAGAACATAATATTCGTATGATGATTGAATTCTGTTAGATTAGAGAATCCTTCGGCCTAGCAGCATCCCAAGAGACAAAGGCTATGGTGGCAATGATCAGCTAGAGAAGAGATCTGCTAACTAGGGTACTGAGATTCCTACAGCAAACTAAAACTCTTCCTCAGTGTCATAGTTAACCGTCCATTTCTAGGGATGAATAAAGAAGTAGCACAGGGGAAACCCATGTGACCCCTAGTACACCTAACATACACCTAAGTGCCACTGCCCAAAATACAGCCAGGCGGACAAAAACTGGGGACGTGCAAATCTGGCCTTATGGGAGTCTGCAGGTCATTGTCAAAATTATTAGAAGGTCTGAGGAAAAAAATGCTTTCAAAGTCCATCAACTGTGATAATGTCCTTTTAATCAAGACTGTACTTTTGCTAAGCAAAGCTATAAATCAATTCGAATGGTAGTAAATTAAATGTAGGACTTATAGATAAGAGGATATGGAATTAGAGCTGTATCTGCCGCGTGTGCCGAGAGGACATTAAGGCCAGATCAACAGATTCCTATTTCATGCTAAAAAGAAAGTCATATTTGTTCGGAACAATTCCATAGTGAGTGATTTTTATTAATGCCATTATACGGTCTTCAGTTTTTAACATCACCCAGAATGATTAAATATCAAGATTAACATTGGGACCCTAAAATGTATCTTGATTAGTCTAGAGCTGATTATTCAGTTTGGGGATTATGCATTCCCAACCCCACCTGGCCCCATCCTCTTCCCTCTCCTGTCCATTCCTCTGTTTGTTCACTCCTCTGTCAGAGAGCATGTGGGCCCAGAGAGAGATACATGCAAATTAATCAATTTTGCTACATAGTAAAAGGTTTTGTAGGAGAAGAGATTATAAATAATGGCTAAAATGAAGCTTCTAGACTGTCTGCAGATTTCATTTATCCTTGATATCTGGTCCCTTGTTAGAAATGTGGCTTCACTTAAAACTATTATCCTCTAATGTAGTGACTCTTAACACAGGAGCATTTAAAAAGTGCCCCCTCCTGCCCCATTATAATACATGTCCATATTTTGCTCCTCACAACTGCATAGTCAAAGTTTGATATACCCTAGTCTGTCTGTAAGGCAAGTGTAATGCACCAGCAGCACTACCAAAGGGCCTCACTTGTACTTGCAAGGCCGATCAGCAAGCCACCAATCTGGATATGCTAAACATGAGGAGTCATCTGGCTAAAAGCATCAATGAGCATAAAAGGTGCTCTGGCTAAATCAGGTAGGCTCCATGCAGGCCTGGGACCTTTTGGATCCACAATTACCTCTACATTCCTGAGCCTAAAAGCTAAATCTACCCCTGAACACATCCTGGCCAACAAAACCAATCACTTCCTCAGGTTCATCCTGCCTTAGCAAATGCCATAGTTAGCCCCGAATGTTGGGTTTTCATAAACAAATGTTGGGTTTCCGTTTAACAGTATGGCCCTGGCTTACTCCACTGACTTTCAGTGGATTCACTTGAATTTAAAAGAAAAAATATATAAATATATTTAAAAATATACGTATATGTGGGTATGTTTATATAAACATATATACATAGTATGTGTGTATGTGTGTGTGTGCATGTATATATATTTATTTATTTATCAAGAAGTCAAGGAATTGAAAGTGCTTTGACCATGTCTTTGTTCCTGATATCATCTGGCAAAATATGCTTTGCAATTAACAAAGCAGCCAGTCACTGGTCATCCACATAAGACCGACCTGCCAGGCTCAATATGCCAGTTCCATTGAACTAAATAAAAGGACTCTGTTCCTAATGAGAGGAGCTCAGGATATTTGGCACACCCTCTAACCTTTAGAGGCTGGCATCATAGAAGACACACATGCTCTTTCACAAAACAGCCTATGGTACCACGGACAGAAACAAACACTGCATTGGACAGCCCATAGGTCTGACCCAGAGTCTCGAGTTTCTTATATTCTTGGGAGGAAAAAGCCATATGTCATGTTTCTCCTAAAAGCCCAGAAGTCACAGGGCTACATATTACACTCTTTCCCTCAGAGCCCCACAGAGTCTTCTGGCCGACCCCAGCTCAGCCTTCTGAAGATGGTGACTTTTCCTTCTCCCAATGAAAACAAATTCACCATAAAAGTGGAAAATATTCCAATATTCTTAGGCCTATTCTATGTGTATCCTCTTGAATAATTTCCACTGGGGCAAGAAAAATTAAGATTTTAATCATAAAGGCTGATGATGATTTGTACAGATCCTATTGAATCACTTTCCTCAATCCTGATCCAACCAAAAAAAAAAAAAAAACACCCAACTACATGACATATTGTCCAGATCTGCCCATCAAATCCTAAGAGTTATGAATCTGCACCATTTCAATCCACCCACCAATTTCAGAAGTATGTCTGAAGTTTGGAAGGTACCCATCCGATTAATAATGAACACTTAAAAACTATCAGCAATTAACACTTCAGAATCTGGCCAAATCATACATCCTAAAAATAGCATTGTTGCAGATCATTTTTAAAACTCAGTCAGTTTTACTTTTGTAAACCTCAACAATCATAAACATGGATTTGTTTTTCCTGTTTATAGAGAGTCCACACATATTACCAGGGTGGGGGGGGTGAATCTCTTTAGAAAGGCACAAAAGAGAAAATAAAGATGTTCTGCAATCCTAGGACCACCTAGAAACAGCTCTTGCTGTAGTGACTTGAAAAATAATGTCCTGAACCAACTAAGAGAATGCCACGGACTAGCCTGTTAGGCTGTTTTTTTATTTTATTATTTTTTAATTTACATCCAAGTTAGCATATAGTGCAACAATGATATCAGGAGTAGATTCCTTAATGCTGTTTACCCATTTAGCCCATCCTCCCTCCCACAACCCCTCCAGAAACCCTGTTTGTTCTCTATATTTAAGAGTCTTTTATGTTTGACCCCTCTCTGTTTTTATATTATTTTTGCTTCTGTTCCCTTATGTTCATCTGTTTTGTATCTTAAAGTTCTCATATGAATGAAGTCATATGATATTTGTCTTTCTCTGACTAATTTCACTTAGCATCATATCCTCCAGTTCCATCCACGTAGTTGCAAATGGCAAGATTTCTTTCTTTTTGATTGCCAAGTAATACTATACACACACACACACACACACACACACACACACACTAGCCTGTTAGGGCATTTTTAATCCATCAGCTGACCCATATCTGTAGCTGCCCTTGTTTTTAAATCTCCTTTAAGTAAGATGCTTTTAGAAATGGAAGAAATACTAGAAAAGTTGGTCAAAAAGGGTAACCAATTGCAAAGCCATCATTCCGGCACAACTAACCTTTTAATATATTCTACCCTGAAAACTCTGCTTCATTGTCAACCTCAGCTGAAGTGCTTTGTTTTTTTTTTTTTTTGCCATTATTCTGTGAAAACAACCACAAAGGTCTCCTTGACCAAAATGCATATGTACTGCTCTTCTCTAAAATCCCTGAAAATTAGTCACCTGTAGCTTTAGAAATTAGTTCAGTCTCCATGGACCAATTCTTGGCTTTTGCAGAGCTTACCAAAGCACAAATTAGTGCCAATTTTGACTCATGTAGGAGTCTTGGACATCTTGTCCATCAGGAACGCAAGCCTGCCAATTTATTTCACAAAGGCCACTGAACAACAATCTGATAACATTTATTTTAACTAACAGACACACAGCTCTAAAATACCTGAACTAGCTAATAATCACCCCTGTGAACTTTTAAAGAATTAGTTACGGTTTTAAATAAGTCATGGCTAATGAAGAGGTGCTTTGAAAAGCTATGAAGCCAAACATGTTTATAGATCATGTGCAATGAAACAAACCGTTCTTCCTCTAAGGTTTTGCAGGGATGTAGTGACAGCTCAGTGTGCAATTAAGGGAAAAAAAAAACCCTGATTCTCCATAATGATTAACTATAATGAGCAGTCCTTAAAAATTGAACATGCTGAAGCTTTTCAAGGAAAGTTCAGGCAACACAGGTGACCTTTAAATAAAAAGCCTGCTTTTCATCAAGTTTAGAAAAATGCATTCCTACCATTTTTTAAGGGGATGAGGAAGAGAGTGAATTTACAAAGAAAACTCAAGTAAAGAAATTTTCTTAAAATCCAGACATGGGAATCAGTTTGCTTTTCAAAGGCTGTGGGAAAAAAACACTTCTTGGCAAGCGTACTCAATATGAAATAATGTTGTTTGCCTGATAAGAGACAGAAAAATCTTATACAGGTTAGAACTGTACATGGGGTATGGGACTCAATACAGTTTTACTCAGGCTACAAATGAGATTTGTTCCTAAAAGGTTACATATGTGTTGAATTTATGTAAATGGATTAATCCTGAAGGCCAGGAAGGCCATAAAGAAGCCCTATATGAGTCCTTCTACAAAGCAAAATATCTTTATCAAGTGAATAGTCACTTCCTAATATAGTTGCTTCATTTAGATTTATAAATGTAATGTTGGCTTAAAACACAGGATGATGCAGTAATAAAATGAGGCATTAGATATTTAGA
This sequence comes from Suricata suricatta, assembly GCF_006229205.1. Classification (NCBI taxonomy): domain Eukaryota; kingdom Metazoa; phylum Chordata; class Mammalia; order Carnivora; family Herpestidae; genus Suricata; species Suricata suricatta. Next base: position 75,020,575 of record NC_043717.1, read on the forward strand.
ACAGTTTTCTTCCGAAAGAGAAGCCTTTGGTGGAAAGGAAATCTAGAATGTACAGTTTCAAAAACTAGACTGTTGTTCACCTTTGTTGCCACCTTGCCATTTTAAAGTTAGGGCTCTCCTATGACTTCTAAGGGGCTCATGGTGATTTATTCTCTGGGAGTAAAATGAAACAGAAGCCATTTTGAAAAGGGGAGGGGGATCACAGCATCAAATGGAGGTCAGCCTCTGGAGAGATCGTAGGTATTATTTAGTCCAACTTTTCGAGCACCCTGGTGAGGAAACAAAGATCCAGGGAGGAACAGACTATAATGCAACTACTAGGAGGGAAAAATCTGGAAGGGTCTGTCTGTAGCTTTGGGGGAAGAATCAGGAAAATGTCCCCCTACCAACCAATATGCTGGGAGAAAAGCAGGAAGCAAATAGAGGAGGCCTGACGACACACCAGACCGTGCAAGCCCATTTCACCAACAGTACCAATAGCTCAGGAAATTTGCACGCGTCATATCACCTTCTGGAAGTTACTTTACTTTGTTCAGCTTGCTTCCCCACTAGATTTCTAATACACAGAAGTGTTGATTCATAGCAAATTCTTACTAGATGGCCAGGAAGCTTGAAGCATTCCCTTCTCAATGTTCCATGGCACTTTAAAAATGTTTCAAGTACAGCATCAGGACAAAGACTAAATTATTGTAACAATAGTGGCATCTTATACAAAAATCTCAAAGTCCCTGAGAAATACAAAGCATATATATATAGAACAGAAGCAAAGCATGGTTATATGATAGGGAAAAATAACGAAGGGGGGGTGGACAGAACATACCCAACGAGAAGCCATTTCATTTCAACGTGAGTCATGCTAAACATCTGCGTCTGAATGGGAACTCTGTTTTCAGCAGTACATTGAGAGAAGCTAGAAAAATGTAAACCTTTAACGGGGGAAGGGAGGGTGAGAAGGAGATCATGACCTTCTAAAATATATGAGATAATGACAGTAGCCAATTTACTCATCTCATCTGTTTACGTTTGTGAGGGTGATTACAAAAGCACACTATTATTAACTGCGTCAGAAATGGAGCTGTGATCGCTCAAAAGGTGTGCTTTCTAAAGTGAGGTACACTGCGCTAAGTACCAGGAGTCTAATGAGCTCATGCACAACGACAGATGTTTTGGTACTTTAGGGACAGAGTGAGACTAGGGACTTGGGTCTCACTCTATGGTATGGGGATAGGCTTTTGGCATCACACAAGAATCATGCTGGCCAGCCTCACCCAGCATGAGTTGATTTCACTTAAGTGTTGGGTCCACGATCCAAGTGACAGCTGTATACACAGTTGAGATATCAGTGATCCAGGGAGCTAGATATAATAACAAAAAGTGCCTTATGGTTTGTGAAAATGTTACTAATCTATTGAAATACAATCTAAGGTCTACTTTAGATTACATAAATTATTTCTTCCTCATGCCTTCAAAATGGTCATGTCTCTAAAGCACAGAAACCAAAGACACTTGACTATAATCTAGAAAATACTTTGTCTTTTGTCAGCAAACTGCTACAGGAGCTCTTGCAAGATCACTGGTTATATACTGGCTCTACAAGTTCTCCTGCAAGAAAAAAAGCTTACTCATTTATATCATCTTGAAAATGACACACTTAGAGTCACCCCTTAGGTCAGATTCCAGCTATTATAATGTCATGGGTTTTATATCCTTTTAGATCTTGAAAAACGAACATGGCTCCCAAATGGTATAACTATACATGTTCTACTCTGTATATTATTTTAGAGGACTCCAACATACTGCCTGAACGTTTCTTTCTTTCTGAAGCACCATGTCTGCCCATCATCCTGTCATTCAGAATTGACACAATGCTGTTAACTGAAGAACACAGAACAATGATAATAAATTTTTGTGTTCAAACACCAGGCAGATCCCTCTAGATTTCACCCTAGAGGAGCAATTTTCCTCATTTAACAGCTATTTTAGCCTTGCAGATAGCTATTTCAATTTATCAGTTAATGAATTTTTCCCCATATAATTTACTCTTCATCCTTCTCATACCTAGCAGGGCAATAAGTACACCATGATGGGGCCAAGAATGAGCATTTCTCAGAAGGGCGGGGCCAGTGTCCCAATTTGTTTTTATGGTCTTTGTGGATGGTTTTATTGTTTTTTAAATCACTACCTGGATTCCTTGACAGGCTACCTACAGACACTCATATTGCATGTTATGATTATTATTTTGAAGCGATGTAACGTGGAAGCATCACCAACCATTCTGTCAATTCAACACTGACTTGAAGTTAATTATATCCACTTGTGAAACCATTTATCAAACATCCCTCACAGTGTCAAAGAGAAGCATTCTAGCCTCTAAAACCAAGTCTGAGTGATGTAAATCCTACCTTTTTACTAACTTCCATCATAAAATTAGGGACATGTAACCAAAACAGAGGACCCGAATGGGCTCAGTTTAAAACCATGGATGAAGAAAAAGAGGAGGACAGTAGCCGGCCCTCTGGTAGCTCAGTTGTTTCATCATTTGAAAATTAGGTGGCTACTATCACCGGTCACGTCCCTCATCTTCATGACCACAGGGATGTCTCTCCTGGTACCGAAGCTACTCATTTCTATGCTTTGGGACCTCTAGAATTTGCCCTCTTCTGGCTTTGATCTGGGCATTTTCACCCCTTTAGTTAGGAATTCAACTACAGTAACACGCTTCACCAGTGAGGGTCAACTCTGCAACTATCCTACTACCAGAAAAGCCCTGTTAGAGGCTTCTGCTTATATAAAACTCATTACTTATATACTTATATACTCATTACTGATCTTTGAATTAAAAATGCTCTATTAAAATTCTGTAATCATCTCCTGTTTCCCCCTGTGGCATAAACATATGCAGCTCTTTGCAGTTCAGGTTAAATTGAGATACTTATGGTGAATACGAAATTCCATTCTTAGAAGAAAAGGTGTACCTATTAGGTAATGGGAAATTTCTCCAAGTGAAACATATGCTTTCATAATATAGACTGACCCTCTCATAAAGGAAATTTGCAATACAAATAATTAACATATATAAAGATAAACCATAAACAAAGGCTTTCCCACAATCCTTTTTAATAATGACAGTATATTCAATATGGTCTCATTACATAAACAAATAATGCAGATTTATTGATCAAAGACACAGAAAAATAATTTAAAGACATATTCCAAAATGTTAACAGTAGTTACCTCAGAATAGCGTCATTAAAAATGGCTTGCCTTTCTTTATATTTTTGGAATCGCAAAGTTTTCTTCTTCAGTAAATTAGAATTACTATACTATTATGGACAACAGGTTTAAATGTATATGTGCATAGGCATATATGCCTTTTTATTCTGGTAAAATACACATAATACAAAATTTACCATTTTCACCCTTCTTAAGTATACAATTCAGTGGTATCAAGCATGTTAACAATGTTGTACAGCATCCAGTTCTATAACTTTTTCATCACTCTGAATGGAAACCCTGTACCCATTAAAAGCAGTCAGCCCCTCCCTCAACCCATGGCCACCACTAATGTGCTCTCTCTATGGAGGTGCCCATTTGGGATATTTCATATAACTAGAACCACACATTATGCAGTCCTTTGTGCTTAGCTTCTTTTACTTAGCATAATATATCCAAGGTTCCTCCATGTAGCACGACTTCATTTCTTTTTATGGCTAACATTCCATTGGATGGATATACAGCATTTTGTTTATCCATTTGTCTGTTGATATGCATTTGGGTTGTGTCTACCTCTGGCTATTATGAATAGTGCTGCTATAAACATCTGTGTGTAAGTTTTTGTTTCAACATTTGTTTTCACTTTTTGGGGGGTGGTTTATACCTAGGGGTGGAAATGGCTTGACATATACTTTTTTAAAAATGCTTTTACTTCTACCTTGGTATTCTGTATTTTGAGTAACCAATGCCTTTTCAGAATTATTAAAGATAACCTTTATGATATCATACCCATAATAATAGTGTTCCATTTTTAGTCACTGACTATGGTATATTTTTTTAAGCCCAAATCATTCTTGTACTTAAAAATGTAATTTTCACCCTTACTCTTTGGGAACAAATTTCTCTTATGCTAAATACTTCAAGCTATGATGAACTACCTGAAAATGACAGTCTATTCCTCTTGGCTTAGACATCCTTGCAGTCCTTAATTGACTTTCAAATACTTACATGTTAAAAATACAAAAATATATGTATTTTTGTTGTTATTACTTTAACCAGAAGGCATCACTAAATAGATGCCAATATTTAAGCCTTAAGGAATACAATAAATATACAATATACAGGGGCGACTGGGTGGCTCAGTCTGTTAAGCATCTGACTTCAGCTCTGGTCATGCTCTCACATCTCCTGGGTTTAAGCCCCACACTGGGCTCCCTGCTGACAGCTCAGAGACCAGAGCCTGCTTCCCATTCTACTCCCCCACTCACGCTCTATGTCTCCAAATAAACATTAAAAATTTTTTAAAATACAGTAAGATAAATATACAATATACAATGTATGAAGGTTAACTTTAGCTGTAGAGCGTACCTGAAGTGGGATAAAGAGGATGATGTACTCTGAACCTGCTCAGAGTTATTTAACTACTATTGGACTCTCCCATTTTTCCTTCCTCCAAAATACATGCATGAATATTTATGCAATATGCATTCATGTCCATGCCACACATACACAGTTGCACATGCGCAAACCCCCACATGCCACAACTGTACTTCCAAACTCAGTGGTAGCAAATAAGAGTAGGCATGGTCCTGTAGCCTGATCATCCCTTTGATTTCAGGCTTGTCCCCCTATTATCGCTTCCATCCCTACCAATACACACAAAGCACTCTGTAACTCAGAAAGCATAAATAAAATTCTAGCTAGAGAAGAGGAAGGAGTAGTCTTAAAACATTCAAAAAAGCACCCCAATTTTAATATTTGTTAATAAGTGAACGATATAATTTGTGATCATTTAAAGATAAAACACTAGGGAATGCTCCTATGATATTGGTAGACTTCTCTTAAAGAAAAATTCAAATAGGAACAATGAACTTATAGAAAATACTCAATTAAGACATTTTAATGCTGTGAAATGTTTCACACAATCCAACTTGGCTACAATCAACACTAGCAACTAATTTTATTTTTTTCCTTTACAAAAAAAATCTCCAAATGTTTTCCCATTCTGATAATACTCCAAAAAACTCCGATGTACTACAAAACTCAAAAGGAACTCTTTTGTTTTACTCTCTTGCAGAATGTTTTTTAACAGCTCAGGTATAACAATAAGTAGGTGGAAAACTGAGTGGCAGTGGAATAAGTTGTCCCAAGTCTCACAAAGAATCAGGGCAAAGCCAAAAACAAAATTAAAATCTCATAAATTATCAAGATACTGATCTGTACACAAGGAAAAATATCTCAGTTGCCATGGGGGGGGGTAGCTAATCTAAAAAGGCAATATAATTAAAACATGTTGTCCTATAAAGATATAGCCATGCCATTTATGAGTGTTTATGTGAGAGAATGCTAAGTATATCACTGAAGTCCCACTGTTTCATCCTTGGAGCACTTATTTCTTTATGTTTTGTGTATACTTCTTTCCTCTGCACTTAGACTATAAGATACTTTGTGGTGGGGACCAAATCTGAGAAATTCTGTATATGTAACACAGTGCCTTGAATACAGTAGGCATAATGTGTCCAAGTTTGCTGTGTGAAATTTCATGGACATACAGTCAACTATCCCCTCCCAACCACCAAAACAAATCGTGGTGAGAACCTCTGACCTTCCTAAAAAAGCCAACCCCACATACTAAAGAATAAAAAATATGCTCAATATAGGCTATTTCGATAATGCCAATGATCAGAGGTACCCGAGATGTGACCTTAATATTATTTGCCAGCATGTTTAGCTGCGTAAGTTAAGGTAGCCCAGAATGAACTGTCATGATTTAAGTGTAGATAACCAAAACCCTGTCTGTATCCACATGCTGATTTCCCCAACTGGTGTATTATCTTGTTTTGCTCCTTGCTTCTGAGATGCATCCTCTGACCCCTCAGCTGCTTAGAGGCTGTTATGACCAAAGTACATCAGAATGGAAATAAGAGGAAAAATAAATTCCAATCTGTCCTTCTTACTAGTTATGAACAGCTTTTATGAGGTGCTATGATAGAGCAACTTCAGTCTGTGTATTAAAACAACACATGGCACTTTGCCTTTAAAAAAAAAACGCCTTTGCCGATATCTCATTGATCAGATGTGAAGTTTATTTGTCCACATGACTGTCCACCTCCACCCCACGAGAGAATGGGCTGAAAGAGTTGTTTTCTGGGCCCAATTTTTAACATTTACTCAGGAATTGCTTTCATGTTTCTTTAAGAAATTTCAACAGTCTTACCTCCCAGTCCAAATAATCACAGACATCTTCAAAGTTAGTGAGCAGAGACACTGAGCAGAACAGCCGTGGTAACTCGTCCCTTGTCATTGGGGGAAAACGGCTATCTTTAAGGGCACTGTTGAAAACAAAGCAAATATTAAAGCAATGACTGGATATGAAAGGGTCCTAATTTCAAATGCAATCATTTTAAAAAGGCAAGAGACACACACAAAAAATATCATTAAGGTGCCAAAGGTGCCAATGATCTTCAAATGTATTCAAAGATTTTAGTAGTCTTTTTTCTTTTCATCCAATAGACTATGTATTAGCCGATCCTGTGACCAATTGCAAAGAGTGAATGATCAATTACATTTCCTATACAGTCATTTTCTGGTGCACTTCCCTGTTACTTGTAAAATATGAGAATATTTTGGTTACTTTTGAGAATAAAAACTAGACCAGTGGAAGTTTGGGGGACGATTTCTAGATCTAGGGCTAGAAATATATATAGTTTAAAAAATGCTCACACTAGGTTGGCCAGTTACCATAGAATAGCACTCAGAGTTCAAAAAAAAATCAAAATTTCATTTTTTTCAAGCAAAAGAAATCAAAGAAAATTAAAATAATCATGCAAATTACTGACTAAAAATACAAGGCGTTCAGGCCCCCTATAAAGGGTAATTCAAGATATGAGTCAAAAATTGTGAAACTACAGGAAATTGGGCTAATCTAGAAAATAAAAGTATGATTAGGAGACCATTAATCACATCAATGGATTTCTGAGTACATCCAGTGTGATTGGATCCTGTAATCAAGGGTAATATAGTACAGTGCCAAATTCTAGAAAAACACCTACTGTAAAGGACAAAGATGTTGGAAGACCATAATTCTTCCTGCAATAGAAGAAAAGACAGAAAATGCATAGATGTGCACACACAGAGAGACACCGTATGTTTCTTAAACTTTCAAAAGAAACTACTCCCTGGTCAAGAAAAACAAACACACCTCTGATTATACTTCATGTTACTGCACTGCTGGCATTTGTGCCATCGATCTTCAAATCTTCAAATCCAAATGTCCTGTATAGCAGCCAGACTTAGAAAGTGTTTTCATAGAATTTCAAACTTAGAGCCTACAAACTTCATGGGTTATAAGAAAGTTCCATGGCCTTTAGAAATCACTTAATTCTTTTTTCAGGGACTTCCTCATTCCTGGATTTTTTTTTCATTTTTCCATCCCTTCCTTTGCATTCTGAAACTCATTTATTATATTTTACAAATATAACCCCTATGTTTGTATTTTTTAATGTTTATTTATTTTGAGAGAGAGTGAGATAGACAGCAAGCAGGGGTGACACAGAGACAGAGAGAGAGAGAGAGAGAGAGAGAGAGAGAGAGAGAGAGAGAGAGAGAGAGAGAGAATCCCAAGCAGGCTCTGCACTGTCAGCATGGAGTCCAATATAGGGCTTGAACTCATGAACTGCAAGATCATGACCTGAGCCAATACAGGGCTTGAACCCACGAACCGTGAGATCATGACCTGAGCCTAAACTAAGAGTCAGAAGCTTAACAAATTGACCACTCCCCCGCTGATGCCCCTCATTGCATTTTGGTGTTTTTTTCTATCCCACTATACAAAGGAAAATGGTTATAGAAATATATGTTCTATATAAAGTATATGTTTTCCCATTCAAGGAGCCAAGATTAGCCAAGAAAATCAGGAAATCCATGATAATTTATACTGTGAGAACAGCATTTCACTATTTTATAATTTAACAACATCAATTTTCCAGTTTGGCCTCTTTTATTTTCCTATTGGCAGATAAAATTTAAAAAAATTTCAGGTTCTCATCCAAAGCCAAGATAAAGACATGCATGTGTGTGTATAACCAACACCCTCTCCTCTAACAAACACACATACTGAACAGAAGTTCTAAAACATAGAAGAATCTCATGCATAAAAACAAAAAGGCCAACCATATTTTGTCTTCCTGTCAAAAAGAAAAAAAGAGAGAGGGGGACAACCCTTATACATTAGAATGATATAAAATATAATGTTTTAGGTTTTATAGATTTTTTTCATGGAAAATATACATAACATAAATTTGACTGTTTTAACTATTTTTAAGTGTGTAGTTCTCTGTGATTAAGTACGTTCAGTGTTGTACAACCATCACTGCCATCCATCTCTATTAACTTTTATCATCTTGCCCAACTGAAACACAGCATCCATTCAATATGAACCCCCAACTCCCCCTTCCTGCCAGCCCTTGGCAAAAATGTAATTTAAATATGCTTTTATAATTTCAAGTAATTATAATAAGAGTTATTAATATTTTTTGATATATAACAGCATATGGAGATATAATTCACATGCCATAAAATTTACCCAGTAATATATACAATTTAATGGGTTTTAGTTTATTCACAGAGTTATACAACCATTGCCACCGTCCAATTTTAAGACATCTTGTCACACCAAAAAGAAGCCCCATACCTGTTAGCAGTCAGTTTCCATTTGTCCCTACCCACAGCTCCTGGAAAACATTAATCTACTTTCTGTCTATGGATTTGCCCATTCTGGAGTTGTCATGTAAGTGGAGTCATACAATATGGAGTCTTTTGTGTCTGGTTTTTTAGCATAACGTTTCAGAGGTTTCATCCATGCTGTAGAGCATATGTCAGAACTTCATCTTTTAATTATCTAAAATATTCAATAGTGTGGCCATATCACATTTTGTGATCTGTTTATCTGGTGAGAAGCATTTGGGCTGTTTCCACTTTCTGGCTACGAGGAATAATGCTGCCATAAACATGTACATATGAGTTTCTGTGTGGACATGTTTTTGTTTCTCTTGGGTAAACATGTAAAAGTGGAATTGCTGGGTCACATGGTGATTCTGTGTTTAACTTTTTTTAATGATAATTTTTGAGAGAGATCACGTGCATGCACAAGCAGAGGAGGGGCAGAGAGAGAGACATGGAGAGAAATTCTGAAGCAGGCTCAGCTGTCAGCACAGATCCTGATGCAAGGCTTGAACTCATGAACTGAGAGATCATGACTGAGCCAAAGTCGGCAACTTAACAGACTGAGCCACCCAGGCACCCCTCTATGTTTAACTTTTTAAAAAACCAGCAAACTGTTTCCCACAGTGGTGCTACCATTCTACATTGCCACTGGCATGTATGAGGGTTCCAATTTCCCAATATCCCTACCAACACTTGTTACTGCCTGCCTTTTCAGGTAATAGTGCTAGATCTCCTTTAATGAAGAGGTTTTTAAAAATCTATCTCTAGCTTTTACATTAAAACAAGACACCTCCTGAAGTTGCCTTACAGTTAATTTCTCAACACTGTGAAGCAAGTCATTTTGTTTATTTCCTAGAAAACCAACAAAAGGTAAACTTTAGTAGTACAATTCAAACTATTTCAAGTCAATGAAATTTTCAAGAACCTAAAATGTAACTCCAATGATATGGAACTTGTTGCTCAATCATTCTGGGGGAAAAAAAAGAAAGAAAAGAGGAGGAGGAGGAAGAGGAGGAGAAGAAGTAGGAGATTAGGACAATGAGTAAGTGGAAGAATACTGGTAGCATGGCTAGTAAGAGAAACTCACAATCATGCCTCACCATACGGACTCAAATGTATTAACTTCAAAACTGAAAAAGTGAAAGTACATTAGTTATGATAGAAACAGTCTGATTTTACTAAAACAGGCATTCAAAGAAGACTTTTAGTTCTGGCACTTTTTTTTGGTAACTCTAAGTAACTTTTTATTAAATTCATGAGCATAGAAAAATTCCAAAAGGTAGGAAGCCCTCAGTATTTCTAAATGCAAATTCCTAGGGAAAAGAACTAGCAATGAAAGCCTAGCAAGGGTTTAAGGGATTATAAAAAAGATGAAAAATGCAGCTGGAGACTGACCTCGGTCCGAGCTGCTAGGCTGGTGTGGACAGCTGATAAACAAGAGGATTCGCCTCCCACAGCCCTGTTCTCTTCAGCAGGCAGAACATGCAATGTGCAAGCTGAAACCAAAGAGGGGATATGCCGTCCAGACTTGGGCAGTGACTTGCTTGAGGCGACCCAGCAAGTTAGTAACACAGGTGGAAATACAACCCCAAATCTCTGATTCAAGTCCAAAATACTCTCTAGTATCCATACTTTAGTTGCCACCTGTGAATGGATTCATATTTTCTGTAATTTTAAAATTAAATGCCTGCCTTCCTCGGCAATTCTGATCTCATACCTGTACTGCCTCTGCCTAAAGAAGATAAATAATAATTTAACAGCATTCATTAGTAGCCAAAGGGTAAATACAGCTACACTTCCTGTCTACTGGAAATCTGCAGGAGCAAAAAGGATTGTAAAATATTAATATCATCCATGGAAAACATTTTATACCAATGTAGTGTCTGCCAATTTAAATTCTAAGCAGTCTAAGAAACTGACAAGATCTTTTAGTAAGTTCATACGAAGTTCTCTTTGCTACAATAGGAAGCCATTTTCTCACGTTTAAATATTGCTAGGGGAAAAAAACCCACTTATACACAAAACCATCTGGCTGCTCCCTCACCCATGTGATGGATGGGTAAGGTTTAAACAACAGTTTAATTCACATACCAAATTCAAATATATTCAATTCAAATTGGCACCTTACCAAGAATATATTTTACCTAATTGAGAAGCAGCATTAACATCTGTCAAAGTTAATATCTAGTGTTAAATAGCACTTTAATGAAAATGAATATTTAAAAAAAGAAGAATTAAGAGTTTAGCTATCAAAGAATCAAATTTGTCACAGCGCCTGGAAACTATGAGGGGGAAAAATACATCCGGAAAGAGACAACACCTTAGATATTCCAAGGCTCATCATAAACGATATAGCATGCAACAGAAATGGTTTAAGTGAAACCAGCTAGCTAGCCATTCACTCACCCGTTCCTTCATTCCTTCCCTTTCTAAAGCTTTGAGGACTTTAACCAGCTAACCAGTGGAAAGTTAACAAACTGAGAAGGCCTCCATATTACAGGTCATCGTTTTTCAGGACAAGGAAACACAATTAAAACCAAAATTAAAAATCTGTTTGGAGGGGTGAAGAAAAGTAAATCAAGCATACATTAGCCTAAAATTAAAAAACAACAACAGTTTTTTCATGAGGTATTTCAATCATCTGGAAATTTTGCCATTCCTCATCAGAGATTCTAGAACATGTGTGGCATGTCTGAATTCCAGAAACTTACAATGCTAGAATCCTAAACCCAAATCTAAAATATTATCCATAAGCTCTCCTTCACATGAAGTAGGAATTTTAGCTTCCCATTATTAAAAAAAATAACAGAATGCAAAAAAGTGACTATGCATCAAACCTAAGGGTAGAGAAGACTAAAAGAAGACAGGATTATGGATAAGGAAGGAGGAAGAGAACTCTCTTTTGGTGAATGAGGTAGCCCAGTGATCCAAAAGGAAATTTTCAATTGTAAGCCACAGGAAAACTGTTACTTAATTGGGGGATGCTTTTCCGCTTTAGACTACTAAATACAACCTACTTAGGGCTCAATGCATATTAACGTTAAAATGTATTGATTTTAACATGTATTTCAAAATGTGATATGATGGGTAATTTGTGGGGAATGGAGGAAGAACTAAGGGATGGAACAAAAGGAAGGGAAAGAAAGAAGGGACAGAAAAATAAAAATGGAGGGGAAAACAAGAAATAGAAAAAGGAGGCAAAAAAAAAAGTAAAAAAACATATAGACAGACATACACACAAAAGGACAAACAGAGAAATCAAGGAAGAGCGGACTATAGGAGGAAGGGAGAGCCAAAGTGCAATAGATACTACAGATTTTCATATATGTTATTTGGCTCCTATCCTATAGGATTTACTGAGGCTTTAAAGTGTTATCATGCACTGCCCTCTGATTAGTATAAACTTTTTTTAAGTTTGCTCATTTATTTTGAAAGAGAGAGGAAGGGAGAGCATGGGAAAGAGAGCGAGCAGGGGAGGCGCACAGACAGAGGGAGAGAGGGAGAATCCCACGCAGGCTCTGCACTGTTAGCAAGAGCCCAACACGGGGCTCAAACTCACGAACCATGAGCTCATGACCTGAGCTGAAATCAAGAATCAAGACGCCTAACAGACCAAGCCACCCAGGCGCCCCATGATTAGTGTAAACTTCTTGGATTGCTCTAATCTCAAGTTCCTAAAAGCCTTTACTCTCTGAGATAGCTACAGCTCCCCACCGGGAGGGAAAATACTATCTGAGCTGCCTGATGTGATGACTACAGGGATACTGTCAAGCATCTGCCTCCCTCACCAGAAGTTCCTCACGTCGCCTTTAAATGAGAAGACTAAGTTGAGTCTGACTTAGTGGAGCAGAAATACAACTGGAAAATACAAGATACATAAAGAAACAGATGGTGCATGTTTACTGTGGATGGCAGGTGTTCCTCATTGCCCTCTATATAACGTCCACCTAACGCTATATGCAGACTTTCTGGATTTACTCTATCCTGTTTTTAGAAATGAACCCTAGGAACAGTTTTTGTTTTACTTATTTTTCTGATGACAATCTATTGAGCATAATGAACATAATTTATGACCCAGGTTCATTTTTTAAAATTGAGGTTTAATTGACATACAGTATATTAGATTCAGGTATACAACATAGTGATTTGACATTGTATACACTGTCAAAGGATCACCATAGTAAATCTGGTTACCATCTGTCACCATACAAAGCTACTACAATATTATTTACTATATTTTCCCATGCTGTACATTACATTCCATGACTCACTGGATAACTGCAAGTTTGTAGTTCTTGATCCCCTCTGCTCACTTCACCACTGTTCATTTCCCAAGTCCCCTCTAGCAACCACCAGTCTGTTCCCTGCATCTATGAATCTGGGTTTTGTTTTGTTCATTTCCGTTTTGTTTTTTTAGATTCCACATATGTGAAATTATACGGTACTTGTATCTCTCTATAGTAGCATAATGCTCTTAAGTTTCATTCATGTTGTCACAAATGGCAAGATTTCATTCTTTTTTATGGCAGAGGAGTATTTCATCATGTGTGTGGGTGTGTGTGCCATGTATTAGATCATCCTCATTCATTCATACATCAATGTATACTTAGGTTGTTTCCACATCTTGGCTATTGTAAATAATGCTGCAATGAATACAGGGGTGCATGTATCTCTTTGAGTCAGTGTTTCCATTTTCCTCTGATACCTGTAGAATTGCTGGATTGCGTGGTAGTTCTATTTTTAATTTTTTGAGGAACCTACATACTGTTTTCCATAGCAGTGCACCAATGTACATTCCCACCAATAGTGCACAAAGCTTCCTTTTTCTCCACATCCTCACCAACACTTGTTATTTCTTGGGCTTTTTTTTTTTTTTGATAGCAGCCATTCTGATAGGTCTAAGGTGATATCTCATTGTGGTTGTGATTTGCATCCCCCTGATGATTAGTGATGTAGAGCATCTTTTCCTATGTCTTTTGCCCATGTGTATGTCTTCTTTGGAAAAAGGTCTATTCATATCCTCTGCTGATTACTGAAAAGGATTTTTGTTGTTATTGAGTTCTAAGAGTTCTCTATATATTAACCTCTTTTCAGATTTATGATTTGCAAATTTCTTTTCCCAGTCCGTAGGTCCCCTTTGTGTTTTGTTTATAGTTTCCGTTGCTGTGCAGAAGCTTTTGATATAGTCCTATTTATTTATTTGTGCTTTTGTTTCCCCTGCCTTTGGAGTCAGACCCCCCCACCAAAAATCTATCACTAAGACTGATATCAAGAAGCTTATCACCTATGTACCTATGTTTTCTTCTAGTAGTTTTATGATTTCGGGTCTTATATTCAAGTCTTTACTCCATTTTGAGTTAATTTTTGTATATGGTGTAAGGTATTGGTCCAGTTTCATTCTTTTGCATGTAGCTGTCCAGTTTTCCCAATGCCATTATTGAAGAGACTGTCCTTTCTCCATTGTACATTCTTGCCTCCTTTGTCATAATTTACCATACGTGCATGAGTTTATTTCTGTGCTCTTTATTCTGTTCCATTGTTCTATGTGTCTGTTTTTATGACAATACCTTACTGTTTCAATTACTATAGCTCTGTGGTATAGTTAGAAATCTGGGCATGTGATACCCCTGGCTTTGTTTTTCTTTCTCTAAATTCTTCAGGCTACTCAGGGTTTTTTGTAGTTCCATATAATCTTTAGAAATTATTTGTTCTAATTCTGTGAAAAATGCCATTCAAAGTTTGATAGGAATTGCACTGAATCTGTAGATTGCTTTCGGTAGTTGGGCATTTTAAAAATATTAAATCTTCCAACCCATGAGCATTGAATATCTTTCCATTTCTTTTTGTCTTTTTCAATTTATTTCATTAATATTTTATAGTTTTCAGTACATAGGTCTTTCACCTCCTTGGTTAAATTTATTCCTAGGTATTTTATTCTTTTTGATAAGATTGTAAATGGGATTGTTTTCTTCATTTCTCTTTCTGATAGTTTATTAGTTACAGAAATGCAACAGATTTTTGTATATTAATTTTGTATCCTGCAACTTTACTGACTTTATTAGTTCTAGCAGGATTTTTTGTGGAATCTTTGGGGTTTTCTATATACAGTGTCATATTATCTGCAAATACTAACAGTTTTATTTATTCTTTTCTTTGAACAATTTTTTTATTGTTTACTTTTTATTGAGAGAGAGAGAGAGAGAGAGAGAGAGAGAGAGAGAGAGAGAGAGAGCGAGCGAGCAGGGAGGGCCAAAGAGAGATGAAGGAGACACAGAATGTGAAGCAGGCTCCAGGCTCTGAGCTAGCTGTCAGCACAGAGCCTGATGTGGGGCTGGAACCCACAAGCGGTGAGATCATGACCTGAGCCAAAGTTGGACGCTTAACCGACTGAGCCACCCAGGTGCCCTTACTTATTTTTTTCTAACTTGAATGCCTTTTATTTCTTTCTCTTGCCTAATAGCTTTGGCTAGGGCTTCCAATACTGTGTTACTAAAAATGGTTAGAATAGGCATCCTTGCCTTAGAGGTCTTAGAGGAAAAGCTTTCTACTTTTCACCACTGAGTATTATATTGACTGAGGGTTTGTCACATATGGACTTTATTATGTTTGAGGATATGTTTACTCTATACTCACTTTATGGAGAGGCTTTTATCATAAATGGATGTTGAACTTTGTTAAATGCTTTTTCTTCATCTTTTTATATGGTCATATGATTTTAATCTTTCACTTTGTTAATGTGGTGTATTACATTGATTGATTTGCAGATGTTGAATTGGAATAAATCCCACGTGGTTATGCTATAAGAGTCTTTCAATGTACTGCTGGATTCGGTTTGCTCATATTTTGTTGAGGATTTTTACATCATATTCATCAGGGATATTAGCCTATATTTCTTTATTCATGGTGTCCTTGTCTGGTTGTGGTATCAGGGTAATCCTGGCCTCATGAGTTTGGAAACATTCCTTCCTCATCAATCTTTGGAGGAGTTTGAGAAGGATAGGTATTAAGCTTTCTAATGTTTGGTAGAATTCACCGGTGAAGCTGCCTGGTCCTGGACTTTATTTGTTGGGAGGTTTTTGATTACTGATTTAATCTCCTTATTCTAGTGAGCTAGTAATCAATCTAATCAGATTTCCTATTTCTTCTTGATTCCATCCTGGAAGATTGTAAATTTCTAGGAATTCATCCATGTCTTCTAGATTGTCCAATTTATTGGTGTATACTTGTTCATACCAGTCTTTTATGATCCTTTGTGTTTTGGTTGTATTAGTTGTAACTTCTCTTCTGTTTCTGATTTTACTTATTTGAGCCCCTCTTTTTCTCTTGGTGAGTCTAGCTAAAAGTTTGTCGATTTTGTTTTTTCAAAGAAACAGTTCTTAGTTTCACTGATCTTTTCTATTGTCTTTTTGTGTCTATTTCATTTATTCTGCTCTGATCTTTATTGTTTCCTTTCTTCTACTAACTTTCGGCTTCATTTGTTTCTCTTTTTCTAGTTACTTTAGGTGTAAAGTTGAGATTTCTCTTACTGTTTTGAGGTAGCCCTGTATTGCTATAAACTTCCCTCTTAGAACTGCTTTTGCCACACCTCATAGATTTTGGTATATTGTATTTCTATTTTTATAGACTGGTCAAGACCTTGTATTCTGGAGTCAGATATACCTGCGTGTGGATTCTGGCTGCATTACTTACTAGCTGTGTGGCACCTGGGCAAGTCTCTTAACTTAACCTGCATAAGCCTCAATTTCCTCATCTATAAAACAGTGATAATAATAGTACCTATCTCACAGAACTATGATGACAATCAATAAAAATAACAATACCTACACAAGTACCTTGCATCCACTAGGTGCTCAATAAGTAGTGGCTGTCAAAGAACTCTGAGAGAAGTTAAACTAAGTTTATGCTCACAAGACTGCCCCCATATTATGGTTTGGGTGAAAGGAAGGGAGCCTCAAGAATAAGAATGACCCTCCAACCTTAATACAGGGGAATCTAAACAAGTTATCTTCTCCAGGATTTAAATGTGGCCATCTCAAGGAATAATGACTACTTTTTCAGGTATAGTATTTTTGAGAAGCCTTAATTCCATTTTCTTTCATTTTCAAAACACTTATTGAGTACCTGTTATATTCCTTTTATTATGTGAAGAGCCAAGAGGATATAAAAATAGTAGATTAGAAAATAATATATGGGTATATGTAAAAGATTAATCAAAATCACATGCAATAGGAATTCTGGAAGAAATGGTCAGACAAGGTTGGTTTATTTTCTGGAAGGATATGGTTTACACTCTGTGCTACTGGTTTACTGGTTATCAAGTGATCCAGAATTATAGGCAAATTTACAGAAATGAAATGTTTTCTAGTTAAAAAATCTACTATATCAAGTAATGTGCTTCTTCATTAAGAATTTATATCATCGTACAGGCACACATTCAAATGTTGCTTTGTGACTTGTAGTGTTCCTGAACTAGATTTTTAAAAATTTCCAAGGCAGGGATTGGTCTTTTACTTCCATACAGGAATCGTTTACCAAGAAATGCAGTTCCCTGAACTGTGATTAATTTATCTTCAATGGATTTAAATTTTTTTTAATGTTTTATTTATTTTTGAGAGAGAGAGAGAGAGAGAGAGAGAGAGAGAGAGAGAGAGAGAGAGAGAGAGAGAAAAGTGTGAGCAGTGGAGGGTCAGAGAGAGGGAGACACAGAATCTGAAAACAGGCTCCAGGCTCTGAGCTAGGTGTCAGCACGGAGCCTGATGCAGGGCTCGAACTCACGAATTGTGAGATCGTGACCGGAGCCGAAGTCGGACGCTCAACTGACTGAGCCACCCAGGTGCCCCTATCCTCAATGGATTTGAATACATTATCATCTACCATACTGGTTATGCATATCAAAAATTTTAGGAACAAAACAAAACACTCTCTGAGCAGCAGACACAGAATGAGATGTGCTTTCCTCTTCTAAACACCTGGTTTAAATGTTTTGATTCTTATCATTAAGAAAAGTTTGATCACATACCCCCAATACATATATTTATTCATAAAGTATATACATGTGCTACTATCACTATATAATATATCCAAAGTCCAATATATACTTCAGTAAGCTTTCTTGTTAAAGACAACATGTATAAGTACATATTTTAAATAACGTTCTTGATCATTTCTTTCTTATTTTGAGGCTGACATCTTGTTAGGATATCTTCATTCTGCATTCTGACTTTATGACTTTTCCAACCAAGTCATAAGGTAACTTGGAGAAGGGTTAATTAGCTCCACCACTTTCTTGTCTTTACCTTGTGCTTATATTACTACTATTATCACCAATCCATTGTTCCTTTGCAGGAATCTTCTTAAGCTACATGTCCATCCTGCATGGGTTAATTTATCTAACTTTAGCTAACCTATGAACAATGGTCAGATGGCTTCAGAGGACTCCTACAAGGAAACGACCAGTTGAAGATAACAATAGGAACCATGAATCCACTTAACCAGGTATATGTAAACTGAAATACATTGCTATATGCTGAAAGTGAATGAAAGGAGTATACCACTATCAATTTCTATCAAATCATGGATCTTGTACATTCCAAGATCCCTCATTTAAACTGTGTGACAGAGACTTTAAGGTATAGACCAAATGAGGGCACCAGGGGCAATCTATACATTAAATATTAGTGGAGGTTAAGTACTTTCTTATATTTAGATAAAAAGATCATAAATAGAATTTCTAATTTTTTTCTTCACACCCCACAGTAGATGGTCTAGGCGTACCCCTCTCTGGGAAACTACATATCTAAAGCTCCTAATCAAATTCTAGAAGACTGGTTCTAATAGACTTAGATACATGATATTACAAGCAAATACAGCTTTAAATACAAAAGAGCCAATATCTGCTGAGTAGCTACTGTAAGCCAGGGACTATACATGTATCACCTTGTTGGAGTCCTCAAAACAACCTCATTTTGTAGATGAGGAAACTGACGTTCAGTGAGATAAAGAAACTTGCCGAAGATCATAAAAACAAAGTAACCGAGTTGACGTTTGAACTCTTGAGGGATGCCTTTTTCTAGAGCCCATTCTCTTTGCATGGTAACACTTCTAGAATGTCAGCAAATCAACATAAATGTATACATACACATTTAAGCACTTTTAAGGAAATTTCCCCCAATTCATGCTGCTTCCTCTGTGGTTTAACTGGACACTTTAGGTTATAAGTGTGAGGAGGTTCTGAAACTACGATAAATGGTACTTTTGTAGTCAAAGTATTAGCTTGTTTTTGTTCTCATTTTCTCCATTTTGATCTTGGTGATTCAGAGCTGCTGCCATTGAAAAACATGTTTTATCTAAATTTAATAAGCCCTATTAGTGAGACACTAAGCCTTCCCCTATTCTGAAGCCTTTCCTCAATTTGAAATTTAATCTGCTGGAAGTCATAATAGCGTTACCAAAGAACTAGTTTTGAACATATCTAGGCTGGTGGGCCTGTTTCTGATTTTTAACTTTGCTTTTCCAACTTGAATGAAAAAGCTCTGTAATCCTCACCACAAAAGCCATGTAATTTCTTTGCTCCCCTCTTTCTATGGTAATCAGATATATAAATTAAACTCAAAACTGCGAAACATATGTTGTCTCTGCAACATATGGCCTTACCCACTGGTACCTGTCCTCTCCAAAACTTTGCCAGCCCTAGATGCTACAGGCCTGCTGAGAGCCGGCAGGCTAGTTCTTATTGTGGGGTCTGCCATCTTCTCAGATGTCACTGAGGGGGACTTAAAGTAACAAAGGAGAAGAGTGTAGTTGGCCTTAAAGAGGAGGTACAAGGTAAACTTATCAACATGGCCATGGTTGAGGAAGAGAGAGAGAAGGAATCCAGCCCTTCCCACTGCTTCACTGAGATGTCTTTCATCTTTAGTTGCCTTCTCTTTTTTTCCCGTCACCCCACTTTCTAGATGTTTCCTCTGTTCTTTCCTCTTTCTACTCTAGTAGGAGGTAAGGAGGATAGAAAAGGAACATATCTTAAGAAGGAGATAAAAGAAAAGAATTTGGGTTGGGGGGGGATAACATTAACAAAAAGGCATAGAGCTGCTGCCCGCACCGGACACTATAACAGGCCAGGTTGTGAGGCAACCCCAGGTTCTTGTGCTCTGCTATAGGGTCAAGATGACCCATTCCCTTCAGTACTGGTTTGAAGGTTGTATTTCAGCCTTTGGCGAGTAGCTGGGTGACAGTGACAGAGAACGATACAAGACCCACTGTCTAGAGTCCTAAAGGTAACCCTGAAAAGAAGGGAGGTTGGGAAGAAAAGTCAAGGGCCTTGGCCCCCTTAGCACTTAAACAGGCAATAGGTATAGAGTCAGTTTCTTGATTTGTATACTTTCCAATGGTAGATTTCTCTATGATTAGGCAGAACTATGTGTCTGTTGTTAAGGCTCCTGTTACTTGCCTTACACTGACTGAAATGGAACTATTCTAATTTGTATCACTGTGTGGTACCTTTGAGGAAGAGTTTCAGTCATTCCTATCATCCTTGTTTTATATGATTCTTCACTTTCCAAAGGATCTTCACATCTTTTATTATCCTAGCTGACCCTCAAAAGAGTCCCATGAAGTAGACAAAGAGAACACTACATTACATTAGAAACCATAATAGATATCCTTCAAGAACTAGGCCCCCTACAGTCATAGGGTCATCCAGTGTCAAAACTACAAGCACTCAGAGATCATCCATTTTGCACTCTTCATTTGATGTTTGGGGGAACTAGAGCAGAAAGTGACTCGACGCCCCATCTCCTGACTTCCCTTGTCCCCTTTCCACTGACCTTTCACATATTTGTTGACCTACTCTGTCTTAATCCAATAACATTCCAAAATGGATGTTCAAGGAGCAAAGAAGAAAATGATGCCAAAGGCATCAGGGAACAGCTAGAATAAAGCAGTGAGCTTCCCAGCATAACTCAACTCTGCCAGGGACCTGGCACTTGTCAGCACGCTGAAGCCATGCAGAATCTAGAAACTGAACAGATAAGGATGTGAGAGAGAGGGTGGCAAAATTCAAATAAGGTCCTCACTGTTGCCCTCCTTTGTGTTTCTAATTTACCCCCTCCTCATCTTGGTTTATTCTCACACACTAGGAGGTATTGCGTTTTCCTCATTGTGCTTTTTCTTTGCTCTTTTTGCTCTTGCAGTCCATCCATTTGGTCCTATCAGTTCTCCATAGTTGCCGAGCTGCAGAGAAGAAATGTTCAGTGGAAAACTTATGCATTTTTTAAAAAATAGCACATTTAATGTCCTTTTCTCCAGCTCTAACAACTAGAGATCTGTCCTTGTTGTAAATGCCACCGTATGTTCTGGTTGTGTGTGTATAAATAAGTCAAATTTATAAGCCAGTCAGGGCAAGATAACCTGAATACACATTTTCAAGTATATATCGCAATGCCATGCGCGCTATGTGGCTCTTCTACTGCTAAAGCTTTCAATTTTAATCCAACCTACCTTCCAATCTTGGAACAGATTTGGCTTTATTCCTTTCAACGGATATGTTTAAAGTAAACCAGATCCAACAGACAAGGGTATTTTAGGTCTTCATCTCTTGTTTGGTGATATATTAATAAACCTAATTTTCAAAGGCCAAGAAAACTTTCACTTGTATAATTTTCCATCCTAGTGCCATTAAAAATTACTTCATTCTCCAATTGAAAAAGGTCCTTACTCTGATTATGTTTCCCTGAGACAAGCACATCGGGTATTAAAATACATTGGAAAAGCTCAGCAAAATGCTGCTGAAATCATGACAATTGCTGGTCCTGTACTACAGTACATATTAGGAAAACTACAACAGATAGTACAAGGAAACAGCATCATTTAGGGATGGAAAAAATGCAATGGATAAAAGCCACACAATTTAAGTTATGGTCATGTGACAAAAAGCTATGTCCCCTACAGCAGAGCCTGCCAAGGATAAGCGGCACCCCAGTGATTACTGCTGGAAGGGAGTATCTATGAACGTGAGTTACCGAATTCAGCAAATATTTATTCAGAGCCTGCTATGTGCTAAGCACAGGTATACAGCCAGGGGCACAGCACTGCTCAACTGCTGTTTTGTGGAACACCTAACTTCACAGAAGTCTTACTGCACTACCTTAACGTGACTGGCATTTATATGAGCAACTCAGAACACCTAAGGGTAAGTATAAATCTCATAAATAGAGTCACGTTTTAGACATGTAAAGCAAATAAACAAACAAAAAAACAGCCCGAAAACAGGAAAGCACCTAAATTCGCAAGGCCATATGATTTTTCACTTTATGGATGCATCTTGTTTGTAGAAAATCTACCAGGATTAGCAAGACCCTGTGGAAATTCAGGAACTAAGTTTCTGACTCCTCCATACCCACATATGTGTTATACATATAACTTCATTAGGCCGTAAACTCCATGATTTCGGTCGCTGTACTCATTTTTACTCACCACTGTATACCCAGTGCCTGGTATTCAGTAGTTGCTGAGGAAATATTGAAAGAGTGAAAGACAGAATAGAGGAACATTGTCCCAGATTTAATAAACATGTGTTGGTAATATAATAACAGTAAAATGGCCGTACTGCTTCTATGGTATTAAATATCGAATGTTGCCCTATATGCTACATATCCTTTTATTCATCAACTTAAAAAATGTCCACACTAAGGTGTGTTTTCCCCTGTCTCGTGTCTATTGAATGCTGTTCATTTAGGTGGTCACTCTTTTTAGTCTTTTCAGTCTTCAGTTAAATTGCTGTGCATCCAGAGTGCAGCACAGTTTGGCAACATTTTTCTATCTAAAACTCACAGACCACTGCAAACAGATAACAATCCACCTCCATGATAGAGTTACAGGCTTGCTTTGATCTCACACGCCTTTTCCCCTAAGGAAAACACAGACGCCTCACATCCTGAAGGAGCTCAATGGCCTCTTATGTTTCTGGGGTGATTATTACTATTTTGTTGTAGTTTAAAACATATAGGGACCCATATTCCTGGACTATTTTTATGCCTTTCACACCTTCGGATAAAGGAACATCTTATGAACTGGATGAATCACAAGTCAGGAAGGGCAGGCTCAGAGAAAAGAAGCACAAGATAACAGTCTCTCAAAGAACACGGGCATAAAGAAACTCAGCCATCAGTTCACAAATTAAAAAAAAAACTCCTTTGAAACATTCCTCTGCCCACTCTCCAGGCTCTCTGTGGGATTTCAGGTGAGTAAGCATCCAAAGGGAAAGGGGGACTTGATGGAAATCAATGCTCTGGAGCCATGAGAATGATCTAGTGGGAGAAGGGATAGCTACAGAGAAGACCAGTAGACCTCTCTGGCAGGGCTGCCAGAATGTTTATCAACTAAATGGTTCTACAACTTACCAGGCTGATACGGGCTAAAGGATTAGTATGCACCAGCACACATTCTCTCAATCACATTAGACTTGTAAATTCCCAGGTCTGGTTTGCCTTTTACAAGGAATAATATTGGTTTAGAATGCTTCCCGGAGCCCGCTCCACAAATCTGAGAGACCAGGTGACAGCACCTCACTTTCCTTTGCTGCTGCCATGTCTTCTCCCTCTCCCATGGAACTAAAACTCACTTCTTAGACTTTGGTAAACAACATTAAGGAAACTGAGAGACTATTTTCTGTGGACTTAACTTTCCTGGAAATAATTATCGGTGATGGAAAACAAACTCTTCATAACAGTATAAAACGTCATTAATTTGGGCTCCACTGATTCAAAATTTGTGCTAATTCAAAGAGACCTAGGCCAACTGGAAAAGAAGGGTCTGCTACCCTAAACAAATCAACTTTGTAATTAAGGTTATGAGAGAAGTACAGGACTTGCTGAAAGAGAAACTATTTTCAGGACTAAGGAATTAGCCATCTCTGTGCACTGTAACATCATAATTAGGAACCTTTTGTGTATATGAAAAACTAGCTCTCTGAAGACATCTACTTGATAGTCCTCTGCTAGCTCATTTTGAGTTCTCTGTGTCATTAAAACAAGCACAACTATTTTAAAAATAAACATTTAATTCATTCCTTATTGATCATACTGGACTTCCTGCAATTATTTTGAATTAGGGAGCTTTTATGTCCACTTTTGGTGTTGCTAGTTCCTCGCCTTCAGTCATAGTCATGCTCAAAGATCTGGAAGTACAAGTCTCCTGGTGGGTCATTAATAACTGAATCAGAAATATGGCCCAGGCCTCCTGACTGAGGTCAGCCACTTCCTGTCTGAAGTAAAGAAGTTACAAACGTTTAATACCTTGGGTTCTATCTAGTTGTAAAATAGGAAGCAGGGGGGGGGGATGCTTCTATCCCTGAGGTTATAGAACCACATACCAGAACAAACCAAATGCAATGCAAAGCAACAAAGTTCCTCGTAAATCTGTAAGTACTAAATAGTCAGTCGTTATGAAACCAGTATGAATTGAAAGCCCAACAAAGTAGCATCACTGTCCAAAGGGAACATTCTTAGATGTTGTTACTCCTCACGAGGCCATTACTTTGTCACACACAAGGACATGTCTGACGAGACTATATTGTACACTTCTGGATTTGGACCAGTTTCCCGTAAGCACAACACAGAACTAGCACATCATGGATGGGTATTCCATTAATTTCACTTGGTTTGGGGTGATAAGACTCCCTCTTTTCATATACAGAATTGTAAATCAGAGAAATAAAAAAAATGGCTCCAAGATTTACAGTTTCTACAGAAACCTTGAAAATAACCAGAACCACCAAATGTGTTTGCTTAAGAAAATTTGGGACACTAAAATTGATAAGGATCCCACAAGAATACTGAATAAAATAATCATAGGTCAATGTTTCAAAGTGAAATGCTAGCCACAAAATTTTATAAGGAAAAAAACTCTTCAAACTGGTTTTGGGTGGAGTGCCTGGGTGGCTTAGTGGGTTGAGAGTCCAACCTCAGTTCAGATCATAATCTCCTGGGTTCGTGAGTTCAAGCCCCAGATCGGACTCACCACTGTCAGCTCAGAACCTGCTTCGGATCCTCTGTCCTTCTCTCTCTGCCCCTCCCCAATCTGCAATCTGTCTCTGTCTCTTTCTTTCTCTCTCAAATATAAATAAATGGTTTGGGGTAAGAAAGTCTGTGCTATCTTTTACAACGCAGGGCTCGTCACCCACTGGGTTGATCACCTGTGTCATAAGTGTATCATCATTGTTAACTGAGAGGAGTGAGTGGGTCTACCACCCAGGAATGATCTACAACTGGACACCATAAGCTTGTGACTCTTTTTAAAAGAGAGATTTTACTTTTTAGATTATGCATGGCTTGAGCAAATATTGAAGGTAGTCAGCAAACACGGCACAAACCAACTGCTCGGCAGGGTGAGGCAGCTCAGGGCTGTTCCGGTTTGGGAGGGTTTTTTTATGGAAGATCATCAATGGTATAATCCACACCTGGATAAAACTAAACACTGTGAATTTGCTAAATTAAGAAACAAATGTAGTCATAACACACACTGGCCACTTGTCTAAAGTTTTGCTACTTCATTGTAGAGAATTATAATACACTGACATTTTTTAAAAGTTTGCAATCTTTATTTGAAGATTTTTTAAACTATGTGCATAACAGCAACCACACTTTCGTTTTCACTAAATTTCAGGGCTTCTCTTCTCTTCAGAAAAGAGAAGTTGACATCTGTACCTAGGGAACAATTGAAATCATCTTGTGGTGCTGTTCATTTTCACTGTATACATGAATATCGCTCCCAATGTACTGACCCCGGCTGCTACCTGGAAATGTTATTTTCTTAATTAATGGAAATTACTGCCATAGGGGCTGGATTCTTTCACTGCAGGAAACTGCCCCCATAGGCAGCTTTGAGAATCTAGGCAAGTCAAGAAAGCCAGTGTCACCGGGCACTCCTACATACATTTCAGAGGACACTTTGACTAGAAAAACAGCAGTCTAAGAGTTTGAGCTAGAACATCACTCAGCTACATTATAAAAACAACTCTTCTAAATTGGAATCATATTCACAAAACATCTGGGAAGCTCCCCACAGGAGAAATGATTACCCAGAAGTATTGCTAAATACATGGAAGAGAAGATGCTGACTTTTATCACAGTACAAAATTCACTTTCCATTGTCCTGGACAAATCAACAGATGTGCTGTTTACCTTTAAGAAAGCCTGGAATCTATTTTAACTCAGCCTTGAAACCCAGACATTCTTAGGTAATAAGTACAGATATTTAAATTCCATAACAACCTCCCAGTGTTTACAAACATTTGTTTCTTTATAGATTTCTCTTCCGTGAAATGTATATTTGGTTACAAGGAGGAATTTTGAGGGTTCAGCTGTACTTTAACAAATGTTATAATGTCTGTATTCCTTCAAGCAAGTGGCAGCCCTATAAAAATTATTTTTTTATTTTCTAAGCTTTGCTTTGTGGCATGGGCTAAAAGAAAAGAATGATATCAAAGGTCTGGTCCCTCTATTTTCTTTATTACACTTTTATATAAAATATTAAATAGTAATTCTATATCATATAATAATGTATTAAATCATAGACACCTCTCTCACTACTGTATCCTGAAAGGAAGCGATTTTCAATAAATTTTTAATTTAGTAAGATCTTCAGTGCTCAAATGGAGGGAAAAAAGCAATCCTAAGATGAAAGCCAAGATTACTGATGTCAAAAATGGCTCTTTTGCAAGTAAAGGAGTGAAAGGTATGCCTCTTTCAGGACTGCCTATCAATGGCATCATCTCCCCATCATGGAAGGAGCTGTCTTTAACTTGTCCCTTTACCTCACTCCCCACATACAGTCTCCCCTTGTTCTGGCACTACCCTGTCTCTGTTCTATGTCTCCTTCCATTCTTCCTGCTACTAATCGAATTCACATCTGTAGCAACTCTCATGTGGAATATTTAAAATGAGCCTCCTAACTGTTCCCTCATCCCTATGCTTTCCGTTCCATCCTCTATATAGAAGCAGCCAGAGTCACCCCTGAATGACATTATTCCTTGGCCGAAAAGCTTTCAATGCCAATCCTTTGCCTTCATAGATTTCCAGCCCTAGGCTATCACTGTATCTTCCCCTCTCCTCATGAGAGCTCCAGCCGCACAGGGTTATGGCTCTCCCCTGAACAACATACACTACTCTGGCTCTTTGTATTTGGCTCAGAAACTTTTTGGACACATTGTACATACCTTCTCCACATCCTCACTTTTGAATGTGGAAATGGAGTCTTAAATATCCACAGAGATTCAGCTTAAATGTCAGTTCTGTAAAACCTTCCCCGGTATGTCCATCCAGAGCTGATTTCTGTCACTTTCCAGTCAAGTTGTGTACACATTTAAGGAAGCACTTACCACACTCTTCTTCTTAGTTCTTTTGTGCACGTCTCTCTTACAAGACTACAAGCTCACTGAGGGTAGATAGCACACACTTTTCATCCTTATACCTCAGCAGTACCTGGTACAGTACCTTGCTCAGAGTTATGGCACAATAAATGTAGAATTGAATTGAACAGACCTTATTTCAGTCTAATGTAACTGAGAAGCAAGACTGTCAGTATTTATAATAAATTCTATCTTTAACTACAGCTGTGTTGTTATAATTGCTGCTTATTTAGAGAAAATACTGAATGCATCTTTCAATCAAGCTTTGAAACTACAGTAACTATTCTAAGTTTGAATTACCTTATTAAGAAAAGAAGTCGAACAGCAAGAACACTGAAATCTGTAGTAAAATAATGGCGATGAACAAAGACCTTTTACAGTAGATTCAGCTGTACAAGTTCAGCCAATAGACCACAAAGACAGTCTTTTTTTTCAACCACAATATAAAAAGGGCAATATTAAGCGTGTTAATGAAAACTAGGAGACACTGCGTAGAGCCTTAGTTCTCAGTCAGTAACTGCTCCTTGCTCCAGATGGATCTGGATCTTCTCCCACTGAAGGGCTGAGTCGACTTGATCCCACTTAATTTCCAAGTCTGACAAAATCACAACTTGGAAGTGGCTTAACTACTGGCAATTGTTAAGCACAGTAAATCCCTTCTCCTTCTCTAACCCCCTCACAAAGGTCCTACATTTGCAACTTTTTTTTCATACCAGATGTTCTGTTGAAATTAACACATTCCTATCAAATGCTTATCAACATCACTTCTTGTTTTCCACTGCAAGCAGGCTTTATTATATGGAGCATTCGATTTAATCCCCAAACGCTTTATTCATTACACAGACAGTTCATTGCACAGTATGTATGGCAGGGGGGATGACAAGGAAAGTCTCAGAATAGGGTGGGATCCATTCAGGAGTGAATATTCCCACAGCTGATAATTGAGGACAGGAGCTCCTACAGGCCCCACCTCTCAAAAGGACTTTTTGAAACTCGCTAAATAGAAGGATCCAAATGTTGTCACCATCCCTAGCCCAAAGCTTCTTCCTTGAGAACCCTGGGGGGGAGGTACTGCTTTGTTTATTGACTTCAAGTTTTATTTCTGTTCAACACAGCCTCTCTACATGGTTTCATTAAAAGAATTATTAAGCATAATTAGCTAGATATTAATAAGTGGCACAACACGGAGACATGAACTGGGATTGCTTACCTGAAACTTATGTCCCTCTCACCCAAGGCATTCAGTCATCACTGGAAGATTGTTTCTGACAACCTATCACCCACTCACCCAAGGTTTTTAAGACTAGGAACTGTAAAGCTTCACAGAAAGGGTCATCTCTGTCTTA
The DNA here is from genome assembly GCF_006229205.1 of Suricata suricatta. Lineage (NCBI taxonomy): Eukaryota > Metazoa > Chordata > Mammalia > Carnivora > Herpestidae > Suricata > Suricata suricatta. The sequence continues at coordinate 75,049,261 of NC_043717.1, forward strand.
TGAGCAGTGAAAAAAAAAACACATGGACACTAGTGCCACTGTGAATAAAGTGTCCTTCGTGAAACAATTCCAGTAGGCAGCCTTATGGCACCAGATGCTTAAAAGCTACAACTGTGTGCTACAACTATTACACAGGATTCTAGGCTATTTCTGTTCTTCATCTCATTTGTAGAATTAGTATATATAGGTTTTTCTGGGGGAGCACATTTTAAACTTTTCATAGTTTCATTTTTTCATAAAGCAAACCTTCACAGCTACAACCAGAATATCTTAAACATTCCATCTACCTGAAGTCTCTCATAGGAATTGAGTGCTCCCATCCTTTATCAAATGACAGCAAAGAAAGTTATAAGGCAAAGCATGAGCAAAAAGCTCCTTGGTCTACAACTGTAAATAGAAAACAAAATACAGCTGTGTTTCACCTTATGCTATGTCTAGGTTCCTAAAAATCTGAGAGTACTTTGCTTTTGAAAGTTAATTGTATCTTCCAATGGCTTCCATTTTCAGAGATCTTTATCCTTCATTTCTCACTTCTTTTGCATAGGCTGTGGCTAATACTTTAATTACCTTACCCACCTAGTAAAGAAATACTTTGGCATTCTAAAAGAACTCACTCTTTTACTCAAACATGTATTTTTATCTATGCCTAATCCCCCACACCCACAGAAGGGATGCAAAGATGTGAAAAATGTAGCTCAGGTCCTTAAGGGACTACCAATCTAAGTGAGGGAGAACATCACATGGAAAATTAAGTTGTGCTGCAAGGCAAGATAAATAAAGTGCTGTAACAGAGGTACTAGGAGTGTGTAATAAACACACAAAGGAAGAAGCAATAACTCTGGGGGTTTGGAGAAAACCCTGGTGGATCCTTTGGGAAACAGAAGAAATCTGCACTGTGGAACTATAGAGCCATGAGTATTTTACTAACTTCTTTGCTTTGGAAATCTAAAATGTTCTTTCTGGAAGGTTTCCCGAGTCTCGAACTTAAAATGGGATACACCTTGGGCAAGAGACAGTCAACTGTTTGGCAGTTTCTGCTCTAGCAGGCCTAATCACTCGTTCCTCTCACTTCTTTGGCCTGCGACACAAGCCTACAGATGACCGTTAATGGCACTGTTTAGCCTCTCTGACATCCCAGAGACTAAAAATGTCGCGCATTTCTGGGCGAGCACCTCCAGCTATTTGCTGGTTTCTCTTTCGCTGCATCGTTAATTTGCCATGGTTGCCATGATGAGTCTCTGGTATGTGCGACCTGAATACAGCTGAGGTGACAGCTTCTTGTGCTGGCAAAATTCTTTGAAATCCTATTAGAAAACACGAGACATGGACAATGTATCCAGCAACATTGCTACTCATTTTATAATCATTAACAGGCAGTATTTGAATTAAAAAATTGAAAGGTATTTTCCTGTCAAACTTAAAAATACCTATCCTGGAAACAGACTTCTGATTATACACTATTTGTTTCAGAGAAAGAAGATTTAAATTGGATCAAGGGCCAAAACAAATAAACAAACAAACAAACAAAAAAAACACCCCAAACAAACAAACAAAAAAAACCAAGATACTCACAATGCCCAAGGTTCTAGTTTTCATTACTGCTTGTCTCAAAATTTTAAAGAGATTAAAGACCTGTTTACAGTAAAAAAAATACATTTAAAAATATCTACCTTGCTTTTCAAATACTCAGATCCCCAAATCCCAAATGCAGTAAGAAAGAGACACAATCTGGACAACTTTTTATTATTATTTTTAAAAAGCCTTATGATTTTAAGAAATCAAAGAAGGGGAAAACAGACAGAATCCATGCCCAAATACATAACAGTTGCTTCTTAAATCCTTTTTTAATTTCTAGGAGAACAATGTCATCATGGATAGAACTTGTCCTCCATTTATATAGCTGTTTCTTTTCTTATGGGAAGTTGTCCCGAGGAACATCACGTTGCAAAAATGAAAACTACAGCAATAAATTCTATCTAAATTACCCAGAAATTTGGAATTTGTTTCCTTAATGACAATTTCAAAGGAAGAGACTAACTTGTTACCCCTGAAATGTCTCCCTCTTGACAAGCGATAGAGAGGGGCGGGGCCAGGACCTTTATCCCTTTGTGGTGAAGCTGTCCCCAAGCCCTTGTAGAAGGCCTACTAGATTTCAGAGGGTTATGCCTGACCAGAAACCTGAAGGATGACTAGTATTCTATGTAAGCTTTCTGGGGTTGAGTACAGGTGTGGCACACACAAAAACAATCAAAGCTGGGGGGGAGGGGCGGTGTGTCCATGAGTAAATGAGCCATTCTGATGGGACTCAGGGGGTTCAGAACACCAAATGGGACTGGGAAGAAGAGGAGCATATGAGGGAGATGGTGTGTCGCAGGATTCTAAAAGGAAAGAGGATCCAGGAGAAGCTGAGTACGAGTGGAATTTACAGACTGCAGGTATGAGAAATTTTGGAGTACTGAGTTCCTAAACGAAGGGAAAAGTTATCCAATGTTTGTTTGTTTGTTTTTCCTGTGGTGGAGGCCAGGGGATACCAGTGGAGTTAGTAGAGCAATTGGCTCTAAGAAGCTTTCACGGAAGAGGGAGTGAGGTTCCTGGAGGAGAGCAGTCCACATAATGGTTGGAAAAACAGACTTTAGAGTCAGACAGAATCAGGTGCAAATTCAGGTGAGGTCATGAACTTGCTGTCATTCAGCAAGGCACTTAACCTAAGCTCTGTTTTTCACTACCTGTAATGTAAGTGAAATACCTTCAACATCACATAATGATTGAAAAGATTAAATGACACACTTACATAAAATATCTCAGACAAGTCCAACAGAAACACACAAATACAAGTTATTAGTGAGGTGCCTGCATGGTTCAGTCAGTTAAGCGTCTGACTGTCGATTTTGACTCAGGTCATGATCTCATGGTTTGTGAGTTTGAGCCCCGTATCGGGCTGTGCAGCTGATGCACAGCCTGCTTGGGATTCTCTCTCTCCCTTTGTCTCTTCCCCTCCTCTGCTTATGTGTTCTCTCTCTTGAAATAAATAAAAAACATTAGAAAAATTTAAAGTTATTAGTGATTACTGTGATTATGAAATATAACTGTAGTAGGTTGGAGGCCATGCTTGAGGAAGAGGGAAATCTAAGAGAAAGATCAACTTCATATATATATATATATTTTTTATTTTTATTTATTTATTTATTTATTTTTTGCTTTGTGTTCTGCTTTGGGTTTCTCTAACAGATCTTGTTACTCTTGTAGTTTTGGTCGAATAGCTAGCTCCAGAGAATCTTCATTTTGTTGAAATATGCCAAAAACTTAAGGCAGATAATGTGAGACTGAGACTTGACCTTACAAATTGATTGTTTTATTACAGGGCTCCCTGGAATGCTTCTTATGCTTATCCTTCTTAAAAGGAAACTAAATACATCGCATGCTTTTATAGAGCCCTTCTGTTGTGAAAATTGTAGTGACGGTCCCAGGCAATGTCAGAAGACCTGTGTTCTAACCCTGGTTCCAACTTGGTACTATGAAATATTTGAGGGTGCTAAAAGATCTAGTACCAGTTCTATATCAGAATCTATGGACTCTCTGGCCCAGCCAGTTACAGAAGTCTAATGTAGGCAGCGAGGATAGCTGTGGTGGCGGCACTTCAAAGGTGTCAGTAATAAGGGGCCAGTCACAACTGTTACAGGTGGGTGGATGGGGGTCAGTTGTACAGCTGTGTATCTTACCACTCCTCAACTTCTAAAGGCTCACATGTTATGCAGAGGGTGAGTTTAACCACTGCTGGTTAATGTGGCTTTCTATAAAGAATAAAGTGCTAAATATAGGCGATCTTTGACTTCTGGCGTTTCAACTAAAGCTGTGTGGTAACCAGACTTATAGCAGTGGGTTTAGAGGTGTTTAAAAAAGGAAATGGTTACTTAATGGTAAGGAATTCTGACTAGTGGAGACACTCAGATAGAAGCTGGATGCCCATTTCTTGGGAGGCTTTAAGAGAGATTAAAGTATCTGATAAGGGTTGGACTAGAGGACTTATAGATGCCTTCCAGCAATATGGTTCCATGGTGAGCAAAACTTCACATTGTGCTTCTTTAGTCACTCCTAGTGCCCATAACAAGAGATCAGTCTTAGGTTAACTTGCTTTGTAAACTGTTCTGGATAAGGATCCCTGTCCTCTGGATCAGTCTAACTCCAACTGGCCTTAAGCGATCCCTCTCACTACCAATCAGAATCAGAAACTTCTAATAGCTCAGGCACAGTGGCAGCAGGGAAAAGGGACAAACCCAAGCCAACAGGAGCAGACAGAAGGAAGAGAGTAGACATCAGTATTGAGTTGCTACAAAGTGATGCGCTTGTCTTCTATTTATTGGCTTTGATGTGGCTTGGTAAACTACTGCCGAGGACAATTTCAAAAGGGAGAGACAAACACGTAAAGCTAATCATTACAAACCAATGTGTTGGGTGTCATTCTAGAGGCCTGAGCAAAGTGCCGTGTGAATGCAGAGACTGGCAGAGTTTGCTGTGGGAGTGTCAAGGAAATTTCATAGAGGAAGTAATGAGCAAGCTGCATCTTGAAGGGTGAGTAGGAGTTGACTGGCTAGAAATGGAGAGAGGCGTGGTTGGCAGAGGGGAAAATATGTTCAAAGCCAGAGACACATGAAAGACATGCACTTGGGGAGTGGTGAATAATTGTGCACGGCTGCCTTGTGAGGTTAGGGCCTTGAAGGCAGTGCTTCTTAAGAAGGATAGGAGCAGAAAACGGGGAGAGGTAGGAGCAGACAACATGATGGCACTGTTGAGCCCTAACTTTAAGTGAAACAGCATTGGGAATGACTTTGGTTTTTACTTTGGGCAAGATAATCAGACATAGGGGGACTTCTTGTCTCAGGCACAAGGATTAACAGTAACTGAGGAGAGTTTAGTCATGCCCATGTTGACTTAGACAACAGACACACACCTCAGTGAGCTGATACATGAGGCACAGGAGCACCTCTGTACACCCTGTACCCCGCGGGTAACAACTTGCCAATGCAGCATTTTATAAACATGTGCTTTTGGAAAGAGCAGTTATATCTTGTACCTACACATCTGTGAACTTAACACATTCCTTCCACTGTGGAAGGACTTAAGAGTGGCTTGGAGCTGGGCCACCTGGGTGGCTCAGTCTCTTGAGCACCCGACTCTCAATCTCGGTTCAGGTGATGATCTCACAGTGTGTGGGTTCGAGCCCTACATGGGGCTCTGCACTGATGGCATGGAGCCAGCTTGGATTCTGTCTCTTCTTCTCTCTGCCACTTTCCTCCTTGTTCTCTCTCTCAAAATAATAAAAAAAAGAGTGGCTTCAAGATAAAATCCACTATTTTCTGCAACAATTCCCATTTCCAGACACTGCTCTTAATTAGAAGTAGAAACTCAGAAAAGATGAATAAACAAATCCTCCCCTGAGCCAGGGACTCAACCAGAAATCTCCCCTTCTGTCCAGAACATTTCCAGGTCCACTCTACCCAACCTGTGTTCTCAGTTCCACCTGCCACTCCAAAGAGCTTTCCCCACTCTGCCTGCCTCCCAAAGTCACTTTGGCTCTCTCCAGAGGGCTTTTGAAAAGAAATTAACATTTAAAAATATTCTCATTTTTTTCTTTTAGATTCAAAGAAATTATTAGAATGAACTATATGTGAGAAAGCTCAGTGTTGGGTGTTCCAAATGTAGCATGTTTCATATGCTGACATGGGGATGACGTTTGGGGTGTGGTACTGAGTCATCCACATGCTCTTCTCTGTGCCCCCTTGTAACTGGGTGCAGTGTGTGTTCAGCTAAACAAAGCAAATTGACCCAAATGGGGATTGAACCTACGACCTCATTAGCGGTATAAGTTTTAACAGCCACTGGCTCCACTCATTTCAAAGGCTTAGCAGACTTCTCCAGACCAAGGTAAGCAAAGCAACTCCCCATCACTAGGGAGCAAGAGAAGGTCACCTTAGAAAAATGGCTTAGGTCTAAAGCAGCCTGAGATTTTTTTTTAAGTTTTATTTCCATTTCAGTTAGTTATCATACAGTTACATATATTAATTTTAGGTGTATAATATAGTGATTTAATACATCCATACATCCACCCAGCAGCCTGAAGAATTTAGAAGAGATTCTCTTTCCTCCTATCCTCACTGAAGTAGCCATAGTTAGAACCTTTTAAATCAGCTTTGTGTAGCATATAAAGCAGTCCTGAAAGTTGCTAGGTATAGCAACAGGAAGTTGAGTTTTGGGCAATCCCTTTAATTAAAGCTTCTTAAGAATTTGTTTTTGTGGCTTTTTCTAATCTTTTCTTTCACCACTAGGAGGGACACAAAAATTGGCATTTCAATGTATAAATTTAAAAAGGAGGGTTCAAAATGGGAACGATATCCTGCTGATTCAAATTGAATGATGAAACCTACAGTTTTAATATGTGTATTTACAGGATAATTTTGGGAGCTGAGGTAAATTGTATAAAGTTAATAAAAATAAGTTTTCTGAACATGAGACAAATTGTCAATCTATGCTTTATGACTCTAAGGCATTTTCTTCACTTTAAAATTTTAAACATATGGAAGGGGCAAATGTGATCCTCATTCTCAGTAGAATGGATTAAATACTATTTTCTATCTTGAACAATTCTTAGAAACCATGAAACTCTTGTTCCAGTAGAACTTTTTAAAAAGTTACCATTTGTCCATGCCCATTTTATTATATATAGTATGAGTTTTTAAATTTCTTTTGCTAAGAAGCAGCTCAGATAATGCAGCTCTTTGAGAAAAGCCTTTTGTAGCAAATGTTTACTTTTTATTTAAAAAGTGAAAGAGAAGTGCTTGGGTGGCTCAGTTGGTTGAGCATCTGACTTCAACTCAGATCATGATCTCGCGGTTCGTGAATTCGAGCTCTGCGTCAGGCTCTGTGCTGACAGTTCGGAGCCTGGAACCTGAAGCCTGCTTAGGATTCTGTGTGTGTCTCGGTCTCTGCCACTCACATTCTGTCTCTCTCTCTCTCTCTCAAAAATAAATAAACATTTTTTAAAAATTTTAAAAAGTGAAAGAGAATGTAAAAAAATTCTGGAAGTTGTTTCTATAACAGATATATTTATAACATGAGATAAAAGAGCTGACAATAAGGGTTTAGCATTTAAGGAACATGAAGTTGTTATCAATGATAAGGAAAGTCTTCCAAAGGCCACATTTGAGGTAGTTTCAAGTTTGAGAGAAAGGTACAGATCATGGACAAGGGCTTTGTTTTCTTTGCCTTTTAAGGAAATCTTTGAAAAAGTACTTTATCATGCTTGTAAAATAGCGACTAAAAATTTAACGTTATTTGCCACACAATGTTTAAACATTCAATTATTTTCAAGTACTCAAATTACTAGCAACATTGTCCTCTAGAAGTGGTAAGAACATAATATCTGTATGATACTCTAGATGGGACTAATCGCCTTGAGCACATATTGGTGTAAGCATCTTATTCTTCTAAGACTAAGATACAAATCTATTCTCTTCTTCATTCAGGTCCTCATGATTCAAATACTTTGGATACTTATAAGGAGACTCAATATTTATTTTGTAAGTGTGCAAACAAAAGTAAATATATTGTTAAATGCCTACAGTGTGATTTTAGACCGCATCTAATATAATTATGATTTCATGCAACGTTTATGTTCTAATTTATCTCTACCACTTCAGTTTTTCACCTGAAAAAGTGAAAAATATCCCAAGCAATGATACTCAAGAAAGGAGGGAAATATCAATTTACTGTTCTGAAATGAAATATGAATTCATTTTTGTGGGACAAGAGAGAAATGGAATCCAAACTATTAACTTTTAATATTCTTCATTTGCTAAGCATCAGGGTTATAACCCAACTGGTTCTAGTTACACTTTGGTGAACTCTGTGTGTGTGTGTGTGTGTGTGTGTATGGACACAGACACAAAGACACACATGCACACTCTTTTCAGTGTGCTCTATGTCTGAGGTTTCAATTTTTTCCAGAGTAGGTTCATTTTTCTCTTCAATATATGTGTTATTAGTCTCTCAAACTCAATACCTTGTATATGGTACTTTGATACTAACAATTTATGCACATCCCTGGAATTTGGACTCTTTGTCCATATAAAATAAAAACAAACCAAAAAAAATGGTATAAAGTGTTTTGCTTTTGCTCAAAGTGGACAAGGGATGGGCCAAATAAAATGATTTCATGAATTACTTTAAATACATTTCTACTTTTATCACAGATGTAGAGTATCTGTTTATCCAGTGCCACCTCTGACTCTGGCAAACTTCGCTTTCTATCTCAGACTATAATTATTTATATAACTTATCTTTCCTACTATATTATAAATTTATAAGGCAAAATTTAGATCAGACTTGCAGGATGAACTGTTTAAACATGATTAAAGAGGAAATAGCTGCCTCCCTGGGCAAAGCAGTCAAGTTTACAGATAGATGTAAGAATAGGGTCAATTTCTTGTAGTTTCCCCTTTTCTTATGAAACACAAAGAACCAAGAGCTCTGACATCACAAAATCCTATTTTCAACTGCTCTCACACCTTCAGCTTTTTACAGATGGCCTTTTCTGCTCAAAGGCATTGTGCCTGTGACTCTTGAAAGCAATGCTTGGATTCCAACTGGAGACTGAAGATCTGAAAGATGTGATAAGGTATTGGGAATCTGACATACTCACTACACTTAATTTCTGTGGCAGTAGGTGCTTTATGAATTCAGATAGTTCTCTCTAACTCAGGAGCCATTACCCATACTGGGAATGGTTCTTATCCTTTAGTTTCTCCTTCCACATTCTGCTGGCCACATCTCTGTACATTAGCACAACTATGGAATGATGATAGAGAGCATTAAACTAGCAGTTAGAAAGAGGATTCCAGATTTCTGCAGATTATATTTAGCCATGCTATTCTATGAATAATTTCAAGTAAAGGGTATATAACAATCCAGGTTTCAAGCTACACCTTAAATGCTTATAAAATCTGAGAAACAATTTATCATTTGTTAATTTATACACTGAAACTAACAAATTAAGTACAAGTTTTTATAAGTCAGGCCAGGGGTGCCTGGGTGGCACCGTTGGTTAAGCGTCCAACTTCAGCTCAGGTCATGATCTCCCAGTTCATGGGTTCAAGGCCCGCATCGGGCTCTATTCTGACAGCTACCTTAGAGCCTGGAGCCTGTCTTCGGATTCTGTGTCTCCCGCTCTCTCTGACCCTCCCCTGTTCACGCTGTCTCTCTCTCAAAAATAATAAAAAACATTAAAAAAAAGAAGTCAGGCCAACCTGCCTTTTGTAAATAGGCATCAAAATGTAGGCTGAACATTGAGCTAATTAATGTTGCATAGTGTTTTTGATACATCTAATTTATTTCTCCAAAAAGTATATTTTAGCCATGAATCTTGCCACAGACATTTGCCAAAAATAGTCTGGCCTTAGCAACTCCAGAATAAGCCTCCATGACAATAGTGCAGTTAGAAGTGACTCATGTACAGCTTTTCTTTTCATAAGAAAAATCAATCTGAGTGATGCTAACATGAGGACTAATATTAAATGGGAGGGCTTGTTTAAACTAATAATTCTCCATGAGCCAAGTCCAGTTACCTAAATAATCAAGAATAAGAATGATCACAAAATAGTCCACTCTGAGAGGGAAAATATAATTATGCTGCTTCCAGTGGTTTTAAAGTCATACTGCTTTCAAAAAATGACAGATTGTGACACTAAATACAAAAGCAAATTTGGCTACAACAAATCTAGTCACCCAGAAGAACACGATCTAGTCAGGACCTTTGAAAGTAATAAAGTAGGTCTGTTACCTATTTCTAATAGATCAAAAATCCTAAAAGAAAATGAACATTTGTAACATGCAATCTCTCTCTCTCTCTCTCTCACACACACACACATACACACACACACACACATGCACACCTCACTCACACAAAACAAACTCCTAAATAAAACACATCACCTTTTATTTGGTCACCATGTTCCCTAGAAAAGAATAAACCTCCAAGGCTAATTTCTCAGAATTAAGTAATGCAACAAAGTAGCATAGTTAAAAATCAAGCTTCAGACACTGCCCATGCACCTGCATAATTATTCCACTGCTAAGAGGTCTAAATTCAACAAAGTAAACAAAAAGAAAGATCATCGTTTAAGCCTGAATGGTAGACCACATTTCTGTTTTATGAAATAAGAACACATCTATTAATCACCTATATGTTCTAGAAGAATTACCACCAACTTGAATTTACATAAAGAAATAGACCTACACTTTGCTGGGCAACTTAAGGGCCAAAATGTTAATGAATCTTCTTTGTCTGAGACGTTTGTGTTCATCTATATTAGTCGTGATTCTCTTCCATATAAAAGTATATATTCGGGGTGCCAGGGTCGCTCAATCGGTTGGGCAGCCAACTTCGGCTCAGGTCATGATCTTGCAGTTTATGAGTTTGAGCCCCGCGTCGGGCTCTGTGCTGACAGCTGGGAGCCTGGAGCCTGCTTTGGATTCTGTGTCTCCCTCTCTCTCTGTCCCTCCCCTGTTCAAGTTCTATCTCTCTCTGTCTCTCTGTCTCTCAAAAATAAATGTTAAAAAATAAATAAAAAATAAAATTATATACTCTAAGTACTAAAAGAGAAGAAATAAATTTGCCTCTGCTTTCTAACGTGTAATACCCATAATGCAAGTAGGCTGGCAAATACTAGACAGTGCTCTTCTTCAGCTGGGACAAGGAATATTCCTACTTTGAAGATCTGACCACTAATAAATATAGTAATTTGTGGGCTTTAGTATGTCACCATGGATAAACCTTCTATCAATAATTCTGAGCTCTCCATCCTGCTTCCTATTGGCACTAATCTTTCCTGCTTTTACTCAGTCTCCAAAGGCAAGGAAAGAATAGTCTATTTAATGATTCTACATTGTAAGTTTCCACAAAGACTTTCTCCTATCTATACAGAAATCATGCACTTTTTCAACTCAGAGGAAATTAACCTATTTATTAGCTTTTAGTTCAGTCCAAAATCAGAGGTTCAGTTAGGAGAACATAAAATTTGACTATGACAGGTGTTTCAATTTTAAAGCTGTATGTTTATAAATAGTTAATCTACGATAGGCCTTTCATTTAAAAAGTACCTGGTCCCTTTTTAGATTTAGATTTTAGAGACTGAGATTTAGATCACGGTCTTCTATAAAATGGTTAGCTCTCTAAAAGAAAAAGAAATAGGGTGGGGCACCTGGGCAGCTTGGTTGGTTAAGCATGTGACTCTTGATTTCACACAGGTCATGATTTTATAGTTCGTGGAATCGAGCCCTGTGTTGAGCTTTGTGCTGACAGCATGTAGCCTGCTTGGGATTTTTTCTCTCTCAAAATAAATAAATAAACATTAAAAAAAAAAAAGAAAAAAGGGTACTCAACCAGATATGTGTATGTCCATGTTCACAGCAGCATTATTTGCAATAACCAAAAAGTTGAAGTCACACAAACGTCCACAGACAGGTAAAGGGATAAACAAAATGTGGTAGATATGTACAATGAAATATTACTCAGCATTTTATAAGGGAAAGAAATTCTAACACATGCTACAACATGGATGAATCTTGAAGGTATTATGCTAAACCAAATAAGACTATCACAAAAGGACAAATACTGTATGATTTCACTTATATGAGGCACACAGAAGAGTCCTATTCAGAGACACAAAGTAGAATGATTGTTGCCAGGGGCTAGGGGATGAAGAAATAGGAAGTTAGTGTTTAGTGCCTATAGAGTTTCAGATGGGAAGGATAAAGTTTTGGATATGAATGGTGTTGATGGCTGCATATTAATGTACAGAACTATACACTTAAATTTGGTTATAATGGCAAATTTCATGTTATGTATATTTCACCAAAAAAGGTATATCTGAGTAATATTCTAAAAATACTAGTCTACCTAATCACAGATGAAGACTGTGAAAAACCAGATATTCTACCTTTTTAAAAAAGACTTCTCTACCTGGTGAATCTTTGATCCCACAGTTTATTTTTTGTCTTGCTTTCTCTTTGCCTTTTATCCCTAAAGCCTAAGGTTCATTTGATTCCATTTGTAAATTTTGTAATTTATGGGTTAAGATTGAAGAACATACTCTAAGACCAATTGTTACATTTAAAAAAAATGTATCTTCTCAAAGTCTAGTCTATTATTTACATGCGGCCAGATAGTATAATTTTGTATCATACAGAAGTATACTTTTGTAATTATCATTGTCTTCTTCTAGAGTATTAGTCCAAGTTAGTTTTCTTCCAACTAGTCTGTACAACCCTGTGTTATATACTTTTTATAATTCCATCTATGACTCTGGTTTCTCTTCATATCGTACAAATCTTTCGCCTTATAATTCCATCTATGGATTTTCTGGAATTTGAAATAGTGTTCCAAAATTTCAATCTTAACTCTTATCTATAATTTGTGAAGAATTATCAATCCATGATTTATACATTTTATATTAATTCTCCTTCAAGTTCATTATTTTCATGACAAAGCTGCAAAACAATTTCTCAGAACAATTTATTTTGTCTTCTCTTCCATGTCATGGTAAAGAGCTTGGATTTTGCAGTCAGGTGGCCTAATTTTGAATCCTGGTTCTACCACTTACCAGATGTGGGAGTGGATAAGTTACTTAAATTCTGTATATCTCGGTTTCCTCATTTTAAAAACATGGTTATTAATACCTACAAGTTGGGAGTAGCATCCATATAAAGCCCCTGTGTAGTATCAACATGTAGCAAGCTTTACGAAATGCCAGCTATTAATAATAATGCCATCAACAGTAGCTTGTGGAAATGCTAAGTGCCCCCTATCGGACCAAAAGACATTATACTGCAGCTTTTCTCAATGACGCTCAAAGGTTTTGACTCTAAGATGAATCTAGAAAAAAGAGCAATTGTATATTTTAAGAGGTATTTTCTTTTGTTCCCCTCTTCCAAATAACTTCATTCTTATGGTCATGTAAGCAAAAGGAATGGAGCCGGACATGTATATGTGTATACATACACAGAAACACACACATCTAAAGTGCCATATGCTATTTCAGGAAGTTGTATAAAAACATGAGAAAAAAGGTGAAAAGTAAACAGGAAGAGCCACAGACTGCAATGAGGGAAGCCACGTATACAAATGTAGGCAACTTTCCAAGCTCAACTGTTTGACCTATTCACTCAGAACCACATTGTTGTCCGAAAAATACACTATAATTCTTCTGCTAATATCCCTAGATGACAGGTCTACAAGTCTGGAGAAGTTGAATGTTTTCATCCCTTCTTATCAATGGAAGCAAAAGAATTTCTTATTTTTTTTAAATGAAAACAAACTGCTACTACAATTACCGCTAGTAAGGATTTCTAAAGTACATAATATTTGATACTGGAATTTCTGTCACAATTTCATTAAAAAGTACAAAGCCTTTCTAAACAGACTCCCCAACTAGAAAGAAAACTGGTAATTTTATGACAGACATATTTCTGGAAATTAATATCTTGGTATACTAATGGCATAAGACAATGAAAGGAGTGGGAAGATAAAAGGGCTCTGTGGCCAAAAATGTTGAAGTCTGGGAAATGCAACATTCTAGATCTCACTCCTAGAGATCCACAATAGTATTAACATAAAAGGTTCTGAGAAGTCCTGCAGTGAGAACAACTGTTTAAATTTGTTTAGCCAGTGTTCCCCAAACTTAATTTGGCCATAGAATCCTTTTATTCAAGCAATAACCAAGGAACTCAGGCTCCTCATAACAACTTATTTTTGGAAAGTTATAATAAACTGCCTCTGATTAGCTATTAAAAGAATGATTTTGTATGTACCTATCCCGAAGAAGGAGTCACTGGCAGAATTTGCTAAAGTCATAAAATGAGTCTATGGTACTTCTGGTCAGGAAAAAAAAACAACCAATTTGCTTTGGCACACGTTTACACTATCTTCACCAAGTTTGAGTCATTTCCAGAATGTGTGTTTTGATCCCTTTGCTACCTGTAGGTTTTTAATCAAGTCCAAACACTCAAGTCTAATACCTGTGTTGATCTAAAAATGAAGGTGACCTCCTAAGCATATGCTTTTCTTTCTGGGATTCACTGTAGACTAAAAAAACAGTGTAGTTGTGAGCTACAACTTTAAATAAAAGAATACTAAACTCAGTTACCAGGATTTTATGAACTGGTACTATGAGTTACATTTATGCAATCCTGTAATAAAATAATGAATGTTCCACAATGTTAATCCAGAAGCAAAGCAGTGATTGAATATTACTTCATTCCTCTGACACCTCCTTAACATCTCTATGAAGTATATAGAACAAAATATTGTAATTACTACTTTATCTATTGGAGGTTAAGCAGTATTCCCCCCAAGTACCAGTAGTCAGCAGGGACCGATTTCCTGTTGGACAAATACATGTGCAATATTACAACTATAGAAACTATCAGATAATCACCCTGAAATGTGAACACAAAACACGAAATTCCTTTACTAATAGCTTATCATTTAAGGAGTTTTCCCTTTTGTAATAATTTTGGAACATAATTTGTTAGAAATATAAACTTGAACCACCAAATATCAGATGGCATGCTCAGGAGCTCCTTGTGACTTCGGAAATTAAAGACAAAGTCTTAGCAACTGCAATAGGGCATTCATTACTCTGTCCTCATGTTAGGGGAAACAAAAATAAGGAAGCTACAATTAATTCTGGGTAAGGAGAGTGATTAGGGCTCCCAGACTGTGGTATCACTTTCTTCCTAGGTCCGCTCTTCCATTTCACAAGTAGATAAAGTAATACAACTTCTATAAGTTGAAATAGACATCAACAATTTTTAAAGAGTCTAAGAGAGAAGACACAGTGTTATTGTGGAAATAATACATTTTGGTAAGCCAGTTGACATTTGGCCACTGGTTTTCAAGTTATACAAAATAAAGCTGGTCTTTGAAGGTGAACATTTCAAAACATCTATAGCAGAACACATGTAATCATGGTATTTTATATTATGATAATATGTAGCAATAATTTTCACCAGAGATAAGGCAAATGGTCAAAGAGAAGAAAAAAAATCTGATGTGAAAGGAGTCAAGAATGTTGACAATTTAGTACAGGCAAAAAATTTAAAGCATCAGGTTCAAGTTTCATAAGGTTTTTTTTTCCTTAATGTAGAAGCAGAGGTAACAAAAATTGGTCTTCACCTGGTAAGTGTGTACTCCCTGAGTCCTGAATGCAAATTCATGGCAGAAAAAGTACCTATGCATCCACGCAATCTTTTGTCTCGACCAATCTTCCACGTTACAAACAGTGGGCTGTAATGGAAGATAAAAAAATAAGGTCAATCAATCAATTCAACTCAAGCCAGTTATTTATTGAATATTAACTGTATTCAGGGTTAGGTGCCTGAGATATGAAAACCACATGAAAGCCCCCAAAGGGCTGGGTTCACCCAATGAGACTCCATTTAACGATAATTATAGCTAGAATGTATTGAGTGTGTCCTATATGTTAGGTGGCACAATAAATGTTTTAAACAAATTATCTGTGTAAATTCTCATCAATGTTGTAACGCTATTACCAACATTCCTATTTTACAGCCGAGGCAGTCCCCCAGTTAATACATAATGAAATAGGACATCAACATTGGCAATCCTGGCTACAAAGCCTTTACCAGCATGGCTGACTGCTTGAGTCCTCATTTAAACCTCAAGTTATTAATTGATTCGTTAAGTCTAGTTTAAAGAAACCAAAAAACCAAAAAAAAACCACCCAAATTTCAACAAATACTGAATATATTAGGGCAAAGTGTTGTGAAAGGAGCTATGGGAAATACAAGGTTGCCTAAAGCATAGTCGTAGGAACCAGTACAGAAGGCAGGCATGTTCACAGCTAACTGACACAAGGCGAAAGAAAATTAAGTATTATAAACTATGCCCAAAATGCCATAAATTAGGCTACAGGGACAGAAGAAAATTCCATCAAGTTTGGTTAGCTTCAGCTTGGCCTAGAAAAATTAGTAGAGTTTGGAGAGATAAAGGGTAAGTAAGGTAAAGTAATACTCTGAAGCCAGAAAAATTATTTTAATTTTTAGATAAAATTATTGTCAACAAATAAATCTCTCAAGCATTGAATACAATGGTATTAAGAAAGTAATGTAGTTTTAAATGAAGTTTAATACAGTAGATATTTGGATTCTGCAGCAAACCAGTGACAGCCTTGATTAATGGTTAAGTGTAAAAACAGCTGTTTTCTGGTTTTTATGAAATAAGTTAATTTGCACATTTTAGCATACTGTGTAAAGAGAGAAATACCCTACAGTTGAGGAGTGGTTCATGTTAATATGAGTATTCACAGTATTATTGGTACAATATATTTCTGCTTTCTAAAAATTTAAATTTTAGGGGAACATACCATATGACATATATTTCTAATAATATGCTGTTGAGTTAGAGAACACATTCTATATTTAAAGTACTCTCTAGTCAGCAGTTGGGTAAAAAGATCCTGTTCAAGTATTTCAATCACTCATCTCAAACATTTAAATAATGCTGAATTCTGACAGGTAGCCACAATGGCAGACAGGTTCCCAACAAGCAATGTATACAAACCAGGGGGCAGTTCTAAGAACTACCTTCTTCCAAGAACCAAATGCCCAGAGGCACTGAAAAAAATGACTTATGTATAAGGCCAAATTATTGTCAATGTTAGTATTCAAGTGTTGGATGACCCACATTAAAGGTATTAAGATAAAATCAAACAGAAGATTCCACATTTTCTGTTTCCACATCATATGTACCTAATCATCTAATAACCTGAGATAAGATACTGATGCTCCAGTGGGACCATTTCTCTAACTGCTCTTGACTAAGAATTATCAGGAATATGAGAATTGGATGTTTACCTCGTCTGAATACTACTGTCCTAAAATCTATATATTTTATTTACAGGTGAATTTCACCTCTTTACTTCTCACTTTGTAATTTGGTAGAGTCACCATTAGCAACCATTACACGGACAGTAAGATACCAATTTTCTCCCATAACAGCACCTACGCAAATCATCTCTACATAACACGTCCCTTGGCAGATTCAGAACCAAGTGAATCACACTGTAACACATACACGAACATGTCTTTAAAATACCATGATGGCTTCTCAATGACACAGAACTAAGTGGTATATTCTCTTCTGCAGTGACTTGAGAAACCTAAAAGTGTGGGTGAATTCATTCCCTATCAAAGACCCAAGAAATGAAAGTCATCTAAAATTGCTTTATCTTCAGGGCTTCTGAGTGGCTCAGTCAGTTAAGCAACCTACTGTTGATTTTTGCTCAGGTCATGATCTCGCGGTTCCTGGGAATGAGCTCCGCCCTGGGCTCTGAGCTGACAGCACAGAGTTTGCAGGGAAATCCCTCTCTCACTCTCTCGTTCTCTTTCTGCCCCTACCCTGCTCACACACACATACACTCTCTTTTTCTCTCAAATTAAAGAAATAAACTTAAAAATATATTTAAAAATGGTTTCCCTTCAATTATCTTACTTATCCCACTAAAATATATATGCACATCATTCTTACTATAATCCTCATCTACTCAAGCAAACATTCAAAATTTGAAGGGTAAACAGAAAAAAATACAAATTAACCACTAGATTATGAACTACATTGGAGGGCATTCAAGACACATAGTACGAAGGTTCTATACGGTTTCTTATAACGCTATGCCATCACTGAATTCAAGGGGCAGGGGTACGAGAGGGTAAGCTTCATTTTGCTAGGTGGCCTGGGAGAAAAGGTATTCCTTTCCATCATCAGCAAGGGCATGGAGATGCAATAAAGCACAGCACTTTCAGGAAATAGAAAGTAGTCTGCTAATCTCAATAATATGCTGTGGTCTCTTTCAGATTTAGCATTTTATGAATTTTAGGCAATGCTGACTATTTGTTCTCAAGAGCTGTCTTTACCTCATAACAGGTAAAGCAGATGCAAACCTGTCTGCACTCCCTGTTCCTTACCTACCCCGGACAACACCCACTTTGGAGGCTGGTATTGCGGGAAAGTGTACGTGTGCAGGATGGGAGAGGTTCCTACGTTACAACCACACTGTGTTTAGGACAGATGCCTGAAGATGGAAGAAACCAGACTTTTGGTAGACAGAAGCAAACTATGCCTTCAAAATATCAGGCTGTAATTTCTCATTTACAAATGCATATCAGGTGTACTTTATAAAGATCACGTACATGTTCAAGCAAAACAAACCAGAAACAGACCATAGATTCAGAGGACAAACGGATGGCTGCTAGAAGGGGGAGGGGGAGGCGGATGAACAAAGCAGGTGAAGGGGGTTACAGGGTACAAGGCTATGTTATGTACAGCATAGGGAACATGGCCAAGAATATTATAATAACTGTGTATGGTGACAGATGGTAACTAGGCTTTTCATGGTGACCATTTCATAATGTCTATAAATACTGAATTACTAGGTTGTATATATGAAACTAATACAGTATTATAGGTTGATTATTCTTCAATGAAAGGATTTTTAAAAAGAATACATACATAGAACTAAAATAAACCAAATGTCTACACACAACATCTAATGTGGGAAAGAACTTGGGAAATGAAGCATTTTAAAGTAGACAGAAACAGAGTAAACATCACTGAGCACAAGAGATTGCTTGTGTGTGATAACGACTTTGTACAGGGCAGTGATGAGGGGAACATTCAATCCGTATTACCTAAAAATAGCAACAAAAATTTTTCTTTTCCCAATGCACAGACGGAAGAAATAGGCCATTTCATTCTTAAATGTGTTACTTAAACATGTATGAGTTCCAAAAGGATGTACCACATCAGCATAATCAGAGATAGATCAATGTAGAAAACGGGATTTGAGCCTGTG
Organism: Suricata suricatta; assembly: GCF_006229205.1. NCBI lineage: Eukaryota > Metazoa > Chordata > Mammalia > Carnivora > Herpestidae > Suricata > Suricata suricatta. The sequence continues at coordinate 75,068,184 of NC_043717.1, forward strand.
GAGAGGAGCTGCTCAGTGACAAGGAAATAAGGAAAACAGTTCAGAGTAAGACAAAGATTGAATGTTTTTGCAAAATACTTTTACCATATGGTTTGAAGCCACCTACATACACTGAAAAATATACTACAAACTAGAAAGGGGCTCAAAGTGAAATGAAATATTAATGGAAATGTTTATCTGAGAGTTACCAGACATAGCTTTTTAAGGAATTTTCCTACTTGTGAACATTTTGTACTACTATTCTGAGAAACCTTTTTAAGGAAAGTAAACTCTCCATTTTTCCAAGTCTGCAGACAGGAACAGGAAGTAACCACCTAATCTAGGTGAAGCCTCTCTGCCAACTGGCAGCCAATAATACCATCAGGTCAATGGTAGTAGCTCTCAGGGGAATGTAGTGCATGGAATCAGCAAAACTACAGAAAAGCAAGGTAAATCTGAACAGGATCTTCACAGTCCAAGCTGCATGCCACTTCCCACATCCCTTTTTTGAGACCACTGATGCAGACCAGAACAGATTAGACATATTTCTGTGGTAGAGGTACAACTATGAAAAAGGTATATTCACCTAACAATGTTTTACCATAAATCTCCTCCATACCAAGGCAGAAACAGGTAAAAAAAAAAAAAATACCCTTAGATATTTGTAAGTCCCCGATCTGGCAATTTGCTCTTCCCTAGAACGAGATTTTTAGGTGGCAACATTAACAATCTGATATCAATCCCCACCAGTCTAATGCTAATGACTACAATTGGGTATTCAACAAAGTTATTCATCTAATATACAGATATGGGAAACGAGAAGCTACCGAGTCATGGTTCTTTTCTTTTGCCATCAAAGAATGCTTGCTTCTCAACCATGCTCAGGTTCTGCCACAGAGTTCAACAGTCCAACTGAAATACTCATAACATCCAACTCAATAACATAATTTCCCAGAAACTAGGAGCTCGGGGAAAAACAGAAATGGTGGAGTCTTCCCTCCACCACCAGGTTAAAACATTTCACTTCCTGTTTCAGTGCACGGAAGCTACATATCTCATTTACAAATCACATAAACTACACATTCAATTTGTAAAAATGCACTCAATGCGGTCAAATCCTGTATTAGTCTACTTGGAATGCCATAACAAACTACCACAGGCCAGGTAGCTTAAACAGGAGAAATTTATTTTCTCACAGTTCTGGGGACTGGAAAGTACAAGATCAAGGGTCTAGCAGGGTTCTGTTTCTGGTGAGAGCTCTTGCTAGCCTGCAAAGGACTGTTTGGTATTCACGTGACCCTTCCTCTGAGCATTCAGAAAGGGAGAATTAGCCTCTCTTCTTATAAAGACACTAACCGTATTAAATCCAGGGCCCACCCTTATGACTTCATTTAACCTTAATTATCTCGTTATAGTCCCTATCTCCAAATACCATCACAGTGGAGGTTAGGGCTTCAACATATTGATTTTGCAGGGCCACAATTCAGTCCATAGCAAACCGCTAATAAGAGCTTGAGCACACAGTTCAAAGTTTATATAATTATCTAACGTTGTTAGCTGAAAGAAATTTTAAGAGATTGCCTATTTCCTCTTCATTTTACAAGTGAAAAACAAAAATCGATCCAGGGAGAGTAAGTGCAGAGTCACCTCGCTGGTTAGTGTTAAAGCCTGGCTAGTTCTCCAAATTTTCTTACTAGTGCAGGAAAGCAGAGCTGTGAATAGCAAAGATAGGTGTCTTCTAAGATACTGGAGAATACGAAATTCTCATGAATATGACAGAGGTAAATGTAAGCACAAATCTTATTCTCTTCCTCTGAGAGAGGAGAGATTATTTGACAAGATATCAGGACAAACTAGAAATGCTGGATCAGTCCAGAAACACTAGACACAATTCACAAGCTTCTATACTATTCCCATTAGAAGCCCATAGCAAAACCCAGTATTTTATCTTTGAGGGTCTCCCAACACCCTTTCTGACTCCCTCTCAACCTTCTTTCTTCACTTTTTTCCTATTGCCCAGCCAGTCTGTATCAAACTCAAGTGTTCTATCTAATATCTACAAATCTCTGCCAAGTAAAAATTCCTGCTAAATGAAAATTTCCATTTACCATTGGTTGGCAACAATTCAGCAAGGTATTGATCAGTTTAATTCATATTGCTTAATAAGGCTTTTAAATGAATGAATGAATCATTAATGGATGAATGAGGCTTAACTCTTCCAGATAATCTGAAATTCAAATTAAGAAACCCAAAAAGAAAAACAGTAGGAGGTGGTATATGGAGGGAGGGTGCGGGGAGAAGGTATGGTTCAAATATCTCTTACACTTTTCTTCTCCACACCAATCCTTATTGCAGATAAGGAAAATACACTAAATCACCATTATAGCCTTATATAACACTCTTCTCCCTCCTACTTTTGTAAATAGTCTGTATCCCATGGGGGTCAAGAAAATAGGAGACCCTACATAAACAGACAGCATCAGTTAGTAGAGAAGACTACAAATATCTGAAAGTGGGAATCAGGAATTACCAATCTTTCAGTACTTTTCTTTGCCTGGTGATCCCAGAAATTCTATCATGGCAGGATTATATCCCTCCCTCATTTTTATAATGCTAATTTAACTGGCAAATGCCAGAGGAAGAGAGATAGCCTGAAATCTTAGAGATGACTAGGAAGGTTGAATGGTGGGTGTGGGTGTGTGGGGGGGGGTGGGTGGGTGTGTGTCTTATAAATCAATTGTAATAATCACCATCATACAACCAGCCAAATCACAAGGGATTATATTGATTATGCCAAATTCCTACCTGAAAGAACCATTTCTTCGTTTTAACAAGACCAAATCAATGATTTTCAATAAACTTAAAAAAAATTTCAGTCTCAGACTGGATACATTGAGATAGCCTATCATATTTTGTTTTTTAGAGCCCCAAATTAGATTAGAAATCCTGTCTGTATTGGAAAAAGAATAAATAAATAAATAAAATGATATTTACACATATTTTCTAGTCAAGGTTTATACTGCATGCAGTGAGAATTAAACTTAATATAGGTAGCATCTTGAGGATGAGGCTCATAAACTCATAAGATAAACTTTAAATGACAAATTGCTACAGATTTCTAAAATGAAATAATTTATATTCATAATTCTTGTTCTGAAGCAATTTGTCAAAGAGCTTTAAGGGTCGAGACTCCTCTTTTACCATGAAAATAATTAATTATCATAATATAAAACAGACCAGGCCAAAAAAAAAAAAAAAAAGACCTTCTACTGAAGTATTCTAAACTCAATATGAGCAAAACTCAGAGAGCTAGGAAAACTAGATTCAGGGGTTTTAGAATGCTTTGATACAGTCAACTTTTATTTTTTTATGTCAATTAAAAACTTTTATGGAACTGTGTTTGGTACCAAATGTTTGGTTCTACTTGACAACTCTTATGGTAGGTGGTTAGGGAATACTTAACACTTCGAACAATGAAAACAACTAAAGGTGTTCTGTTTTGTTTTGTTTTGTTTTTTTCACCTGTATCCTAAATCCCCAGCTAATGATCTATCTTTTCTACCATCTTGTTTTATGTTCAGAACCCACTCAATTATCAGAAATAGATTGGAAATAAATAGGCTTAAAGATTTAAACACCAATATAAAAAGGGCTGTAAGGTAATCTAGCTTCTTCAGTCTGATTTCCATCTTGTTTCCCATTCCAAGGAGATCCAGTGTAACCTGTTTACGTTCATAAGACCTGCAATAAATCTGTGATGTAGTTGTTTATGACGTTTTCTGGGTTTTGAAAGGTTAACTGTTTTGATTTCAAGGTCCTTGAATTGGATTACTTGCTCCTTTGAGAGAAAGGAGCTGGATAGATTCAGCTTATTATAGTAGGAATTCCGCAAGCACTTCTCATTTTAGGGGTTAGAAGAAAGGCAGGATCTAGGGGCAAAGCACTCAACTGAGACCATATTTTATATCAGGGCCGCTTATGTTGTCTTTACCACCCCCCCACCACTCTTTTACCTTGCAGAAAACAGTTCAACCTTGCAAGAAGCTCTATTTTGAAATGCTGAAGAGGGTGAGGTTTTTTTCTTTTAATATAGAATTTACATCCTCACCTCCAAAGTGCCTTCTAAAATCACCTTTATTTCTACTTCCTATCAAAATATAATTTTATACTATAAAAGCACCCATTTCAAGTGTAAAATTCAATGAATTTTACATAACCTAAAGCACAATTAAATTACAGAACATTTCCATCACCCCAAAAAGTTCCCCTTGTGACTCTGCAATAAATTCCCTCTCTACACTCCTGGACTCTGGCAAACACTAACATGCTTTCAGTCCCTATAGTTTTGCCTTTTCCAGAATTTCATATAAATGGAATCATTCAATATGCGGTCTTTTCTGTCTAGCTTCTTTCACTTAAAGTAATGCTTTTGACATTCATGAATGTGTTTGGTCCTTTTTATGGTTGAGTAGTATTCCACTGAATAGATATAGATATACCACAATTTGTTTATTTAAATACCACTTGCTGATGGATATTTGGGTTGCTTGCAGTTTGGAGCTATCATATATACAGATTCTGTGATAATACCTACATTCAAATTTTTGTGGGAACAGAAGTTTTCATTCCTCTCAGGTAACTACCTATAAAGAGAATTGCTGGACTATGAGTAGGTATATGTTTTACCTTTATAAGAAACTGCCAAACTATTTTCCAAGTGACTGTACCAATTTTCAGTGGCCATACCTACTACATTTCCTACCAACATTGTATGAGTGTGCCAGTTGCTACGCATCCTCACCAACACTTGGTATTTTTTTAAAATTCAAGTTAGTGTGTTACGGGATATTTCATTGTGATTTTAATTTGCAATTCTCTGACAACTAAGGGTACTGACTACATCTTCAAGTGCTTAATAATCATTTGCTTATTTTCTTTTGGGAAGTGCTTGTTCAACTCATTGACTCATTAAAATTTTTTTTTAATATTTATTTATTATTGAGAAAGAGAGGGAGACACAGAATCCGAAGCAGGCTCCAGGCTCTGAGCTGTCAGCACAGAGCCCAATGTGAGACTCGAACTCAGAAACCATGAGATCATGACCTGACACGAAGTTGGACGCTTAACCAAATAAGCCATGCAGGCACCCCTAACTCATTTTTAAATTAAATTGGATTGTTTGTCTTCTTTTTACAGGAGTTGTAGATTTTTTAAAAAGTATGTTCTGGATACCAAGCTTTATCACAAATGTCTATTACAAACATATTTTCCTGGTCCATGGTCTACCTTTTAATTTTAACGATATCTTTTGAAGAGCACACAATTGTGATTAAGTTTGCTTTAATGGATTTTTGTTTATTGGTTCATGCTTTGTGGCTGATAGAGGAATCTTTATTCCAAAGGTCATGGAGATTTTATATTATTCTCTTCCAGAAGTTTGATAATTTTAGCTTGTACATTTAGTTTTATGATCCATTATGAGTAATTTTTTGTGTACACTGGGAGGTTGATTATTTAAACTTGTTAATATTTGGTGGTACATTTTTGTGTGTGTAAACATAAGGAATGTTAGTCTGCGGTTTTCTTTTCTTATAGTAGCTTTCTCAGCGTTTGATATCATGGTGATGCCAACTTTATAGAATGAGTTGGGAAGAATTTTGTCCTCTATTTTCTACAAGTTTGATTTGTTCCTCAAATATCTGACAGAATTCACATTAAACCCATTGGAGCTTAGATTTTAATTATGGGATGATTTTTAATTACAAATGCAATTCCTTTAATAAATATAAGGGTATTCAGATCTTCTAGTTCTTTTTGAGCCAGTTTTGGTTATTTGTATCCTTTAAGGAAATCTTCCATTTCATCGAAGTTGTAGAATTTATTGGCATAAACTTATTCACAACATTCCTTCATCCTTTTCATGCCTGTAGGATCTATAGTGATGTTTATTCTTCCCTTCCTGATATTAGTAATTTGTGCTAATTTTTGTCTTTTCTTTTTCATCTGTATCAGTCTAGCTATAGGTTTATCAATTTTATCGATCTTTTCAAATAGCTAGCTATTGGTTTCATTGATTTTCTTTATTGTTAATTATTTTAATGATTTATACTCTTCTAATATTTTATTCCTTTTATAGTTTAATTTGCTCATTTTCTTGCTTCTCAAGGTAGATTGTTATTGATTTTATATCTTCTTTATTTTAAAGCTATATGTTTCCCAATAAGCACTGTGCAAGCTACATCCTACAAATTTTAATGTTGTGTTATCATTATCATTCAGTTCAAAATATTTTCTAATTTATTTTATAATTTCTTCCTTGATCCATGCTTTATTTAGGGTATACTGTGTAATTTCCCAATATTTGAGCATTTCCCAGTTATCCTTTTGGTAGTGACTTCTAATTTAATTCCATTTTGGTCAGAAAATATACTTTGTATTAGTTTGATTCTTCTGAATAGACTGAAGCTTGTTTTATGGCCCAGAATGTGGTCTATTTTAGTGAATGCACTATGTGAATCTGAAAAGAAAATGTATTCTGGTAGTTTAGCTCCAATAATTCATAAATGTCAATTAGGTATGTTGATTAGGTACAGTAGTGTTGGTCAGGTTTTCTAAATTATCATTGATCTTTTTGGTCTAATTATTCTATCAATTATTAAGGGCACTGAAATATCCAAATCTAATTGTAAATTTGTCTATTTATACATTCAGTTATATCAGTATTTTTTTTCTTCATGTATTTTGAAGCTTTGTTAGGAGCACATATATTTAGTACTGTGTTCTTGATGAACTAATCACTTTACATAATGAAATGTCCCTCCTTCTCCCTGGTAATACTGCTTGCCCTGAGGTCTAATCTGTCTCATATTGATACAGTCGCTCCAATTTTCTTATGATTAGTGTTAGCATATCTTTTTTCCATCTGTTTATTTTTAACCTGTCTTTATTCTTTTTCTTAATGTTTATTTTTGAGAGAGAGAGAGAGAATGAATGAGGACAAGTGGGGGAGAGGCACAGAGATAGAGAGACACACAGAATCCAAAGCATGATCCAGACTCTGAGCTGTCAGCACAGACTTCACTGAGGGGCTCGGACTCATGAACCTTGAGATCATGACCTGAGCTGAAGCTGGACGCTCAACCAACTGAGCCACCCAGGCGCCCTGTGTCTGTATTCATAAGGTTGGTTTCTTATAAATATTACATAGTTGGGTCTTGCATTTTTATGTAGTCCCTTAATCACAGTATTTGAACTACTTATATTTAATGTAACTTTGATATGATTGTGTTTATGTCTACCATCTTCATATTTTTGTTTTTGCATTTCCCATCTTTTTCTTGCTCTTTTTGTCTTGTTTTGGATTAAACGATTACATTTTTGTATTCATTTTTATCATCATTATTAGCTTATTAGTTATGCCTTTTTGGGGGGTTGTTTCAGGTTTTATATGATACATCTTTAGCTTACAATCTACCTTCAAGTAATATTACATCACTATACATATAACATAAAAACCTTAGCAGCATACTTCCATTTCATTCCTTCCATTCCTTGGGGCTATTATCATATCTTTTAGATCTATATACCTTATAAGTAAATTCCACAATTGATTATTAATTTTGTTTTAAACAATCACTTAACTTTTAAGGAAATTTTTAAATGAGGAAAAAAGTCGTGTATAGTTACCCCACACTTACTGCACTCTTCATTACTCTGTACAGCTCCAGACTGCCATCGTAATTATTTACCTTCAGGCAGGAGAACCTCCCTTAATATTTCTTGTAGTTCAGGTCCACTGGTGACAATTCTTTCAGTTTTTGTTTGTCTGAAAAAATATAGTTCACCTTCATTTTTCTTTTAATTTTTTTTTAATTTTCATTGGAGACAGGACTTGAGGTTGACAGTATTTTTGTTCTTTCAGTACTTTAAAGATGTTATTCCACTGTCTTCTTGTTTGCATTGTTTCTTATGAAGTGTACAGGATCTCATATCTTTGTTCTCCTCTACATAATATGTCTCTTTTTTCTTCTTATTTTCAAATGCTCCCTCTACCACTGGTTTTCAGCACTTTATTATAATAGCCTTAGTGTGGTTTCCTTTGTGGTTACCCCACTTAGAGTTCATTGAGCTTCTTGGGTCTGTGGGCATATTTTAGCCATCATTTCTTCAACTACTTTTTATGCCTATCCTTCTCTCTTCTTTCCTTCTGGGAATCCAATTTCATGTATACTAGTCTGTTTGACACTGTCCCAGTTTGCTGAAGCTCTTTCTTTTCATTTTTTTCCCCCATCATCTGTTTTAGATTGGATAATTTCTACTGTTAGATTGTCAAATTCATTGATCGTTTCTTCCAGAGTACAATCTATTCTGCTATTAATTTCATCCAGTGAAATTTTCATTTCATATATGATACTTTTCTGCTTTAGAGTTTCTATTTGGTTCTTTATAGGTCTTCAATTTCTTTCCTCATTATATTCAAGCTTTTCTTTCAATTGTTCAACATAGTTTCATAGTGGTTTTAAATTCCTTATCTGCTAATTGTATAACCATCCTTTTTGGTTCTGTTTCTATTGACTGACATCTTCCTGATTATGGGTCACATTTTTAGTGCTTCTTAGACTGTCTAGTAGTTTTTGGGATATCCGATATTATAATCATTATATTTTTGAATGTTTTGATTTTACTGTCTTCCTTCAAAGAATGAAGTTTGTTTTGTCATGAATCTAAATTATTTGTGGCTAATTATTTTTCAAAGCTTGGCTTGAAGTTTTGTTAGGTTCAGAGTACGCTTTACTTTAGGGCTAACATTGGCCCTTTTACTAACAGATGACCCTTCTGGGGTCTCTGTTTAATACTCTGGGTGTTCAACAAGGTCTTCCACCTCTTGCTGTAAGAACTCAAATATCTGTCAGTTCTGTATGAGCTCCAGTAAATTTTCAACTTCTAGCTCTTGAACAATTGTTTTTTGCCCAGCCCGATGGCGTTTCTCCCAACACATGCACAGATTCATATTCAGCCAAAGATAAAGGGGACATTTATGCAGATTTCAGGAGCTATTTCTGAGTGGTCCCCCACCCCCAGTCCTCTGCTCTACAAATTCTTGCCACCTAGACTTCCCTGAGATCCCATCTCTGTCTCATCAATTCAACAACATTGCAGGCTCTGCTTGGGTTCCCTCTTACAATGCTATGGTCCAGAAACCGCCTGTAGGCAAAAAGCCAGAGTGACTGTAGGGTTCTTTCATTTGTTCTCTTTTTTCTCAGTTCTGTGGTACTTGTTGTCCAACATCTGAAAACAGTTGTTTAGTATCTTCTGTCCTGTTCCTGATGATTTACAGGGTATGTGAGGCAGAAGGGAACAAGTCTTATACCAGTTACAACTTCCTTCCCTAAAGTGGAAGTCCCAAAGCATTTTATTTATTTATTTATTATTTTAATAATGTTTATTTATTAGAGTGTGTGCGCATGAGTGTGTGAGCAGAGGAGGGGCAGAGAGAGAGAGAGAAAGAAGACAGACAGACAGACCGAAGATCCAAAGCAGGCTTCATGCTGATAGCAGAGAGCTCAATGTGGGGCTCGAACTCATGGACCATGAGATCATGACCTGAGTTGAAGCCCGATGCTTAACTGACTGAGCTACACAGGTGCCCCCAAAGACTTTTAAAACTGAGTCATTTTAAGGGTCAAACTCTGTGATAGGCTTCACATACTAAATGTGGAAAAAAGCCTCCCACAAATAAAGACCACAGGGGACATGAAAATGGATTGGAAAGCAGAAAGTAAAAGGGACAGATCGCTTCAGCTTTGACAGGTGGTGAACTCTTAGAAGAATATGAAGTGACTCAACCAATTTCAGGGGCAATGCACTGCTCAGAACCAAAAGGTTAGAGATGTCAATCTTAAAAACTATCAACTCAAGAACTCTAAATCTGAAGTAATGAAATTAAAAAAATCTAAGCAGTCAGGTTGAAACTGAACTTGACAAAAGTGTCAGTTAATAGTCGCATTGATATTTCTAAGTTGATGCTGAAAATAGCTCACTCCTCTTATTCTCCCAACATACAAGTTAAAATGAAAAAAAAAAGTAAATGCAATTTGAACAGCCTTATTTACAATACCTCAAAAATCTTGAGGAAGTTATTAATAATCATGAATGATGTCTGATATATGTTTGTTTTGTTACTGCGATTTTCACAGGGCTATTTTTTCAACTATGACGATTTAAACAATCATGGCACAGCTATTGACCTCACTGCTGTACTAGATAACATCGAGTTTATCATATCAGTAAACACTAACAGTACAACTCTTGCAATCACAATGCCATATCTATAGAAGGGCAGTCACCTAAGAACAAGGAAATCAAATATGCCAAGTTCTTTTATGATGGAGCAAACAGAAAAATCATGTGGTGTGTGCCATGAAATTATATCAAAATTTATTTTAAAACATCTCCCACCAACACATCAGGCAACATCATGATAGTTCAATGTTCAGAGAGGAATCATGCCAGCTTCTAGTCTGGGAGGTGTAGAACAACAGAAGATTTCACAGAAAATTAGGATAGCAGTATGGAAGCCAGGGCAGAGTCTATGAGAAAAAAAGCAAAATTCATGAGTGGCACTGGTTGAGAAACCAATGTAATAAGGTAGTGAAATGAGAAGAACATTTGTTGACCTTCTTGCTTTATACTTTTCTTTAGGTAGTCCTATAGAACAGCCTACTTCAAAGCCTATAGCTTTGTAAACAAATGAAACCGAAGCTAAACAAAGGGACCAAACTCCCTGGGAAGATAAGAAAGAACACAGCAGCCCTACCAAAGAGCACCAGTATAACAACTTCCTCTGTATTTAAATACTCTGGTTTAAAAAGCCTCCAGCTGAACTTCTAGGTACACAGAAGACTACAGATTAGCCAAAGGTGGTGCACAGGGTCTGAAAATGATGGTGACCTGCTCAGCCTCGTTACAGCAATACAGGAAAGATTTGCCACCTGGGTGAGCCACTGAACATGCTCATCTCTGAAAGCTATTTTTTTCCCCTCAAGCCTACCTAGTCCACTTCTTTAAAATCAGCAAATATACTCCAAGCCGTTGCTTTTCTGATAAATACGACAGATAAAAAGTATTTTATTTGAAACTTGAGCCGTCTCTACTTCCAGATGTAAAAATCACCTACTGAACCTCACACTCAATCCAATGTTTCTATATAGCTGTGAACCAAAGACCAGGGAAAATGAATTTCTCCTGGGGCTTACCTCTCCCACTGCTTTTTGACATTAAACACTAACCAAATTTCCAGTTAAAGATGTAGATCTCTGGACTCTATATGTCTCCACTGATTAGTGCTAGATTGATGACATGTCTTTTTATTTGAAGAGAGTTCTTCAGTGACCAGCTTAATGCTTTCAAACTTGCCCAGCGTCTTTCCTCATTCTGCCAATGTCAACATACCACAGAAGCACCTCTTCTTTAAAGAAATGAAACTGAGCAATGGCAACATTATTGTAATTAGCTATAAGGAACAGGTAATCTGTTAAATCTAAGTTATTTTCTAGAGGAACACGTTTCTCATTTTGTAGCATATGGCAGCAATATTGCCAAATGACTGTTCACTTATAATAAAATAGTTCTCAGAGGGACTACAAAATTACATAATATATGTGTCTTGCCCAATACATGATTCCCTAAAAGGCAGCTCTCTTTTAACCCCAAATCTTGGAAGATAAATTTGAATTAGATACATCTCGATTACAGAGTTTACAAGGAAACAAATGTAGTTTTATTACTTTTGGGTATGCTCCAACTTAACTGCCCATCCCCTCCTTCTTGTCTAAGGTGGTGTTTAATAAGGAAGGTATAGAATTCAACTGATGAGAATAAATGGTAATGAATACATCAACTATCTATGTAAATGGAAGTTCTTTTATACCTAGAACAAAGCCAAACTTCATTCCATCCAGCCCACATGAATGATCATCAATTCCAAATATGGAAAAGGAAAACATGATTGGAAGACAAATCAATAAGATTTCTATTGCTGAAAATATGGGACTTTTTAAAAATAATTTCAAAGCATAACAGAAAAATGAATTCTGACTACCTAAGGCAATTAGATTAAAAATTTTAAGTCACAACTATATAAAGAAATAAAAGCCAGATAAAAAGGAGTATTTTGCAAATGATCATGATAGTATGTATATTGTTATACACACACACACACACAACTAAAGATAGTTAACTTTTACTGAGCATTTATTATGTGGCAGGCCTTCCTCAAGTGTTTACATGTAAGAACTCTTTTAAATCCATACCACAACCCTATGGGGAAGATACTATTTTTACCTCCAATTTACAGATAAACTGGGACAACTGTCAGTGGTTCTGTAGCTACTAAGTGGTGGAGTCAGGATTTGGAGTTTGGCATTGTGGGATGGCCCCAGGGCCACCTCTGTGTGTCACATTCTATAAATGTGTGTGTATTGTTTGATATAAACCACCTGAAAAATAGTATTCCAAATGGGAACTGAATTATTGGCTTTAATGAAGAACACCTGGAAACTAGCACAAGCATAAATAAAATTGCCGACACTGTTTATATCATAAAAATTAAAATAAACAGAAGGTTAAAACATAAAACACTAGAAAGAACTGCTGTAAAAATGAAAATCTGCAAAAAAAATTATGTCATGATAATATAAATGGACTGGGTATTAATAAAAAGCATCCCAATGAAAGAAAGGATCAAACCACCTCTATAACATTTTTTAATTACTAGAAATGTAAGGCACGTTGACTATAAAAACTGTTGGAAAATACAGAAAAGTATAAAGGAGAAAATAAAAATCACACATAATCTTGACCCCAAGAAAATGAAAATTTACATTTCCTGATAGTCATTTTCTATGGAAATGTGTCCACATAAATAATGTCATACTGTATATTTTCATATAGTTTGTTTTTCAACTGAATTACATAAACATTATCTTACATGCTTACTGTTCTTCAAAAATATTTTAATGGCTCCATGATATTTCATCATATGGGTGTACCATAATCTAGACAACCATTTCCTTCTTATTAAAACCGTGGGGAACATCTCTGTGCATTAAAGTTTATCCAAAACTCCAATTTATTTCCTAAGGATAAAGTTCTTTTAGGACTGTAATTACTGGATCAAAGTGTATGAACATTTTTCAAAGCTCTTGATGCATTCTACCAAATTGCTTTCCAGAAAGACAGTGCCACTTAAAAAAATTTGACTTCATTGGGTTACAACTTCAAGAATATTTATTTACAAACAGCATTTATGAATCATTTTAATTGGTGGCAGCTGCTTTAAATGTTCTCATTGTTAAACCCGTAAAACACCACAATGGAAACAGACTGTCTTAATTTAAGGTCAAACAGCAGTTATAGTTTAAGAATTAAACTGAAGTATATTTGCCTCATGGTAAGAATGGCTTCCTTCCAACTTGCAAACTCCCTGTTCTTCAAAACTTTTGAAACACTTAGGCAAAAAAAAAAAAAAAAAAAAAAAACAAAACTTATTCTACAGTCTTAAGCCATAAAACAAGAAGCATCTGAGGAGGCTGCTTTTTTATACTATTTTTTTAATGTTTATTTATTTTTGAGAAAGAGAGAGACAGAGACAGAGCACAAGAGGGGTAAAGGGAGGGAGAGGGAGACCCAGAATCTGAAGCAGACTCCAGGCTGTCAGCACAGAGCCCCATGCAGGGCTCAAACTCACGAACTGTGACATCATGACCTGAGCCAAAATCAGATGCTTAACCGACTGAGCCACCCAGGCTACCCTATACTATATTTTCTTCAACAGAGTATAGTTGAAAGACATTTAAAAATCTATCTACTTTCAATGTTTTTCGTGTAACACACTATAAAGGCAAAAGATTACATTTAAAAAATAAAAGATGAACATAACTCTCAAAGTGTTTGTTGTGAGATGGTTTCTCCAGGGGTGTTTTATACCTCAGTTGCCTTCCTCCACTATCAGTCTTTAAGTACTTGGCCATGTGCTTATAGTTCAAGTCTACCAGGGTTACTCACAACCATACACAAAAGAAAGGTCTTAGTCCAAAGAATGATAAGGAGAAACTGCTAAGGGGTTTCAGAGGCAATATTCCTTTCTGAGGCCATTTTCCAAATAACTGATTCTTTCGACAGTCTACGGGCGGTTACTGGTAACTACTACAATCTCATAGTTTGAGCAAAACTTTTAAAGTGTTTTATTTTTCTTCACTATTTGTTTACTGTCAAACTACAGGACTGTAAGCTCCAAGCAGGCAGTTTGTCTTTTGTGTGGCTTGTATTCCTAGCCCCTGGCATACAGTAAGGGCTAAATATATGTTTGGTAAATGAATGAAATAATTGAAAAGATCTAATGAGGATTACACTAAAAAGGACTGCTGTGGCAGGTCTGGGCCCAACGAATATTGTTTTTAAGTGTGTTGTGGGCGTGTAACCATGGCACACAGTATTTGTATAAAAGGCATGAGCAGTGTTCTTAGGCCTCTACGTAGAGTTTAAAACTCACACTTTAGAGATAAATCTTAGGGAGATAAACGTCTCGGGAAAACCTAAGACTGTTTTCTTCTTATAAAAATGCTGGAATAGGGTGGGGAGGGCATAGAAACAGAGATGGGATGTGTGAAGACACAGGCTCGAGGCTCAGCTCCACCATACATTAATCTAAAGGCCTCGAAGGACTCATCCAATTCCCTTCAGCTTTAGACGAGGATATGCAACAATAGGACAAGTGCACGGTCTACTTGACGAACTACCACAGGAATCCGAGGATACTAGGCCTTTAAAAGGTTCTGAAGCTGCCGAGTGTGATAATGCACTAACAATAAAGGGATAATTGTTGTTATCATTTTGGCCAATGAGACCTATATTAAGTAGCCCCTCAATAACTGTGAAATCCCTTCCTTGGATACCCAGGAGGAGCAGGGATACTTGAGAATTATAATTTAGTGTCGTAATTTGCTCTAGTAAGTATTATAATTTCACAGGTGGCTCGTGAATGGATTCCATATCTGGGGAAATGTGAGATTCCGGTGCTGACAAGTACACCATGAAAGACAGTACCTTGCTCAATCAAGTGGTTCAGGACTTTATGAACATCTAGGAGGAAAGTAAGAGTCGACATGCAGTGAAGAGCAAACTAGGGGCCAAATAGGAACAGGTGCTTTCACATGCATTTTACTCTTCACAATGACACTATTTTCAAAAGGCATTTACAGATGAGAAAACAGGCTGAAAGGCTGGATTGCTTAAGCCTAAGACACTACTAGAATGGGGCAGACCTTACATCATCACCCAGGGCTATCTGACTCCAAAGCCACAGAAAAGGTTTATTGTCTTTAGATAAAAGTGAGCTTATGCACCATTTCCTTTTGTGTTATTTCAGTCATTCTTGTGGTTGATATATGGACTAACAAAAAAATGCTGCACCACTCTATACCATCAGGGGCCAGATAAACAGTAAGAGAAGTCTGAATATGCAGTGAAAGGGTGATTCTCAGTCTGGAGAGAAACAGTTAATTTTGGCCCCTAGGTGCAGGTGGGTATCCCTGCACCGGATGACTGTTTAAAGATTTCTTAAGTAAACTCAGGATATCCTCAGCAACCAGAAAAGCTAATTTCCAGTATTCCCCATATGATAAACAATCTCGGGTTCAGTGATTTTATAGAGAGGTAACTAAGGAAGTCTGTTATCCCCAGAAGAAATGCTCTGCCTTTAAATATGCAGAGAAATACCGGTAAGCGTCCCTTTACTTTTCTACATGAACAGAATACCAGAGGAAATGTTTAATCAAACAGAGCAAAACTGGACATCAAGGAAATGGTTCCAGAGGCAGAAGGTTCTAAGCAGAAGCTAGTTAAATCTTGGGGCACCTGGGTGGCTCAGTCAGTTAAGCATCTGACTTCGGCTCAGGTCATGATCTTGCATTCGTGAGTTTAAGCCCCACGTTGGGTTCCATGCTGCCAGCTCCAGATTCTGTGTCTGTCTGTCTGTCTGTCTCTCTCTCTCTCTCTCTCCTGCCTCCCTCCCTCAAAAATAAATAAAAAACATTTTTTAGGAAGCTAGTTAAATATTGACAGGGCATATTCAGAGCAAGAAAACAAAAACAAAACACACACACACACACACACACACACTTACATAAAAAACAAAACAAAGTATATCATCTAATTTCAGGGCTAAAAATCTAGAGTAAACGATAAGGAGAGCTGGGAGCATAGTCACAGTCAAATGCCTAGAATTTTTCAAAGTTTGGTCAACAACTAGAAGAAAGGTTTGGTTTTTTTTGCTCTTCTAGCCTTTTGGAAAGCAGAAAGTGTCCTCTTAGACCACAAGAATCTGAGTTCTCTTTAAAGAAACCCAACATCAGAGTAGCTAGGGAGTTGTGTGTATTCCTATGCTGCCACTCCTTTCCAAGCAAATATGCCAACTGGCAAATAAGGCAGAATCTTAAAATGTCACTAATTGTTACAAGGTGAAGGCAGTGACCATGAATGGTAGGTTCACAGGCCCAATCCTTGGTATATATTCTTCCCAAGCCATTGGATACCAAGGAATGTGACCTAGGTGGAGCCAGAAGACAAAATTAGCCTACCCTTCAAATTCCCCTGACCCCTGTATCTTTACTGGGTGTTGGTGGGGGAGGCTGAGGTGGAGAGGAGGAAGTAGTCATAGAGCAAGTATGGAATCAAGCTTGACCAAGGCCACAGAAAGTGCCCAAGGAATGCACTGCCCAGAGGTCAGTCTGGAATTTGTGGTGTTCTCCCAAGGTGGTCATCAGCAGTGCCAGCAACAGAGGTTGGAGCTGAGAAAACCAATGCTGAAGCCGTAATGAGCTCGTCCCATCCTTTAAGTCTTAGACTAAACAGCACTTTCTCAAAATGACTTTCTCTCAACCTATGTAGAGGGCAGCAACTCTGTTACTGTCTGTTTTGATCTGTTTACTTACCCCCAATAAAATTAGTTTAGTCATTTGTTTCCCTCACTAGACTATACGCCTAAAGAGAACAAAGACTCTGTCTGCCATTTTAATTATTATATCTCCAGTGCTTAGCACAGTGCTTAGGACAGAGTAAGTGCTAAATTTAATAATAAAAAAAAAGAAGTCTAACACAACGATCCTTTAAGTGTCACCTAGGAACTCGTTGGAGGTTCAAATTCTCTGGCCCCACCAGACTCATTGAATCACAAACTCTGGGAGTGGGGCCAGCAATCTGCATTTTAACAAGCCATCCAGGTGATTTTTGTGCATGCTCAAGTTTGAGGACCACTGGTATATAAGAAGGATGTGTAAAAATTCTACTATCAAGCATACAGAGATATACATTTTCTGGTAGTGGGAAGTATAAAGGTAGAGGTTCTTTTCTAATATGGGGTTAGAATGCTTGGCCAGATCATCCACAATTCTGAGTCTGGTATGCACACAACCAATATTTTCTCTGGAATGTAGCAAGGATTTCCAAATAGAGGCTACTAAGTAGAGACCTTGGACAGCTTAGTTAACCTCTCTAAGCATGTTTCCTTATCTGTGAGGAAGAACTAATGCCAGCCTCACAAGTTGTAAGGATTAGTGAAATTTAAAAAAAAATACTCAGGTTCTAGTACACAGTAAACACTCAATAAATGGTAGTGGTGCTTCTTCTTATTGAATCTGCTTTGGAGGCCTGTGAAGATAAGCAACTCCCAGTCGCACTTTTCAATCTCCAAGAATGCCTTGGAAAGAATGAAAAGCGTTCTATTTTCCAAAAGTGTAGCACCCAAATGCTACCATACTAGTAGCTTCATGAGAGTGTAAGGATACACCATTTTCTGGACTCCAGAGCAAAGAGAGTCCAAAGGGAAGGAGACAAATTAACTCCTGAAGGGTTAAAGTAAGGGGAGGAAACACGATGGGAACAGAACTAGCAACTGCTAGCAGTGGGTGAGAATTACTGGCAGTAAAAATGATAGAGCTGAAAGAAAAAGGTCACACTGTGGTGGACTCTTCTCATTTTGCAAGAAGGAAGTCTTTCTATGTCTGGCATCTATATTTTTCGCACCAAAAATTGGTACAGTCTAATGAATATGATGATATTTATGGATGCAATGGGCCAAACTGAGATCAGGGCTGTCCTGGGAAATCCAGAATATATAGTTAACTGTCTGGAAATGGTCTATTTTTAAAAGAACCCAACATCCGTATGGCTCAAGAACTGCACAGAATTTCACAATACCCTCATACAGTTTCTGGCTCTGACTCACCCGGAATGATGAAGGCTGTATGGGCACATGATCCCTAAAAACTTTGAACATGTATGAGAAGTTACTTAGGGTCATCTTCTCCTTCTTCCCATTCTACCAGATCCTTTTGGTTTTATAAACTCATTGGCCCAAATCTGGAGACTTTAGTAAAAGATCATCAGGTTTATCTCATGTGTCCTAAAAGAGCTACTGGTGCATTTTAATACCAGTTCAAGAGTTCTTTTTGGAATATTTCATTGTTTTTGATGGCAAGGAAGGATATAAAACTTCAATACTGAATCATGTTCATGAGTTAGCAGTTTCTTGAGATTCAAATGGACAGCCAAATAGCATTTTAGAACCACTGGTTATAAAAAGAGAGCTTGTTAGAAAAGTCAAGGGTCTTACTTCCAGTGATTCTCTCAATTATGGGACCTTCTGCTGTCAAGTCAGTCACAGATAGATGAATTGGAACAATTTACCTTCTTGTGAAAGTAGCAGATTTAAGAAAGATAAAACAATTCTATCTACTAGAATTTATGAGTAGGATGTCAAAGAGGGGGGATGAAGGATAAACCACCCCTTCCTGTTCTGTTAATTTTCCTTCCAGGAATGCTCTTCCCATATAGAAATCAAAATGCAGAGACACCCTAACCGTGCAGGCATCGAATGTGCCTGAGACTGAGGAGGCCGTGTATCGGAGAATCTTCCACTTCAGCAAAATGGCTATGTCTCTGGACCTACTTCAGTAAGAATTTCAAACCACTCTGGTTTCCTCTCCAACTCTGGAAGAGAGAGGCCACCTGAGAACACGAACAACTGTCAATTGGCAGGACTTGATCTAATTTCAATCTGGAGCCATTTACACCTCCTTAGGTAACCCAGGGCTCCCTGGTTTCCTGAGTACCATCCTTCTAAGGAAGAAATTAGCATGTATACTGCTGCTCAGAATTCCTCCCCTCAACCAGTTCTTCCAAGTTACTAGTCTAGCTAACACTCTGTAGTACAGGTTAGAGCTGGGTATACTATGCCCTTGGAGGACAGAGTCTGTTATCTGGAGGCAAGTCGGAACTAGGTTTTCAGGGCACATGGTTGTCTGGATTAAGAGAGACTACAAAGAAAGTTAAGAGGTTTTCCTTGCCTCATTCTTTCTCATTAGAAGATGGGGGCCATCCATATGGAGAAACAAGATAAGAAGCCAAACTACACTTGATAGGGTCAATACAAAGCACCTTCTCTACAATACGCTATGCACTAGGGATCAGAAATGAAAAAGATCAACCCTACTTATCAGGACCTTATAGTTTGGTAAGTGACGGAGAGAAACACATAAATAGAATTTAATATAAAATAGCAAATGATAAGAAAATGGCTATGAATGAGAAGTGATGAGGCACAGAAAGATTCCACTTACTGTGAGAGTTCAGGGAAGCAGGAAAGTATTGGACCATGACTGAGGGTAATGCTTTAGCTCAAGATCTGTGGCTTGTAGCCACCAGATAGTATACATCAAAGGTAGAGTAAAAGGAAGGGAGAAGGCTAGAAAGCTCCTGGTCAGAAGTAAAGAAGCACCACTGCTTGCGTACTTCTTTAGATGACAAAGGCTCTGATAGGGTGGAGACTTCTCTCATGTCCACTCACCTGTCCACCTGCACATATACCCTTACAAAAGATTTGATTTGGTGGAGAAACAGGAAAGAACGGGTATAAAACACTCAGCAGGGTGTATGCCACAGAATTGCCCAGCAAACATCACTGTTCTTGATCTCTCCTCACAATCTCTAGCAGAATTTCAGGAATCAGATTGTGCACTCTCAGGAGTTTAGAAAAAAACTAGAGATCACCAAAGTATAGCTGGAGGCAAAAATACAGACCTTACTCTGCAGAGCATCAAAAGTGTATGGCTGACAGAACTGGGCAATGGTATAGCCCTTCTCTTTGGATGAATAGTGTGAGCCTAACATGAAATTCTAGATCTCCACCCACATTATTTGGTAAAATGCCAACCTATACCATTTCTTTCCTGCACTACTATTTGTACCTACTTTTTCATCTCAAACCTAACTTCACATCTAATCCTTATGTAAACCAGAGTCTTTTCTAAGCTAACCTACTCCAATCTTCTCTTCAACAATGACTGTTTTCAAACGTGACCACTCTCTCTGATTCAACCACACAACTCCTATGCCTGTATTTCCCAATAGGTCAAAAAATCAAGTCAAAATGAATGAACAGATGCTTTAATTCCAAGCTTTCCCCCACCCACCTCCTAGGATTCAAGATTTCTCAAATACCCTCATTTCCTGATAGCTCCCAGAACAAAACTACTCTCAACTCTGTTTATGATCTTCACTGATTGGAACACATAGTCCACTCCCCCCAAATCAAATCCAAACCCCTATGATTTCAAGCATAATTCAAAATCTTCTATGAATTAGGGGGTATCTGAGTGGCTCAGTCGGTAGAGCGTCTGACTCTTGATCTCAGGGTCGTGAGTTCAAGCCCCACATTGAGAGTGGAGCCTGCTTAAAAAAAAAAATCTGTGAACTCAAAATCCTTCCGTAATAAGTCAGTCCATCAATTTTAATATGACTAATATGTCCTCACCATTCTCATGTATAATCATGAATACCCAACTCCCCAATATCCACATGTGGCATTTCACCTCTTTTCACATACTGGCTTGGGGTATGCCCACTTCGGTAAATGTGCTAGATGGAGCACGACAAGGAAGAGTCATATAGACAGCTTACAGGATGTAGGAAAAAGTCAAGAAAAAGAGGCAAGGAAGTCATTATTTTGCACTATTTGCATTAAAGTCCCTTCCAGAAGCAGGGATAATGAGGGGTGATTACGTATATATGTAAAATTTAATTACGTCAATTTATATTAAAAACTGAAATACACCTCTTGCCACAGAAATAGCCACCTGCCTAATTAAGTAGAAAAAATGGTTTACTTATGCATGTCCTGGGAAAAAGGTGGTAAATTATTCTAAGTATACTAGAAGTTTATAGACCAAGATTAATATGAAATGTGTGTGTGCATAAACACACATACTTACAATAAGTGTGCCCATCTTATTCATCCCTGTAAGAAATCTTGCCAAACCAAGCTATTCTTTATACTCCAATTAGTCTGCAGTAAATTCTCAAATACACAGATGGCACTCAAGTGGTAGCTGACAGTGATCTTCAATACTAGCTGAATGAGAACCTATCCAGCCACATGCAGTAGGAAATTAATCTTTAATCATAAAAACACTCAAGAAAAGGATCCTGCATGTTACAGCATTCTTATAATTGTACTGGAAGATATACTGTAATTTACTTAGTATAGCCAAGAATTTATAGAACCATGATTCAGAGTCGCACACAATCTGATTTTAGCACTAAAGCTGAAAATTAAAACCTACTGGAATCAATCCAACTTGCTTTATTTCCTGGAATACAGGTAAAAACCCAGTATGGTTAACATCAGGATAATAGAGCCTCTAAATAACAATGTTCTTTCTCATAATGAACCCACATTAGTTTGTAGATTTAGTTACAAAAAAATTATTTACAGCAAAAATCAAGGAAAACAAATGTTTTCTTCAATTCTCTTCCAGTAACAGTCACTCCCTGTGATGAAAAAATATTTATGTGCTGCTAGCAAAGCAGCTGATAATTCTCTCAGTTGATAATTTACTGTGAACTTCAGATCTGAAGAGATTTCCCCCCCTCCCAGTTTTATTTGGCATACCCCCAATGCTTACCACCTTAAATTTTATACATAAGCAAACATAACTACAATGGATGTCAAGTCCATTTTATTGCCTATGCCATGGACATAATCTTTAGAATCCAGCTATTCTGCAACTACTACTATCTATTTTAGCTTGTCACTTGTTGAAGGTTTATACCAATTAGGTTGTATGGCTGGTCTACTGATTTTATTTAGTTACACTGTTTATAAAAAGTCTACACAATAGAAGACACATTAGAATACATTTTCATTCTTCTTTGTGTGTTCATAGAAGTACTGAGATGTACCTGTATGGTACATACATTAATGGAACAAATATTAATATAATTAACATTGCCAGAAGGTTTTCTGGCGCTTAACAGTAATGAAAAGGCCAGTGGTGAAAATGGACAATTTTCATTCTAAATCAATGGCATAGGAAGTTAAGACCTGATAAAATTAGGTATTTTGGGGGCATAAGGTTTATGCAACTTCTCAAAATTGTACTCATTAGACATAAGCGTATAAAATAGGTTCTTTGTGAAGAGAGGTTTATAATGAACTCTTTTATCTATACCCGCATATATTTCTTTTGTACCCATTATGAGTTCTTTAAAAAGTTGTTATCAGGGATTATTCTCATTGCTATTTTTTAATATTCAGTGGAACCAGACAGAACCTAATAACCTGCTTACAATTTCTCAAGGAGTTCAGCTACTCTATTTTCTTCCTTTCAATATTATAATGCCTTAATATTTTTGAAATTGCAGTACCCCATTATTAGCTGGCTGACTTCATGACACACTCTTTTTCTCTCCTACAAATGTGGGATGTGTGGGTATTTTAATTCAAAATAATTTTGGTTTAAAACGTTTATGACACCTTCTGAAATATCAAAAGGCAGAGTAAAAAAAATCACCTCTTAACTTCCTTGGCTTAAGAAAATTTTTAAACAAAAATTTGCTCAATACTTTTATATTATATAAAACAATATTCTGTCCAGGTGGATAATAGTGGAGTGAGAAGGGGAAGGGAAAGAAAATACAAAGATGGAAATATGAGGTCTCTGCTATGAAAGTAGCTTCCATCCAATGTGGGAGATAGACATGCAATTCACACAGAGGCAATGTATGTGCTAGCAGTGGCCCTGAATACATGGATGGATATTTATTGTCTTCTGTCTTTAATTTTTTTAAAGTTTATTTATTATTGAGACAGAAACAGAGCATGAATGGGAGAGGGGCAGAAAAGAGAGAGGAAGACACAGAATCTGAAGCAGGCTCCAGGCTCTGAGTTGTCAGCACAGACCCCGATGTGGGGCTCGAACCCATGAACCATGAGATCATGACCTGAGCCGAAGTAGGATGCTTAACCGACTGAGCCACCCAGGCGCCCTTATAGTCTGTCTTTATACCAGCAATGCCACAATCTACACATCCATCAATAAGGCACTGGTTAAATGGCAATTCTATACAATGAAATACCTTACAGGCATTAAAAAAAGACACACTGTAGTCTAATTATATTGTGGCAATCAATTTTTTGGTATTGATGATACACTATAGTTATATATCATTAGTGGGGGAAGCTGGGGATAGGTACATGGGACTCTGTATTATTTTTTAAATGTTTATTTATTTTTGAGAGAGTGTATGTGTAAACAGGGAAAGGGCAGAGAGAGAGAGGGAGACACAGAATCCAAAGCAAACTCCAGGCTCTGAGCTGTCAGCACAGAGCCCAACATGGGGCTTGTACCCATGAACCATGAAATCATGACCTGAGCCGAAGTTAGATGCTCAATGGACTGAGCCACCCAGGTGCCCCCCTCTGCATTATTTTCGTAACAGCCTGTGAGTCTATAATTATTTGAAAATAAAAAGTTAAATGAAAAAATAGAACTAGGCATTTCTAGGTGTGCTGATAACAGAAGTATGTCCAAGATTTACTCTTAACTGCAAAAAAGGTGTAGAAAATATATATAGTATATTACCCTTTGGGTAACACATGATGTATATATGCATGATGCTAGTCCATGCATAGGCTATCTCTGTAAAGATATACAGGAAACTGGTGGCAGAAGTGATTACCTCACCCGAGGGGAACTGGAAAGCGGGAGACAAGGGTGGGAGGGAGAGCTCCATGTCATGGTCCCCTTGTGATGTCTGAATTGCATACCACGTGCACATACTACTTCTTCGAAAAAAGATTCATCCTGGGGCCACAGTTTCCTGACTAGAAAGTTTTAAAGTATCCCTTCTATCTGATATATTCCCCTCCACCCAGTTTAGAAGGCCAAGGGATTATGGAGTGGGATTTAGGGATAAGTTCTTCCAGTGATCCAGCATTCTGTGTTCTCCTGCCAGACAGTGAGCTAGCTACTCAAGGGCAAGGGACCATACCATTAGCTGTACCTGGTATAATGTCTGACATATCTAGGGACACAGATGCTCTTTGACTTAATCTGACATATTACCTGTCCCTCTTGAGCTACTCTTCAAACCCCAGACCCAGAAGGATACTCTACCATTGATTCTGTCCCTGCCCTGGCATGATGCTTAGAAAATTAACTTCTCATTAGCATGAGCCACTCCAAGATGAATGACTGCCTATCCCCAGACAGCCATGCTCAAAAAGATGCAGGCTTATTCTAGTAAAGGCAAGACTTTCCATGGGATTACAGGTGGTTTGTAAATTTTCTTTTCCTAACCTCTGTATGTCTGTGAACCAGATGACTCTTCATCTTAGCCAAAACCTTCCATCCACATCCTCGCTCTCTAACCTCAGTAGGTTTTCTTTGTCCTTCTATAAGGTGTTTACTTATTTGTATCATAGTTATTTCAGTGCATAACTTTACTCTTTTACTAGAGAATAAACTTCATAAGGGCAGGGAAGCTGTATCTATCTCATTATTCCCAAAGTAACTAATGTCTAGGTCAATTATCTTTGGACAGTTCATTTAATTAAGTCTTGCCAATATAAAAATTAAATAACTTTAAAAATCACTTAATTTATAACTGAACTAATTTGCTTAAATAGCACAGTAAGTTTGCTGTGAGAGCAAATAAAAGACTGTTACAAGCATATTAGAGACAGAGATTGTGCTATCATAAATGAACCAGTCGTATCACTGGAGGGTGTCGCTCAGCCTCGTGGAGGTAACACCAGCACCTTCTTTACCAATATACTGGAACTGCATCCCTTCTCCCCTCCCCAACCATGTACAGCTTGCTGCTAAGCTGAAATAGAACTACAAAATTGCTAAGCTACTCTCTTTACGCTTGGTAAACAAATGCTAAATAAGGAGACTAAGGTCCCTTGGGGTGGAGGGGAGAGAAGAAGATGGTAGTCCCTTCTGAGAGCACCAGTTCAACAGCTTCCTGCTTAAAAGGAATCCCACTTTGGCTGCGGGACACCCCAGCTCCTGACAGGCAGCCGCCAGAAGCAGTGCACATCTTGTTTTCTGCTACTTTCAGCCGCTTCCCGATCCATTCAAAACTGTTCGGGGTGTTTAATCATTGTGTCTGCCACATTACTTCTTCCTCAAACAAACAACTAAAACCAAGTCAAAGTTACAGCTGATTTTCTCCCTGTAGGAACAAATCACCAGTATTATAATGTAGGTTATAATTGAATTTGTCATCTAGAACTGTTAGTCCATTCTGTACTCCATTATTTAGGTTACATACATTCCAAAAGGTTAGGTTATACTACAACTCTACAATTCTTCCTTATTGTTTTTAAAGTCAGCATTAATATAAAATTAATTAAATATTACAACACTTCATACTTGTGCTTAATTATAAGCCTTGATGAGGGCAAGAAACACATCTATCTTTGAATCTCCTGCAATGCCTTGGTCATAGTAAATTCTTAAAAAATACTTATTTCCATTAAGTTTTTCAAGAATGCATTTAATTTGCACACTGACAGGATTCATCTCTAAAATTCAAACATTTCTGTAAAAAAACAATTGAACATTTTTTAATTGATGTGCCATACTTATTTCAGAAAAGAAAAACTTTTACCCACAGTCTCTTAAGACCTCCACCTGAGCTAAAAAGCACTTTCTTTAAAATGCTTTAATGTTTATTTTTGAGAGAGACAGAGTGTGAGTGAGGGAGGGGCAGAGAGAAAGGGAGACACAGAATCTGAAGCAGGCTCCAGGCTCTGAGCTGTCAGCACAGAGCCTGATGAAGGGCTCGAACTCATGAACCATGTTATCATATTCTGAGCCGAAGCCAGCCACTTAAATGAATAAGCCACCCAGGAACCCCTGAAAACAACCTTTTAGGTAATAGATATATACGTTTTGTGACAGATGCTACACATCAGACTGAAGGTCTCTTTGAATGAGTTCTACAAAAGCTCAGGAGAGATTTTTAACCTGTCATCAGTTCTTTGAGAGGTGTCATAAAATTCTTAAACATATTAATTTCATTTTTATTACATTTATTTATTTATTTTGAGAGAGACAGAGACAGTGCGAGTGGGAGAGGAGCAGAGAGAAAGAGGGAGAGAGAGAATCCCAAGCAGGCTCCTTGCAGTCAGCACAGAGCCCAATGTGGGGCTTGAACCCCCAAAGTGCAAGATCATGACCTGAGCCAAAACAAAGAGTCAGACATGTAGTAACTGATTGAGCCACCCAGGTCCCCCTTAAACACAGTAATTTTAAATGTTTATTTTTATTTTTGATATAGTGAGAGAGACAGAACGTGAGTACAGGAGGGGCAGACAGGGGGACAGAGGATCTGATGTGAGCTTCATACTGGGAGCAGAGAGCCCAACACCTGGCTCAACCTCACAAACCGTGAGATCACGACCTGAGCTGAAGCCAAATGCCTAACTGATTGAGCCACCCACGTGCCCCTTGATCATATTAATTTTAATATCAAAAAATATGTGCCATTAACCAGTTTTAGGAGAGGGGAGGGCTAAGTTATAAAACTAATAGTCGAGTTCTGCAACTTTCACAATGTTAGAAATTCTTCTAAGAAGAAACAGGCAAGGCTTAAATTCTCTTTGCAATAGTTTTCCCATCTTAAAAACTGGGTAAGAACAAATTTAATTCATGAGATTGTTCTGAGAATTGGTAAGTATGAAGTTTTTTTTAGTATTTTATTAAGGTTTACCTGGAAAGAGCCCAAAATATGCTATGTAGGTAATACACTTCAACCTGTTTACAGCATATGAAAAACTTTCAAATAAAACTTCACTTTGAAAATAAGCAATCTATAATATCACTCCCAGAATCTAACCTGCATGTCAAAGCAATGAGATTTCTAAAGCTAACCACCAATTCTTTACTCTAGTTTGACCCATTTTCTTAAGGGCTGCCTTGGGAGCTATAATTAACATCTCACTTTAAAAAATCTAGTTCAGGGGCATCTGGGTGGCTCAGGTCATGATCTCGTGGTTCGTGGGTTTGAGCCCTGCGTCGGGCTCTGTGCTGACAGCTAGCTCAGAGCCTGGAGCCTGCTTCAGATTCTGTATCTCCCTCTCTCTGACCCTCCCCTGCTCATGCTATTTCTCTGTCTCTCAAAAATAAATTTTAAAAAACATTAAAAAAATAAATAAAAAAAAATAAAAGATCCTTAAGTGGAATTTAAAAATAAATCTCGTTCAGATTAATAGTGACCTATGTCAACAGTGTACAAAATCTCTCTTCCATTGTACCTCTGTTCACTACCCTGCTTCTTTAAAGGTACTCTCATCATTAAAAGTACCTCTTTGTACATGATAAGCCAATCAACAGTTTTATAATTACTGCTTCACTCAGTTGTGTTTCATTTAGTTTTCTTATTTATTTGTGTGTGTGTGTGTGTGTGTGTGTGTGTGTGAGAGAGAGAGAGAGAGAGAGAGAGAGAGAGAGAGAGAGAGAGAGAGAGAAAGAGAGAGAGCGAGAGAGCGAGCGAGCGAGCAGGGTCGTGGCAGAGGGAAAGAAAGAATCTTAAGCAGGCTCCATACCCCATGTGGAGCCTGATGCAGGGCTCAATCTCACAACCATGAGATCATGACCTGAGCTAAAATCAAGAGTTGGGCATTTAACTGACTGGGCTACTCAGGCACCCTTTAGCTGGTTTTTAAATCAGAAGAAAAGTTACAAACAAGGATACCTTTATGCTGTCTTTTATATTTATCTATGTAGTCACCTTTATCAATGAGTGCTCTTTATTTCTTTGTGTACACTCAAGTTACTATCTAGTGTCCTTTCATTTCAGCCTGAAGGACTCCCTTCAGTATTCCTTGCAGAGCATATCTGTAGCAATAAATTCTCTGTTTTCCTTTATCTGGAAATGTCCTAATTTTTCCTTTATTTTTGAAAGACAGTCTTGGTAGATACAGGCTTCTTGGTTGATGATCCATTTATTTCAGCATTTCGGGTATTTTATTCCACTGCCCTTCTGGCCTCCATGCTTTCTGAGAAATCAGCTGTTAATCTGAGGATCACCTGTCTATGATGAGTCCCTTCTCTCTTGCTGCATTCAAGATTCTCTTTGTTTTTGTCTTTCAACAACTTGACTATCATGTGTAGGTGTGAATCCTTCTGAGTTTATCCTACTTTGAGCTGAGTTCCTTGGATGTTGTAGATCAATTTTTAACAAATTTGGGACATTCAGCCTTATTCCTTCAAATATTCTTTCTGCTGTCCCACCTTCTCCTTCTGGGATTCCCACTATATGTACATTGGTATAGTTGCTGGTGTCCTACAGGTCTCTTAGGCTCTGCTCATTTGTCTTCATTCTTCTTGGTCCTTGGAGGATATAATATCAATTAATCTATCCTCAAGTTTGCTGATTCTTAACTCTACCATTCACATCTGCTGTTGAACCACTTTAGTAAATTTTTTCACTTCAGTTACTGAAATTTTCAACTCTAAATTTTCCATTTGGTTCTTTCTAAAATAATTTCTATCTCTTTATTGATATTCTTTACTTGATGAGACATTCACATACTTTCTTTTAATTCTTGAGACATGATTTCCTTTTAATAGATTTATAATAGCTCATTTAAAGATTTGACTAATAAGCACAACATCTGGGTTTCCACAGGGACAGTTTCTATTGACTGCTCAGCTCCCTGTATCTGTGTCATATTTTTCTATGTCTTTGATTGTATTTTATTTTTTTTGTTGTTGAAAAGAGGACATTTTAAATAATGTAACATAGCAAGTTTGGAAATCAGATCCTTCCCCAAGGTTTGTTCTTGTTGTTTGTTTAGTGACTTTCCCGGACTAATTCTGTCAAATCTGTATTCCCTGTCATGCATGGTCACTTGAAGTCTCTGCTCAGTTAGCTTAGGGGTCAGCTAATGATTGGAAAGAGATTTTATAAAATGTCCTGAACCAGTAGACCTTTCATCCTCTGTGTGTGTGTGTGTGTGTGTGTGCGCGCATGCGTGCATGCGTGTGTGTGCTGGGGCATGCCTTCAGTGTTCCAGCAGTTTACAACTCTGCTTTAGACTTCATTTCCTGGTTCCGTAGTTTTTCAAGGTCAACCAAAGGTGACCAAATAGGGCCTCAAGTCTTTTTTGGGCATATACACAGCCTTATACAGATGTGTGACCTTCTAGATACCCAGGAATATCGTGGAGCTTGCTAAAGCCCCCTATCTCATCACCAAACCCTCCTTTTAAGTTTTTCAGTCAGCCTCTTCGTTGCCCTCCTCTGGTATCCTAGCTCAGGCAGATGTGATATTTAACAATTGCCCTTGCCTGTTTTCAACAACTGCCTTGAGAATAATGCTTTTCCACTATGCAAGGATGAGTTAGGTCAAATAAAGACAAGCCATGTGAATGGAGCCTTTTCAGGAGCTGCTAGGCAGGTCAAATAGCAATAATTCTTGGCGATAGGGATATTTGGGGAGCCTGACCCCTCTAGTGCCCACTGGCTTTCACAGCTACTATGGTTGCAAGGCTGCTGGTTTCCCTGTGCAACTGGGCAAAGGGGGACAGCATTAGGGCAAGTTAAAACACCACAACGCCCACTGTTCTTATAAAAATCAGTTGTTTTTAATGAGTAAATGCTCCTCAGGTTATTGGAAGTCTTTGGTTAATTTCAAGAATTCTGAAAAAGTTGGTTTTGAACATTTTTGCCAGTGTCCATGCTGCTTTGGTAGAGGAGTAGATTTTCTGAGATCCTTACTCCAATATTTTGGAAATCCCCTTTTTAGTTTGAAAATCATTCTGACACTGGTGTCTTCTAAAAAGACTGTAACCTTCAGCTCTTAATAGTAACCAGAAAAATAGGTGGCACCCTTGGTGGTATCTACACATAAATTGCTAGGTTAAAGTATTCATGAACATCTATAAAATTAGAAGAGAGAAAATATGATCAGCCTATATTTACATTCCATCTTACCTTCGATGAGTAGCAGGAAAAAATGTGTTTTTTGATAAGAGATGCAATAAAAAGGCATTTATTGTTATCAACATTTGGCTGCATTTCCATGTTTTTAAAATATTACTTCTTTTTCAAGATTCACATACATTAATTTTAAATAAAAGAACATGAGAGACAATGACTTATCTGAGTCATGGTGAGACTAAAATCATAGAATCTAGTTCAATGCCTAGAGTCGTAATAAATGAAAGGTTACTAAGAAAAGGCCTCAATGTGTTCCTTAGATGAAATGAGGTAGATGGTGATTATAACCTCTAAGTCTTAAACTCTATAAAGAATCATAAACATTTTAAAACTCATTTCAATAGAACATTTACTATTTTACCCCCCACACAATTGATGATTCATTATAATGTTGCCAAATCAAACTCTAAGTTATGAAAAAGTTTGACCTCAATGGTAGCATTATCCTAATACTAAATTAGGAGATGTCAAGTCAAACATATAAGTGGCTCTTCATTTGGGTAGTTCCGGAGGTCCTGAATGAATTTAGTTGCAAGTATGATATAAAAACAACCTGCTCATACCTTTGTGTGTCTATGTTTGAGAAGGGGAGAGAGAAGTGGGGAGAAGAATGAGAACAAATGCATAATACTTTCAAAGCAAGTACCTGTTCCTCTTAAAGTACCACCTGGAATTGTACACTAAACTCTGGGTTTGGGAGTTATGTTGCAGGGCACACAGTCATGTTGCAGGAAGAAAAGTGTTCAGAATCACTCACTAAATGTTTGAAACCCTATAAGAGTAACTACAAAGCCATTAAAATCTTTTCTAAGAAAACTCATTTAAATAGAGCAGATCCTTAATATAGAGCATATCACTCCAACAAATCAACATTAGTCTCAGTGACATTTATGACGCTATCATTCAGGTTCCCTGTCCTATTGCATACATATTTTTAAACCGGCATCAGCATACAATGAAGGTATATAACATGGTAGGTTTTAATACCATGTGTCTTCAGAATTCATGAACTTAAAATCTGCAATTTCAAGAGTTTATGAGCAACTGTTAAAGTCCTTGATTAAATAATTCTTTATTTTGCTGAGACTGTAATTGGAAGAATTGAATCTTGTATACTTTAAGGCTAAAATGGATGAACAAGTAGCTAAGTTTGAAACTATCCTGTTGTCCAACTACACTTGGATGTTTTCTTTGCATTGTAAACTATACAGTAACTCAGGAAGTGAAAAAAAATTTTTGTTTTCTTTTTTTAAATGCCCCCCCCCCCAGTAAAGCACATTTCTACTGTTGGTGATTAATATAAGGAGATGGTTTAAGAGTCATGAAGCAGTGTTGGTTCTTAGCCAGACGATATTAATTTTGGATAAGTTAAAGACTAATGTGTTGAATTCAGCTTTGACTCAGAACTATGACATAAACTAGTCCGCCATAAAACATTTTATGATGGAAATTACATGCTAAAATATTATTTGTGCTTTCAGGAAAACTTAAAATCCCTTGGGTCAGGCTTCTTCAAATCTTCTTTCCTTCATCTAAATTATATTAATGCGAGAACAGACACATCAAGAATTTCCATAAAAACAAAGTTATTCCTTTTTTTCCCCACCAAATGTAGGATATTCACTGTGGTTTGCTGACCCTCTAAAATCCATTCTTAGGCATTAGATGAAAAAATTCCTGATTGCAGAGATATTAGGAAAGAATCATTTATCTAAACATATGGGAACCTATAGTTTAAAACAAAACACCAGAAAATAGTACCAAATAAAAACACCAGAAAATAAATAGCACCGATAGCCTTTCAATTATTCCAACAATCTATATGAATGGAATCATAGAGTAAAGCAGGTAATTAAAGCCTATACTACATCTCTTTAAGAATCATAAACACATGTCCCTCCTGGGTATAACTACATATAATCAGGTCAGTCTCCAAATAGTAAACAATACCAAATAAATCCACAAAGATCTTTGGTCTCAGTTATGCACACAGACCCAAAGATTCCCACTTTCAGGGAAGGCATAAGAAGGAACCCAATGAAAAATCTCTTATTCTCTGCATTAAAACACTCCTAGAAAAACTTCTAGAAATCCTTGAGATCTAGAAATGCCCTAAATTCAAAATCAGTCCAGTTAAACACATTCCTCTAGATATTCAAATCCACTATTTGAAAAAACTTGGAAGTCATGAATTTACACCTCTTACTCCTCATCACTCCATCACCTCCCCACGTTGGAAGACTAGCAGAACCAGTACACTTCCTAGATAATACAAAGTGATAAACACTGCTAGAATTTAATTGGCAAAAATTATTTAATGCAGCTGCTACAAAGTCTTCAGATATTCAAGACTGATGCTCTCAAAAGTGACAAAGCTCCAAAGAGAAATTATGTTGAGGAAGAGGAATAGAAGGGTATTCCTAAATTTATACTTCAATTCTGGGGTGGGAGAGATAAGGAGTCAAAAGTACCCCAATAAGTATAACAATAATTCTGAGAAGACGACAGCACCAGTGGGCCTGCTGGGCCGGTGCAAATTAATTAAGTTAGCAAATGGTTAACAAATGGTTATTATGGGATGGTGAATAATTATACTCTCCATGGAAATGAAAGAAAGCTTCAAGACAGAAATGCTCCTCTTCCGTAAAAATTGACTTGAATTTCTCTAAACCGAACTGAAATAAACACTGCAAAGGTTCTAAAAGCAGCCAATGGAGACAGGAACCAGGACCCTTTGGACCCACACCCATCTTTTCACTTTAAAATAGGATTTGCTTGTTCTCCTTCCATAGCCAAAACGGAAAACCACTGCCTTTTTTTTTTTCCCTTGATTGTGCTCCACACTATGGAGGCCACTACCCATTTAACATGCCTATTGTTTGAAGCCTGTGAAAAGTGAAATTGGCATCTAAATGGTGCAACCCTGTATAAACAAAATCACCTCTCCCTCCCTTGGTGACAGTGTTCGCCTTTATTAATAAAGATTTTAAGCATACTGAGAGTGCTCACGGACCTCTATGTGGTCCATCCTAAGACCCACTGGATTCCATTTGGCCTCCTACCCTATTACGTGGCAGGGGTCTATGATGGCATCCCTAGGTCAAACTCCATGTCTTCTTCAAAAGATTGGATGCAAAAAGATTTCACTACCACTCTTTTCTTTTAACATCTAGCATTCCTTTACCTCACTGTAGTAATATGTAATTCAAATTACAGGTTATGCATACTTAAAGGCTATGACATGAAGGAGAGCTCATTTACTTATATATACTTATATATATATACTTTATATATATATACTTTATATATATATACTTATATATATATAACCTGAACTTTTTATATATATACATATATATATATATATATATATATATATATGTATATATATAACCTGAACTGAGTAGGCAGAGAACACTGCTAATAAGCACTGTGCCAGTGTTGTTTTTTCCTTCCTGAGTATGTTGGCACAATGTTCATGGTTATGTGGCTAGACCCTGTCAGAGATCAGCGTAACAGTTAGGAAATAATTTTTTTCTATTCTGAAACATAGTCAGGAGGGAAAAAAAAAAGAAGAGAGTTACTAAAATAAAATGAAAGAAAATGAAGTTTTATAGTGATCACTGAAAAAGAAGTTTTGGGTCCTAAACTTATATAATTTAAAGACAAATCATCAACAAAAAGACTAAGAATCTCTCTTTCTTCTTCAATGGGTAAATATTGTTCAACATAAAATCAAAATGTGCTGTTTTATTGTAATTCAGGAAACCATTTTAGAATTCTGTTGCTGGGTAACACTATAAAACTTTTACAGATTTTGTTTATCTAGTTTGTGTCTTAGAGTTGTAGGATTCTTGAATAGGGCATGTTAGGAACCATAAGGAACATACCCATCAGACTATGTTAAAGTTAAATTGATAAATAACATCATTCAATAATTAGCACACAATTCTCCTGTAATTATTACAGTTTTTCCAGTACCTACCTTATGTGAGTTACAACTGTAACACCCAAGTAAAATTTCTTCATTCACTTAAGGGAAAAAAAGTGGTTTAAAGCCATTTAATTCTATAATAATTAGGGCACTTTATTTTTTAAGTTACATAATCTTTGTTGGTACTTGACTTTCTCAACTTCACAT
This sequence comes from Suricata suricatta, assembly GCF_006229205.1. Taxonomy (NCBI): domain Eukaryota; kingdom Metazoa; phylum Chordata; class Mammalia; order Carnivora; family Herpestidae; genus Suricata; species Suricata suricatta. The sequence continues at coordinate 75,102,654 of NC_043717.1, forward strand.
TTGAGACACTAAAGTTTAGAAGGAAAAAAAGAACACTGGATGTAGAAGCCACTCAGGCAAAGGGTAATGTAACCAATGTTAATCTAACTGACTTATGCTGAATGACTATTGACAAATGAAAGCACTTTGTCTACACAGCAGACTCCTGCTTGTGTTATTTCCAAGTCTCTTGTCCTAGCTAGATGACATTCATGACATTAAAGGAGCTGCTGAGGCATAATTAACTGGACAAAAGGGAAACTTTACCAAGAAAGAGGCAATTCACAGGCCATTAATAGTTTAAAATTGTCAACTGGCAGACCTTCATTTCCCAATGCTTGAATTATAGCAATCTCTTGACAAGTCCCTTTTCTTGCTACGATCTCCCCCACTACAATATACCTTTGATTGGTACCCATTGACTACTGTATAATGCTCATTCTGACCTCTGGGTCTTTAAGTTGTTTCCCTGTCTACAATGCTTTATGCATCTGTGAAAGGTCTACCAGCCTGAATCCTACTTTGTCCATGATGCCCTCCTGTATAATCCCAGCCCACATTAGTCTTTGTCCAAACTCTTACAGACCTCATTGTCTCCATCATTTATTCAGCCGTTAAATAATGTGACCTCATTATCTGTTTCATGAATCTCCTCAATATGACTGCAAGCTTTTCAAGGGCAGGAAGCATGGCTTATTCCTATTTTATAGACCTCTCCCCTACATCCATGGTGTTCCACCCATAACCACCATATGACTTGTTGAACTGAAATATGAGAATTTACAGTATAAAGAGAAGTACCAGCAGTGAATGACAGGTTTTGATATAAAATACACTGTCTTAAGATAATGCTGGCAAATAAATCTTGAAGCTTAAACAAATATTTATTCATTTTAAAAGGTCTGTAAGCAAAGGGATAATTATAGTGGAAATTCTACTTTGTTCTCTAAAGCTGCAAAGCCATCTCTAAATGGAAGAAGTTAGAAACTGCTCCATAATCAAAATTAATGCATCACAATTCAAGGATAATACTTAAAAAATGTCTGTACCTCTGCTAAAGAATCTCATACTGACTGTGGAGACAATGAGGCAAATAAACAATTTTCAAGACCCATGACTTGACCATATCTATTGTTTCAGATTCCATTACCACACTTAGTATACGTGCTTCCAAAGTGAGTACTCCACTGCCATCTTTAGATCTGAGCTTTTCATTAAAGCAAATAAGGAGCAATTTCAAGAAGTGCTTCACGAAAGGGGTTTATATATACACATATGGACTTAAAAGGCCTTACTTATAGTATCCCATTAGGTAATGTGTTTTCCAATTTTCCATCTCTCTAGAAAACACATTTCCTTAGAAATATCAGGTTCAGCCATCAAAATTAATGTTCTCCCTATAATGCCCTGGCCCTTGCTCCTTCCACCATTAAGAGTGAGTAAGCAATGGCAACGTTCCTACGTGTCAAAGATGTATACTTATATTATCATTAGCAAATTCATTAGAAAGCCATAAAGAGGATGAAAATAACTTAAAAAACAGAGCTAGAAAATCAAGCTCTATTCAAATACAGATAGATGGTATTATGTATTCTAATAAAGTAAATGATAAATGCCACACCAAATACTAACACGCTACTAGTTTGAAACATTTTTAATGATTATTTCTGACTCTAATGCCTTTAATCTAGTTTACTCATATTGTGCAATAAGTTTGGAAAAATAAATACTTCAAATCCTCAATTACACTCTCCCCATCAGTAAGCTCTGTACATCTCTAATACATGTTTGCAAGATTAGGTTTTAAGAGATTCCCCAAGTTCTTATGAAACATTAGTTGCTTTAGGTAGAGCCACTACCATGTACCTTTAAAAAATAAGCTAGGGGTACCTGGATGGTTCAGTCAGGTAAGCGTCAGATTCTTGATATCAGCTCAGGTCATGATTCCCTGGTTGGTTGTAAGATTGAGCCCTGTGTCCTGCTCCGCACTGAACTGATCCTGGAGCCTGCCTGGAATTTTCTCTCCTCCCTCTCCCTCCCCAGCTTGTGCACGTATGTACGCTCTTTCTCTCTCTCACACAGCAAATTAATAAACTTTAAAAACAATCTTTAAAAAGATAAGCGAAACATGGCTCTTATAGTTATCAGTATTATACTGTACAGTTAAAAATCTGGGGGTCGTCCGGGTGGTTCAGTTGGTTAAGCATCCGACTTCGGCTCAGGTCATGATCTCATGTCTCGTGAGTTCGAGCTCCGCATCAGGCTCTGTGCTGACAGCACGGAGCCTGCTTCGGATTCTGTGTTACCCTCTCTCTCTGCTCCTCCCCAACTTGTGTTCTACCTCTCTCTCCGTCTCTCAAAAATAAACATGAAAAAAAATGTGGAAAGAGGGTTGGTCTCACATTATGTGTTTTTTTAAACCACTAATTAATAGATATATTAATTTTCTAAAAGCAGCATACATCTGTATGATTAAAGAGAAACTGATTAACTGAAAACAGCTGACCCTCCAGTTATCTGTGAAAACGTAGCTGGCAAATTAGATGAACCATAGTATGTCCTGTTGAGAGACACTGAAGAAAAAGGCACAGAAGACAGGAGTCTGGTCAACAGCATGCCTTCCTATGCATGATCATGTTCCGCTGTCAGAAATTATAGCTGGGTCTATCCTTTAATATTATCTGCTCCATAATCTTGGTTATGGAGAATAACTGTATGCAAGCTATATAAATGAAACTTCATACATCTCTTACCACTGAAATACACAGACCTAAAAATAAGATACATCTTTACACCTGAGGATTTAGAACTATGTTTCCAGACAAGCCAAGAAAAAAAGAAACAATGATGATCAAAGAGTGGCTACATTTTATCTGTTTGGGGTATACTTAAGCTATCTGTCCCATGGCCTACAAACTTTCCCAAAGGCCTCATTCTCATTTCAACACGGTCTCTTGGAGGTACTCAGGGGGTGCATATGCAAGTCTTCTAGTATTACTACACTTTATGCTGTGCATCTGTTTCTCATAGGAATATATATTTTTTTAACGAGAGCACCATGGCCACTGATTCTAAAGGAGGTATATCTGGGTTTGTAATATTGCAAAATATGCCTCTCAGAGCAGCCCTATTCCAGACCAGGCACTTGGTCTTCTTTTCCTTCCCTGAATCCAGGCTTCATCTCACTTGACAATAATAGCATTTTTCTCCCTTCCTGGCTCCCATGTGCCCTTCATTCCTACCTCCTGCCCTATGTGACTCTCTTTCTCCACAGACCTAATGCTTTCACGGGGTGAACGAGTAGATTTCTGCAAAACGACTTTCCAAACGGCAATGGTTTAATGAGGAGTCTGTAGGGTAAAATGAACCACAAACCACACATCATCGCCTTATTCCTGTCAGAAAAAGAGAAACAGTAGCATTCCAATTTGCTCTCGTGAGGGTTTTTTGAACTAACAAGAGTATGGGGTAGATGCAAAAAACTTTACCCACTGACTACCTGGCTCCTAGTCCTAACATCAAAGAGCTACTCCACGAAATCAAGTACACAATGTTGATGGCAAGTCTTGGGTTTGGAGTCCCAAGGAAGTGTAGAGAGTTGTCAGTTTGTTTTAATCATAGGAAACTTCATAAAATGTATTGAGAGCAATACTCTAATATGGAAAAAAAACCAGAAGACTTCATGAGATTCTCCTTTAGTGACCGAATCACCAATACCAGCTTCCAGTTGCCAAATAATAATTTGAAAAGGATGTGAAAAAGCACAGATCGTCTAAACACTTACCTCACTCTTGTTCAAAATCAGGATACAAAAGGTATTTCTCTTACTACAATGAGGTATGTACTGAGGCCCAAGTTTCACCAGCTATATGACTTACTTGCAACCCCAAACCACCTATGCCTGTATGGTTGTTCGGCTACATAAGCAATGATAACATCACAGAGAAGCACACTAGTGTGACTAACACACAAGCATCTCTTTGAGGCAGTCACTGTGCTGTGGGGCCTAGAGGCTGACAGCACAAAAACCAATTTCTCATAGATTCCATTCAATGAGAATGACTCAGAGATACACTAATGCCTGAAGCGAAGCAGAGAATTTGCTGTTGACACCTTGTAGCAATCCAAAACCTCAACACAAGGTATGTTACTAGAATCAAGTGTCATATGCTTATAGAAAATATACAGAACGGCCAGGCAAGCTACATAGGCTGTTAAGGCAATCTCACTACTTTCCATTACTAGAGAGCTGGTCAGCATCTTCTGGCAGGATATTGCATAATACAGTCAACTGTGCTCTCCCAGCATTGCATGTGGCTTTGGGTCACAGTGTGGATTATCTGTAAAATGAAACAGATAGGGGAAAGGCAAGAATCATCAAGACTATCACAGACCTTATTTTTTAAAAAACTAATATTAGTAGGCCTGGACTGAAGCAGAACTTTTTACATTTGCCCATCGACTAAAGATCACAATGATGATGAAGCAATATGGCTGGTCCTATCCATTGATAGTATCTATCATTCGCTATGAGCAAAGCTGCAAAATTGATCCACCTTAATTTCTTACTTGGCTAAGCTTGAGGACACAGGACCTAGAATCTAGTATGAGGCAGTACTTCCAGTCCTTCAGAAATTTCCTTTAATCCAAGGTCTGAAACTACAAGTTCTTGAGATGGTCCTCCATGAGGCTCTATTTTTGCTGAATGCTGTGCTATGATAGTCACATAAGGAAATATAAGAACCACTGACTGCTCTATAAATGGAAAATATATAATACATATCATATATAAAGCTACATTAGGGAAACCCAACATTCTGTCAGGTATTTTTACTAGCAACACAAAGCTGAAAACTAGACCTGATCTCTACCCATCTGAGCATTCAAAGTCACAACTGGGGCAGGGGAGGCTATAGGGATCCAAGAGACTGACCAAACCCTCACAATAGCTCTGTCACTGCTCAGTGGTTCTGTTAATTGAAAAAGAAATGACATTTGATAACTGCCAACACACGAGAGACACGCAATGAGAAATCTGACCACCTGACCAACTATTTGTTTTTTCCCATACCTTCAGCTCCATATTTTTAGTGGAACCACCATCCTCCTGCTTCCTCAGGCTTGTAAACTCTAAATTATGTTCGAAGCCTCTCCCCCTTTTACTTCCCCCAGCAATGGGAATTTGGTAGAATTTTGTTTTTCTGAAATGCCTCTTTACCTACATGCAGTCAGTTAATTTCAGGTCCTCACCCAAAAACTATCCCAGGGATCTTTACACTTGATCCAAATTCTACAGACCAATGTGTCTTCCTTACCTTTCTCTCAAATTTAGATACAGTTGGGAATAGATGAAGGGGGGAGGGGAGGTTCTTACACTTGTGATCAAATTTCATAGCCATTCCAACTAAGCTATTGAACAAACTTTTCCTGAGCTCAAGAATAGCTAGGCACAGAGCCAAGAAAAGAAGAGGCAAGGATGGCAGCCAAAAAACAGGTGAGCTGCAATCTTTCCACTCCCACACAAAACCTGGCCCTGGAGTGTAAGTCCCTGCATATGCTGAAACCTCCTTCCACGTCTTGCTTTTTCAATATTCCTATATTCATACACTCGGCCCCTGGGGTGGCTTCCCCACTTTTCCAATGCCAGTTTTCCTACTGCCCTCAGAACCTCAAGCCTACCTGGTCTCCCCTATCATAAGACTCTTCTCCTTCCAATCCATCTCATATCTTGGAGGGCTCTTCTGCCAATACTGTTCTCTTCCTAACATGAAAAACTACAACCAGGTCCAGTCATCACTTATCCAGCCTTCCGAGAGGGTTCTCAAGACAAAAGCCTACCTGAAGTTTCCTTAAAGTTTTCTGATTTTTGAGATTGGAGCAAGGGCAGTGGTATGGAGAATGCCGACGGTGCAGGCTGCCAGCTGACGACAGCTGCTGGGCAAGAGGTGTGGTGGTGACCAGTGAGCTTGAGAACTACCAGTAAGACTTCAAGATCTACTGGTCATACCAGATTCTGTACCTTTGCCATTTCGAGACTTGGCTCAGGAGTCATCCTCTCCTTAAAGCCTTCTTCCTAACTACTCTTCTATTCCATGGTATCACCATGCTTACATACTGTGTTTTCCATTTCTTACAATTCATATACAATCATGTATATATTGCGGAGTCAGCAAAGTCACTGACTTTGTTGTCTGTACCATACCTAGAACAAGACTGTAAGCTCTGTGAGGATAGAACTGTTTCTTTGCTTTCCAATAATGGAACTCGGCTTAATGTACATGCTAAAAGAAATACCAGGGGATTTTTCCCCCTAATTTTCCCAGTGACATAAAATTTCCACGCAGCTTTTCAAAACTAACATTTTTAAGGTTGAGCAAGTTTGCAAGTATGGTACATTAAGAGCTGCAGAAAATACACTCACACTAGATAGAAAAGATGCCACTTATCATTGGACCAAACATAAACTATGTCCCACCCAACCAACTATGCTATTACACCATGCTTCTTCCTTCAGGCTCTTTTATTTCTATATAAGCTTGTGGCTCGTTTTTGCTCTTAGCAGCACTGTAACTACAGAAGCTCATCTCTAAGTAGGTTTACTATTGGGGAATCTACTCTTCCCACCTACAGAAATGCTAGCTTCCCACACTGTCTCCAGTGTCCTGTGAGCAACTGTCCAATTACTGATTGTGGAAAGACAGCTTACGCATTGACAGTCCATTCTTGGCAGCCCCTGGCTTTTACTGCTGGTCCTCACTTACTTAGCTTAATTGATTCAGAGCAGTATCAAAAAGAGACATTATTACACAAGTTCGAAAAGAAAAAAAAAAAAAGACTACTGAAGAAAATTTAAATGTAAAAAGCCCTGGTCATTGTGCAGCTTTAAAACAGGCAAGCATGTGTGACATCGAGAGAACAGAATAACGCCTATTGAAATAGGGAACGTTGACTAATCTCATTGCACAAGTTTTAGTGTTTCACACATACACATTCTCAAAAATTAAGATGGTCTCTAAATGGGAAGCCCAACTGACTTCAAAATTATAATCCTTTACAATAATAAGGTGCAGTGTTTCGACACAAATGTAATTTCAAAAAGTGTACAGTTTTTTAAAGACAGCAATGTGAATGTTAGCGTGTCTCTAAGAAACATAAACTTAGAAAAAAAAAAGCAACAACTCATGCATATGAGCTAACGGAGCGTTTCTCACTTTCTCAGTAGTGGTCTCTCTTCCTATTGGAACTGATAGATCCCAGCAAAGATACCTACTTGGTTGCCACCCACTAAATGGGACTTGAATGTAGAACAAACACAATTCCTAAGCAAGCAAAATTATGAGCTGGATGATCACTCCCTTTGGCCATATGGGGGAGAAGGTAAAATAAGCTTTGAGTTTTTTCTTTTTAACTAAATATACCTTGTCCTACATACACCTTTACGCATGGATATAAAAATAATTTTGTAACTTATATTTCTACATCCTTCCATTTCAGTCACTAACTGTTTTTTGCAGAATAAATGACAAACCGTGGGCGTGCCTGCTTTCTTTTCTGTAAGACACGACACTAGACTGCCTTCCAATGGAAACCAACATTGTTGAAGAACACCCTGTATAATACCTTCAAAAGTGCTCAACAATTTTCTAGACAAGATGTGGTTTTTTTTTTTAAGAAAAATTATGCCAACCACTATGCCAACATGGGTAGGGTAATCTGTACTGGCCCTGTAGCATCATCTGCAAAAGACAAATAAACCTTCTGGCTCTTCTGGTCAGTCTTCATTAAAAAAAAAAAAGGACACAATAGAAATATAATGGCTTGTGTTTAAAATGCTGTATTAATATTATTTTGACCTGAGCTGTATTGTCTGACCACCTTTTTAACTAACATGTCACAGGACTTTTACTATTCTGGTGAAACAGAGTGCCTACTTCGCCTTTTTAAAATCACCCAATTCCTCCCAAGTATGTTGGTAAATGGCAAATTTGACTACTGTGACAAGACAAGAAAGAGTTCACTGTTCAAACACCTGATCAGAGTCTCTCAGGAACTACATATCCAGGGGTGGATCTTTTAAAAATTATATTTCATTCATTGCAATGGAAAACCATAGTACTGATGTTAACAGTAAAGTATCTTTTATGAGCCATGGTCTATACACAATGTAGCGCTGCAACTTCAAAGGTGGTAAGGAGATTAAAACAAATAGTTCATGGGAAGTGACATGCAACACAGCATTAAAGATATAAGACTGAACAATCCCAGTGCCTTGGCAGGATCTTTTTATATTTCTTTGTTAATGAGGGAAATTCTTAAAAGCCAATCCGGCAAGCTAAGTGTAAGGAAAAGCTTTTAAAATCTTATCACAACGTGTTATTTAGTGAGCTAATCAACAAAGCATTTTTTATGGCAACAAAAGGGGGCTTTACTTATCAAAATCAATACAACTCACTTTAAGACATATTTGTGCTGTTTTTAAATGTGCCCTTCACGTTTAACATTCCTGCGGGGTGGGGGGGGGGTGGCGGGAAAGACTGAAAATCATACCACCAGTTTCTAAGAGTCCCCCCTTCCCCCTACTGCAGACTGAAACCATCCCAAGAACCTGGGACTCTAACTAAGATCTTGGCAGCGTTCAATCTCCCTGGTGTTAAGTTAGAAAGAACATGACAAAGGATGGTGACATGGAAGCAGGAAGTGCTACACTGGAAACTGCCCTTCCCTTTACAGTTCCTCCATGACTTTCCTGAGGTCCCCACCACTCCATAACCCAGTAAGTCTCAACTGTGAGGTCCAGGGAACTGTAGGAGTGGCTTCACCAGAGAGCTGGTTAGAGATGCAAATTCAGGGCTCCACCCCAGGCAGACTGATTCAGAAACTCTGGGAATGGGGCCCAGCAATTTTTGTTTTAAGAAGCACTACAGGAGATTCTGATGCGCTTTAACGTTGGAGAACCATTCCCCTTCAAACTTTAATGTGCAGACGAATCACCTGGGGAGCTTGTTCAACTGCAGATTCAAATCCAGCAGGTCTGAGATGCGACCTGAGAGCCTCCACTTCATACAAGATCCCAGGTCAAATCTGCAGCAGGCCACACTGCAAGTGTTTCTGAAACCGGTTGTTTACCAAAAATATCCCAGGCTACTTATAAAATATGGGTTCCCAGGCACCGCCCCCAGACCAAATTCATCTGGATCTCAGGAGAAAAGGCCAGCTGATTATTGTACAACCAGTAGTTCTCTGCCTCAGCTGCACAGTAAAATCACCTGAGGGGCTTTTAATAATCCTGATGTCCAGGCCCCATTCAGGACCAACTCAATCAAAATCTCTGGGGATGTGGGGCTGGCAGCCATAGGTTCAATAATTCCCTAGGGATTACAGTGTGCCGCCAATGTTGAGAACTGCTGCTCTGAGTCTAAGTGGTTCAACACCTGGCACAGTGGATCCCTTTACTGTAGCAAATGGTTTCCTATAACATAGCTGTCTGGGTTCCCACATATGAATTAATCCAAGAGCTCGTAATTTGAATAGTACAATGCAACTAAAGTCACATTTAAAATCACATGTTAAACCTTATTTCTGTGGGAAAATGGGCCTGTACAATGGAGACCAAGGATTTAGCAACGCATCCCTAACTTTTAACATGAATGTTATCTGTCTTCCATTAAGCAAGTTTTCACTATCCTCCAGAGCTGTAGCTAGTGCCACCTCTGTGCAGTGAGTAGGTACTCCAAAAAACAGCAGCCAACAGTGAAGAATTTGTACCCATACAGCCTGTTCCTATATTAACATCCTTTCCCCAAACCTGAAACACATTGAGGAAATTTCTAATAATCTTTCAGAATGGAAGTTAACTTATCTAGAACTTCTACACCTATAAAAGGCAGATTTCATTAGTTACAGACATTTTAAAAGGCCCTGGGAAAGGGTGAAAGTGGTGTGCTTTTTACACATGAGAAACTGAGTTCTTGAAAGCATGTCTTCTGGTGGTCAGAGACAAGACCTCAAACAGTGCTGCTCATGACATGATACTAATAACTCGGGGGTGGGGGGAAGCAGTATGTCTATTTACTGCTGATGCCACCCCAGCACAAAGCCACTAATAAGTACACTATGCTATAAAAATGTCATATGTAAAACAGAAAATATGTGGTGGTTACGATGTCACTGTCAAGTGATTAGTTACTTCACTCCCACAATCAAACACTGCTTTTAGGAAATTTTCGTGAATTTTCCACAGTACACCTCAAAAATGACTTTAAGATAAATGTAAATAAGATGCAGTCCTCTTTCCCCTTACGTAAACGTTTGTTCTTCCCTTGGTCATGATCAGCATCTCTTCTAAATTAGTTGTTTTGTTGAACACATGACACATTCAAGGCCTACTGGATGGTAATGGTTATGATTCTTTCAGCACTGTTTCAACATATCTGCAGTGGTCAAAAGTGTGCCTTGTCTGTTTAATTCCATGAAAAAGAAATCCAGGAGATGGGGTATTCGAAGACAAGCAATACCTTAAAACATGTGCAAAGTGACCACTGTTAAAATGACAGAAAAAGCATTTTCTATGTGAACTGGTCAAGCTCACTTTCCTTTTAAACTTCTCAGTATAGTCATTCAGTTCACCCAAACTCACTTGAAAATGTGTGAAAATAGCACCTCCTGAAAGCGTGTTCTCATATGCTTTGGAGCAATGGAGCGTGAATAGTAAAAGAGCCTTTGCCAAACTCATGTAACTGAACAGGAGTGAATTTTTGCAGCCCCATGACTTTGCAGAGCCAACCTATGTATCATCCCACGCCTGGCTTTAACACATCATAGACATCCAAGAGAAGGCAGAAAAGTCACAAATAAATGACTCAAGCTAATAAATATTTCATAGGTCTTTTTTTTTTTACATGGCAGTTCTTTAAAATGAATCTGACTTCTTAACCAAAAAACAAACTGGCTAAGTAAAGGTGTGGGTTTGGGATTTACACTCCTAGAAATAAAAGTATGAACTTTCTAAAACATTTAATTTGTTGGGCAAAGTGTCAGTCTGGATTGCTCTTTCATGAATTTTTTTATGAATAAATGCCCAAAGATGAACCAAGTCTTAATGAAAATGCAGAGACCACAGAACAGTGGCAAAAATACAAAATTAAATATATTTAAAGTATTAAGCCAAAGAAAACAAACGATACAAATTTATAATTTCCAGGACACTTTATTGCAATTTGTACTTTACATATTAATTTAATATTTTTAGTCTAGGCATAAGTGTTTATACCTCTCCAATAGTAGTCTAATCCCCTAATCTCACAAAATGAAAAGCAGCAGTTTGAAAAGAACATCAATTCAGGTATTTATGATATGGGGACAAGGGGCATTTGTCTTAGCTAGGAAAAGAGTTGATGGTTTTCAGAAGTTTCACAAAAATTTTTCTCTATTATTTTTGTTGTTGATGATGCTGAGAACTCATAATAAAAACAGTTGCCCTCTTTGTCATTCTGCCCTTCCTTGAGCTTTACATTCTGTGTAGCATTTAACTCAAAAAGTCAGTTTACACTCAGTTTACACATTAAAAAAAAAAACCATATGCCCCATCTCCCACACATCCAAATGGACGGGGATTAGAATTAACCTGCTTTTAGCTGTAACAGTGCTATTTTAAACAATTTCAACCACACACTTGAAGGGTAAAATAACTGAAAGTACACAAACGAAAAGAAAGCATAAAAATTCCTACACACTGACTGTGGGGATTGTTTAACTCTCTCTCAAATCGTGGATCCTAACATAGATTTCTTACAAGTGAAATCGACACAAAAGTGAATGCACGCTTAATGTACAAACTGACAGTGTGACTCTATAGGAGACAGCTCTCTTTGAATGAGCTATTACCCAAACGGTGGAATTACCAAAAAAAAAAAAAAAAAAAAAAGGTCTCACCCTTCAAATGTGAGAGAGCTGGCGGTGCGCTTCACTAGAAACACATTTTAATGGGTATGTTCAGATAAAAATAGGCAGGAGGGTAAAATGTGTTTTTCCAAAAAAACCTCCTCTGTCCCCAGGACACAAGGAAACCCGAAGGAAAAGACGGGTAACCTCATAAACTCCGGAGCCAAGTTCCATCACTAGCAGAACAGAAGTTGGATACTTGCTATCTTTCACCCTGCAATGGGATAGATAGTAACTCTCCTTGTACAAGGTACGCGGGGCAGGAATACTGGCGGGGCTTTCACGTGGGGTAAATGGAAACCAAAGTGAGGAGAGGTCAACACCTTGAGTAATCCAGATCTCCAAAACCAGGGCGGTGGGGACGCGGGGTGGCGAAGGAGAGAAGGAAAGGGTCAAAACTCCTCGAAGTTATCGCAAAGAGAAAGCGAACACCTTTGGGAACCACTGAGCCATCTCTTGCAGCAGCACCGGGCTCCAAGTGTGGGGTGCTTGCCTCGGAAGGCAGAAAGCGCGGGGTGTCCTGCCTTACTTAGGTAGAGTGGCTCCGGGCACCCGGGCAAAGAGAGGGGCAGGGGCCACCGCCGGCGGGTAGGCGTACTCGTACTTTGCTTCAACTCTGAGCCCCATCCCGAGCGCAAGGGAGAGGGAGGCGGAGGGCACTGTACTCACTAGGGCTCGTTGGTGAACCGGGGGGTCCGGGGCTGCTGGTATCCGTACAGGTGACAGTAGAGCACATCGAAGCAAAAGCAGCACATCTCCGCTGACACCACCATCTTCCGGGAGCCGGACGATGAGGACGAGGCGGCGGACGACAAGGAGGGCGAGGAAGAGGTGGCGGCGGCCGGGGTAGAAAGTAGGGTCCCCACTCCGCAGCTCGGAGGTGGCGACAGGGAAATGCCCCCGCCGCCGCCGCCGCAGCCCTGGGGGGGAGAGAGGGTACAGCCGCTGCCGCTACCTCCTCCAGCTAGACCTCCCAGCCCGTTGAGCCGCGTGCCGGCGCCTCCTAGTCCCAGCTCCCCAGCTCGGCACTGGCTCTCTCCGCTGCAGTGGGAGGAGGAGGAGGCGCCACCACCGCCACCCGAGCCAGAGGGGGGCGAACTGGACAGTTTCTGCTTCTTCACCCCGCAGCAACCCGCCGCCATCTTGGAACAGTCTCCCCCACGCAGCGCTTCCGACCCATAAGTGAGGCGAGCTGGCGGCGGGGGCGAGCACGCTGCGGCCCCGGCCGCCGGGGGCGCGCCA